>NC_061060.1:822831-1161581 GCF_021917145.1 Hypomesus transpacificus
CTAGGTCAGGGATGCTAGGTGAAGGATGCTAGGTGAAGGATGCTAGGTGAAGGATGCTAGGTCAGGGATGCTAGGTGAGGGATGCTAGGTGAGGGATGCTAGGTGAGGGATGTTAGGTGAGGGATGCTAGGTGAGGGATGCTAGGTGAGGGATGCTAGGTGAAGGATGCTAGGTCAGGGATGCTAGGTGAAGGATGCTAGGTGAGAAAGCATCAGCTTCAACACGCCCCGCTCTTCATCCCTGCCTCTGGTAAAATAGTATAGATGGGAGTATCTGGGATTGGAAGTCAGTGAAAGAGGATGGGGGTGAGTGAAGCTGTTCAATTATTCAACAGCAGCTTGTCGTGTGATTGTTTGGCTCAGCGTAACTCTTCCAGAGGTTCAACATAAGATACTGTCGTCTCTGCCGATCAATCCTTGCTTATGTAAGAATCGTTTTAGTGACTAGCAGCGCTCTGGAGATGCAGTGTTTCAGAAAAAGCATTTGACTGTGATTCAAAAGAGCACACAATTTGACTTCACATAAACTATCTATTGGATTCATTTAGCCAAAGCGACATACAATTGCTGCATGTTATAAGCACAGCAGAAAATCAAGAATCAAAAGGGAATTTAGATACAGAAAGCCTCCTTTGAGTAGCTGAAAGTAGTTATCACAAAATTATCACCAGAAATGTCCATTCTTTTGTTGAAGGAGCAGCTTCAATACATAATGTCTGGTATGAACTGATAACAATGTATTTTCAGTATAGCGAGTCATATCAAATTCTTCACATAGTAAATGTAATTCCCAACACTGGCATATGTGTAACCCCTTAGGATCTCAGACACATACTCAGATACACACATTTAGCCTTTAGTAGAACGTTCACCATTTACAACACTTCACTAAATTGAATTATTAAGAAGCTATGAACATGTTAAAATGCATTATGTCTAAATCCTCTCAAGACCAACTAATGTAATGTTTTCTGCATTGCTGAGTTTGAACACGTTTTGTACATGTTTGTGGTTTAAACAGAAGGAAAATCTTGTATCTTTTGGCATGCGGATGAACAGTAGAATAACAAGACCCACTGTGGGGATGACTGTAGTTCTTCTATCATTGTTCCACATGTACAATTCCTCATCCTTTAGCGTGTTCTGTGCTTGGTAGTAAGTGTAATATTAATACGTATTACACTTCACTGAAAGCTAGATCGCAGAACAAGCCCACTCACTGCACATGCTAAGAAATATGCAGCCATCCTTTACAGTAGCCTACATGTTTGCAGAACAAATATCCCTTGCCAACCCTACCCGACACCATCCTTGGAGGCTACCATAGACTGGAATACATCACCACCTCCATCTGTTACCCACCTTCATGCCAAATCTCAGATGAACAGAATACAGGAATAGGCTGTTACCAATTTTGCATGTATTTAGTCTTTTGGCTAAGATACTGTCGTCAGATCACAATGGCTGTTTTCATCAATTTTCCAAATCCAAGAAAAATGTTGAGACAGACAATGGGAAGGAGAAAAGGAGAGACAGAGGGAGACAAAGTCAAGGAGACAGATGTACAGCGAGGGGGGGGGGGGAGAGAGAAAGAGAGATGGAGTGAGAGGGTGGAGAAAAGGAGAGACAGAGGGAGACAAAGTCAAGGAGACAGATGTACAGCGAGAGGGGGGGGGGGGAGAGAAAGAGAGATGGAGTGAGAGGGTAAAGAAAGAGATACAGAGAGATAGAGAGTAGAGAAAGACAGAGTGTGGATGTCCCTGTGGAGCCATTGGGGTGGGAAGGCTAGCTTCCATCTTCTAACCAACAGAAGCAGTTTGAAACAAAGTGCCTTCCCAAAGTTCAGGCGTCCTGTACATTATCGCGACAATTAGCAATCGGTCCAGTATCAAAGCCTCTCGCCGCACCACTCTCACGGCAACGCCACATTCTTCAGGCTAACCATACTCCCCGGCTCGAGCTGACGTTATTCCGGTATGACGCCAATCCAACCATATTAAGGGCGGTGACTAGCTACTTCCAGCGATACAAAAAAGTGCATAAATAATGTATTCCTCTGGTGTTTCCACCCCCGGATCAATGGCAACACAAAGACCATCTACAAAGCCGATTGGCTCAAGGCCATATTTGATCACTTCCTCTGAGCCCGCTTCCACTCCCTTCTTTGTCAGCCCGCCGAGACTTCATTATTTCCAAGTGTTTGTAAGCTATTGTTGAAAGAACAAGAAGCGAATATTTAAAGTTGGTTGGGGGGAAAAAATCTTTGATGAGACAGCAGGCGGATGGTAATACTGAACTGAACTGAACAGGGAGAATGAGAGAGGGAAGGAGAGAGGGAGGGAGGGGAGGGGGGAGGGGGGGAGGGAGGGAGGGAGGGAGGGGGGGAGGGGGGAGGGAGGGAGGGAGGGAGGGAGGGAGGGAGGGGAAAGTATTTGATTCAGTATGCTGGTCCTTAGAGGGATCCAAGGAAAGTTGTGCATGACAATAGGGTCTCCTCTGACATGCTCCTATCATTTCTAACAGTAGAAGAAAGAAGGGGATGTGATCAGTGTGTAGCAGCAGGACAAACAGGGTTTACAACACAATCATCTGCCATGACTCATTAGAGAGTGACACACTTTTTATAACTTTTTATTTTCGTGTCCTCCGGACGAAAGGAAAATGACAAACGATTCGGTACTACCATCATTTCATGACTTTAGATGCTGTTCCTTTTTTCCCCTGTCCCCTTTTTTCCCCTCTCTCTCCCAAGAAAAGAGACGGGCTCTTCACTTCTGGGACTTTTAATGAGTTAATTTAGAGGAAATGAGAAGAAGGAAGGTGTCAGAGGTCGTTAGAGAATCCACTATGGAGGTTGACGTGTGGCTGAAGATGCTGTCTCCTCACACACAGGACAAAGCTCCCACAACACGTTTGATTTGCCCCTCACACCCCTCTGCAGGTCCCCTTCTCTCTGAAAACCCAGATGGTTAGGGCCCGTTCACATCAAAGACCCCATCGCAGCACTCCAGAGAGGAAAACACGAGTTGAGTTCCCTCCTCCTCCATGCCAGTCCGACGGTTTTGTCCTGTCGTGGTTTCGAGAGGACTTGTTGCGATCGTCGCTGTATGGACTAGCCTAATGCTTTCTCCAGACACCACTTGGGCCGGCTTATATTGTATCAAAGTAAATTGCTTCATGGAAATCCTCATAAAACCTTTACGCCTTTTGCTCGCGGACATGTTGATATTGAAAAAGGGCAAACAAATGTGTAAATGAAAGAATTGGCTGTTGTCCACTGAGTGGTTTCCCTCCAGTGCATCAGTTAGGCGGTGCTTGCCTTGTCCTATGCTTATAAAGACTAAGTGTCATACAGAACGGTCTAAAGTAGCTGGTAGGAGACTGGATAGGGGCCTCTGGATGGCTGATTGGTTTTTAAATGAAGACTCATACGGCTAGTTGGGCATTTAGAGGAAGCTATTCAGAAACGATAACAGAGCTAAATCACATAGCTAACATAGCTTCTAGGCTTAAATAGTTGGGCCCAAAGGAAAACATGTACTGGTGAGGAAGAGTAGCCCACGTAATTAAAACCGAGCAAACGCATTTCTGTTTTACAAGATTAGGCATTTACACATTGTAGTTTCAAAAGGGGATGACTCTTCTTAAACGTGCCGTGAACTTCTGACTCGAGACACACACACACACACACTGAAAGACACATTTTGAACCAGGTGGTCCTCATTTGGTTATCCCGCAAACCCCCTCCTGTTGTGTCCTCCCAGGTGACAGTTAGCTGCAGTCTCCTGTCAGCTGGATCTCATTTGGAGGGATTATCCTTCCAGAGACGGAGCATGGCAACCCTTCCTGCAGGATGTTGGAGGTGACCGTCAGGCTGGTAATCTGATACGTAGTTAGACAGCCAGGAAGCTACTGTCGTTGGGAAGGGGCCATGGCTAATGGAGGCTGTTCGAGGTTGGCGGTGGTACTCCTGCTGGTCTGTGTGTGTTGGTGTGTGTGTGTTGGTGTGTGTGTGTTGGTGTGTGTGTGTGTGTGTGTTGGTGTGTGCAATGCATGCAGTTAAATGTTGGGCTTCAACTCAGTTTTGTATTTTATTTTTTTATACAACCCAAAAACGAAAACACCTGCACAGAAAAACTATTTGAATTTCAAACGAAGACATTTTACCAAGGTGTGGGATGCTGGTTCATGTAGAGTTGAAGTAAATTAGTCAATTATTAAAACGGACAAAACAGAAGGTTATGGAGATGAAATCCTGCAAAGCACAGTTCATTTAGCACACAAGCCGGTAGCGTGTTTACATATCCGTTAATAAACTAATTCAACACACCAGGTCGATCAAACCCCTGTTACAGCTTTCCATGAATGTACAGCCCTTCACACATATGGTACTCCATCCTTTGTCTCTGTAAACACTTTTCAGAAGAGTTTATTTATGGGTTTTCTGTAGTTCATTTTGGACGACAGCCAAATGCCCAGTTGCTGGCGTAGAGGTCGGATGAATGTGCATGTGTTCTACTTTGAAGAAAGAGGTGAGCTTTGAAAGTAGGCCGTCTCATCTGCAGTAGAACGATAGAGGAGAAGCCTGCACGGTTCCATCTCACCCGGCACAGTAACGCCTGGACTTCAACAGCCTCCTGAAATTCTCTTATGAGTATCAGAGGCATTTTTGTGTTAGACTTTTTAATTTTTTTTCCCCACCCACTGGACATCAAGCATTGTTGAACCGAGTGGAAATCCTCTCGTACTGATTGCTTTATCAGGCATTTGTGTTTAAATTGTAATTTAATGCAGGTTGTTTTCCAGGACTGAGGGCTGCCTTGCTCTCATTGTTCAGTTAGTTGGGTTTCATTTGTGTAACAGTGTACTAAAAGCACCCTAGAGAAGGCAATGCAGTTTGACTCAAATCAATGGTGGTCTCTCCGCAGAGAGATAATCTGAACTGAAAACCTCACATTCTAATGGGGTTTAATGGCTTTCGGGATTTGATTATTAGCGTGCTTTGAAGTCATCTCCTACTATGTCAAACATTTGTAAAGGTGTGGACTGGTCAAGTGGAAGTAGTTTTTTGTTTAGTTTTTTTCCCTCAGTAGAGAACGGTATAGTTTTACAATATTTATCACCGTTCTGAGTTTATCTTCGAAAATGAGAGGAAGACCAGCTGTGAAAGCTGACAATCTCATCTGTTTATCATCTCCAGAAGCCCTAATAGGTAATGCACGTCTGCAGTCAGAACCCCTTTTCAAATCCCTGTCTCATCGTTTAGAGCTACGATAAGTGACCCATTTACCTGGTCCCCCGTCTCGGATGAAACTTTTGCAGAACAAAGCCGTCCAGACACATTCAACAAAATATATTTCTAAGAATGCTTTTGTTCTTCACCCCTATGCTTTGTTTCGTGTTTTAGTTTTCATGGATAAACTCTGTGAACCCCAGCAAGCGGCTTGGGATCGTTTTGGCACCGTGCCCACACAGAAGTATGGCAGCATACCTAACACGTGAACCTGGGTGTTTCATTTTGAAATCTCTGAAAGGAAGGTTTGATGATGAATGCGCATCGCAGAGAATAGTAGCACAAAATGTGTTGCATAAGCCGCCCTTTGTATACACACTCCCAGGACCGTTTAAAAAATCTTAATTTCAAACATTACAGTCACTAAGTGTATTGACAAATCTGACTTTCAGACATTTAGTAGCGTTTTTTATTTATTTACAACATGGAAGATATAAACAGGTCCAATTCCTGTTCCAGACCAGTCTGCTGGGGGGTGCCTCTGTGAAGCAGGGCTGCGTCCCCCAGAGAGGCAGGGCAGGGCTGCGTCTCCCAGAGAGGCAGGGCTGCGTCCCCCAGAGAGGCAGGGCAGGGCTGCGTTCCTCAGAGAGGCAGGGCAGGGCTGCGTCCCTCAGAGAGGCAGGGCTGCGTTCCTCAGAGAGGCAGGGCTGCGTTCCTCAGAGAGGCAGGGCTGCGTTCCTCAGAGAGGCAGGGCTGCGTTCCTCAGAGAGGCAGGGCTGCGTCCCTCAGAGAGGCAGGGCTGCGTTCCTCAGAGAGGCAGGGCTGCGTTCCTCAGAGAGGCAGGGCTGCGTTCCTCAGAGAGGCAGGGCTGCGTTCCTCAGAGAGGCAGGGCTGCGTTCCTCAGAGAGGCAGGGCTGCGTTCCTCAGAGAGGCAGGGCTGCGTTCCTCAGAGAGGCAGGGCTGCGTTCCTCAGAGAGGCAGGGCAGGGCTGCGTTCCTCAGAGAGGCAGGGCTGCGTTCCTCAGAGAGGCAGGGCTGCGTTCCTCAGAGAGGCAGGGCAGGGCTGCGTTCCTCAGAGAGGCAGGGCAGGGCTGCGTCCCTCAGAGAGGCAGGGCTGCGTTCCTCAGAGAGGCAGGGCTGCGTTCCTCAGAGAGGCAGGGCTGCGTTCCTCAGAGAGGCAGGGCTGCGTTCCTCAGAGAGGCAGGGCTGCGTTCCTCAGAGAGGCAGGGCTGCGTTCCTCAGAGAGGCAGGGCTGCGTTCCTCAGAGAGGCAGGGCTGCGTTCCTCAGAGAGGCAGGGCAGGGCTGCGTTCCTCAGAGAGGCAGGCCAGGTCCCTCTGTTCTGGGCTCCGAGCTCTGCTGAGACCAGAGACAGTCTCCTCAGGACCAGCAATCTGACCAGACCAACCACAACTTTGATCTGTAGACCGCACACAGTCATGGTGACATTTTACCAGTTTGAACCTTTTTTGAACCCGTGCACAGGCTCCGAAATAGAATCGGTCCAAAACAGGATTGTTCATGTGCGGGAGTTGAATGGGAAGTGGGACTATGACTTGAGCAGTCATAGTCAAACTATGCAGAGTTGAAAGCTTGCATACTATTTAACATTTGAAGATATTTGTGTCGTTGGATTTATGGTTATTCTTTTGAAACATTTCCTAAGTTTTGGATAGTGTACCTGATGGCTCTCTGGACATCAATTGCATTAACAAAATGGAATCTTTCAGCATGTTTTCCATTTGTAGCCGTAATGCTCAGAGAATGCCTGTCCAGTTTCAGCAGTGAAGCAGGAAGAGAGAAAACCCACTCACTGGGGTGCTGCAATGGGACTCCTTTCTAATCCTTGGTGATGTGCTTCCCATCACCACTCAAGATAATGAGGGAATAATTACATTTGCAATTAATTAGTTTTTCCGAGGTGATTTGGGCTTCTTTCTGAGCCTCACTGACACCATGCCACTCTCTGTTTCTCCCTTATCACACCCACCCCTGAGCCTAACCACACACGAGCGTCAAGCCTTGATACAGGAAACCTGAGGGTTTAACGCCCATCTTTGAATCCTGAATCCCAGGGACAATGCAGAGTTTCCACTGTTAAGACAGTCCTGATTATGACGGTAGCCCCCGGTGATCTCATGGTGTAGAGCAGAGGTCTACCACCCTGGTCCTCTGGGCCCACTGTCCTGTACGTTCTAGACATTTCCCTGCTCCAACACACCTCATTGTAATACATAGTTGTTATGAAGTTTAGCAGAAGCCTGATAACGACCATTCATTTGAATCAGGTGTGTTGGAACAGGGAAACATCTAGAACATGCAGGACAGTGGGCCCTGAGGACCAGGGTGGAAGACCTCTACTGTAGAGGACTTCAAGCCAGGGCTAGCAGACCGGGCCTCACAGGCAACTGACAGACAGGTCAGTTAAACTTAGAAAGCAGAGGGAGGACAGCTGGCTGGAGCCTCCACTTGGGCCAAACGCTCGGAGCAGCTTTCCAGACCAGACTGACAGCGAGCTCAGGAAATCTGGGTAACACTCTGTCTCATTACCAGGGAAAGCACCCAGTCTGCCAGCCTCCACACTCGTGTCATCTACAGAGGAGTCAACACACACACACACACACACACACCCTCTCCTCACCTCCTGCTTTCAACACGTCCTGCTTCCGTACTGCTGTGTGTGCGGCTGTGAACCGGGGGCATTGCCAGTGACCTCGCAGGTTTGGGAACGTTGTTGTGTTGTGTACCGTGTTTACGGTGCGCGAGGAGCGCAAGGAGAGGCTCATGGTTCAAATAGCTCAGAGTCTAACGTTAATTAAACACGGCTGCCATTAAAAAGGACCCTTTGGGGCCGTGTGTAATGACACCGTGATGACGTCATGTAAACAGGAGTGAAACTAGTTATTTAGGTTACTGGGTCCAGACTGGTACCATTACAAGGGAGCTGAAACATTTCAACTTGAGTTAATGTGTAAGATTTTTATCTTCAACTTCTTCTTCTAGTGCCTCTTCTTGTAAATGTGTGTGGTGTCTGAGGTTCGTTTCATTCCAGTTAGAAGCAGACGAATAGACCTTTTGAGGAGTTTTGACTTTTCACTGGTCATCTGAGCCTTTATAAGCATGGAGTCCATGGTGATTTACCAGAACATAGTCAGCTGATATGACCACAAATGCCTTTTCTGAGTTCAATTGACATTTCCTGTTTCTGAAGCTGTTGAGTGCAGCCCATTAACAACAGATGTTATCCATACTTCAGTGTCTTTGTGAACCGAAATGCCAGATACAAATGTATAGTTTAGATGTATTTTTATACAGTTACAGTGACACTGAGTTCAACACATTATGCACATCAAAATGTCACATTTCCAATATGATTGAATAGCAATGAAGCTCCAATGTAGTTTTAATTCAGTGTTGAAATCTTGGCAACTATTTCACAGTCAGTGTATGAAATACCAAGATATGAAGCTCAGATTGTTGTTTACTTTATTTATTTGTTCATTGAAGTAGATCATGCAAATGTTAGAAATTACAGAAGGAAATCAGAAGGTAAAAAAAACAAAAAAAAACACATATTCAACGAGGTGACGGAGAAAATTATTATGATGCGCTCTGCATAGTGTGTGGAGAAGATGGGCTTGGTGTTGCTGAATTTGCCTTCAGATTCCTCTGTCTTCATGTTTGGGCTGGTGATGTAAGTGCATCCTTCAAACATGGATCCTGCAGTGCTTTAAGTGCCTTTTAAGGACAGGAACGCTAAGAGAGCAGGAAATGTTTCTCACTCAAGGCTGGAGCCTGTCAGAACCTGCCGCTTAAACACGGCTCTGATGGAGGACGGATGATGTGCTAACTCGTGGATTTTGACCGTTTTGCCTTAAAATAACCTTTGGCTTCTTTCAGTCTCCACCTGGAAGCCCGGTCACCCCAACAGCCCCCTCGGTGCCCCCAACAGCCCCCTCGGTGCCCCCAGGTGCCTGTCAATGCTCAGTGCCACTATGTGTCCTCTGTGAAGTTAAACAGGGTGATCCCTTTGTCCTCTGAATGGATTTATGAAGGCTGGGATTCTATGGTTGCTTCCTTAGAGACTAAGCAATCGAAAAGAAAAGAAAGCTCTCATTGTGCTCTGGCATCGGTTTGAAATGTGAAATTGAGTTCACAGCATCTGCAAGATGTCATCAGGAAGAAATGATAATTATCTCACAATGGCTCCCCAGCCCACTTGTGTCCAGCGGCAATCTTTTGATAAAAGGTAAAAAAATAATTTCCTGACAATATTTTTCTGTTGAATGGGCTGATTCAAGGCCTTGTAACTACCTGTGATACAGGAGTGTGGAATAATGAACCCGCTGTGATTAGGACTCGAGGTTTCAGGATCAGGGAAGATGGGTTTAGTTAGTTTAGTCTTCACTTCTGTGAGAGAGCCTACAGTAGGACTGTAACTATTCCCATGATTTGTTTAACAACATACACTTTCATTGCTGACTCTCATGAATATTAAAAGTAAAAAAATGAAATAATAATAATCATCCTCAACAGTTTTATTTCTGTTGATGAAAATGGGAAAGGTTTCTTTGCATTTGACACAGTGGATGGGTTTGTGTAGTCAGCAGATCGCAAACAAAATGTACAGCTCTGCCATACTCCTGCAATTGGTGGGTAACATGGACACAAACGCTGCCCATGCAGAGCTCTGATTGGAAGTTTGGAAAATGAGGAGGTTACCATGGGAATATACCTCAACCTCTACAGAATGAAGCTGAAACACTGCATGTTTGCAGTGATTGCATTTCCTGTTGATCATGTGGGGAATTGTTAAATCAAGCTTTAGCTAGATAATGACTGGTAGACAACATTTTAGATGATGCAACATCGCAGAAGCTCTATAGTATAGAATTATGATCCAAATGTCTAGCAAACTTTATGTATAAAGTCGTACTGCAATAAACCCTGCTGTGTTTCTTCAGCCTAGAGAAAAGTTATCAATACCATCTGTTTGTACATTAATGGAAACTGACCGCCAAATAACCATTTGAGAAGATATTCAGACACACATCAAGTACACGCAAAAACATGCTTAAAACTCATGGAATGGACATTCAGTTTGATCACCATCCGGACATTACTAAACGCTAGGACTGGTGTGGAGAAGGTTAATTCCAAGCATTGCGTAGCAGCAATGGTATTGATCCCCACCTATCAGACTAGGACAGACTATGCAGACTTATCCTGGCAGCAGATGGTGAGTACTCTGTTTCTACGTGCCCCCCCCCCACAGCCCACAAGAGATCTGGAAAAAAGAATTCTGAAGGCCAGGATACTGCACCATATGGTTGGCACCTCGACTTGTGTACACACTCACACACACACACACACTCACACACACACACTCACACACACACTCACACACACACACACACACACACTCACACACACACTCACACTCACACTCACACTCACACACACACACTCACACACACTCACACACACACACTCACACACACACACTCACACACACACTCACTCACACACACACACACACTCACACACACACACACACACTCACTCACACACACACTCTCACACACACACACACACCTGGGTTGTCATGAGTTGATGGCATTGAAATACTGTAGCGTAGCATAGTCATAATTACATGCAACTGGGTTCGTTCTTCCTCTCATGATTTATTGCTTTCCTGCAGCTGTCAGTGCTCCAGTATCGCTGATTGGGCCCTAAATAGAAACGTATTAAAACGCTCTTCTGGTCCGGCCCAACGACTGGGGCTAGTCAACCGACACCACCCATGCGGCAGGGCGATGCCTGGAAAACACTGCAGCCGCGTCGAAACAGTGCAGCCGCATCGAAACACTGCAGACGCGTCGAAACACTGCAGCCGCGTCAAAACACTGCAGCCGCGTCGAAACACTGCAGACGCGTCGAAACACTGCAGCCGAATCAAAACACTGCAGACGCGTCGAAACACTGCAGACGCGTCGAAACACTGCAGCCGCTTTGAAACACTGCAGACGCGTCAAAACACTGCAGCCGCGTCGAAACACTGCAGCCGCGTCGAAACACTGCAGACGCGTCGAAACACTGCAGCCGCTTCGAAACACTGCAGACGCGTCGAAACACTGCAGCCGCGTCGAAACACTGCAGACGTGTCGAAACACTGCAGCCGCTTCAAAACACTGCAGACGCGTCGAAACACTGCAGCCGCGTCGAAATACTGCAGACGCGTCGAAACACTGCAGCCACGTCGAAACACTGCAGCCGCATCGAAACATCTTGGGTTTCTTCTCTCTGTGCCTGCCCCCCCCTTCCCAACCTCTCTCTCTTCAACCTCTCTCTCCCTAACCTCTCTCTCCCCAACCTCTCTCTCCCCAACCTCTCTCTCTCCAACCTCTCTCTCCCCAACCTCTCTCTCCTCAGCCTCTCTCTCCCTAACCTCTCTCTCCTCAACCTCTCTCTCCTCAGCTTCTCTCTCCCTAACCTCTCTCTCCTCAACCTCTCTCTCCCCAACCTCTCTCTCCCCAGCCTCTCTGGAACCGATTGCTTAATTCAAATGCAGACTTTTGAAGTGGGTGATGACTTGTGATATAATGTTGCTGCTCCAGCGCATGTTCTCTGATCATGTAAACAAGGCCATCCTAGATAGCAGACACATGGAGCCAGCTCTGATATGATTCCAAAGGCCCTTTGGGTGTTGAATGTGAACTTCAGATATGCTTGTGTCGTTTTCATTCGAAGGACGCGGATCTTACGAGGAAGTAATTATACACATGTGACTGCCTCCGGTTATATAAGACTTTGTACATCAGGACATTTCAGTGACCAGGAACTTGAGTCTTATCTCACTTCAAGAACTTAGAACGTGTTTCTTAATGCTCTCCAACACATGTAGCTCCCTAAGGATCGTGTTCAGTATCCACAACCACCTATTAGATCCACATCACAACTTTTCATTTCAGTTCAGGATTGAAATCAAGTGGAGTGGATTTCTGTTCTACTTACCCTCAAACCTTGATCTTCCCAATTATACATGTCTGATTATTCCCAGCCCTAACATCAAGCTGATTAATTCCATAATTGCAAAGTTAACCGTTGCAGCAAATGGTGTACATCAATGTGTTCGTCCCGTAAAGCTTGAACTTAACTACATGTCTGTAATGGACAATGCCTTTGTAAATGGAAAACCCAACTGGTACAATAAATGCATTCATAACAAGGTAACACATTTATACAGCGCCAGAAAGTGCAGTATGAACTCATTGAATTAATGGCGTGTAGCTCGACTCAATCACATCATCCATCGTCTACCCCTAAACTCGACCGGCCCCGATCATCTTCTGTTCTCTCTGCATCCCCTCCTCCTCCTCCTGTCTGTTTCATGAACGTCCGTCTCTCTCTCCTCCTTCCTCCCAGCTCCTCTCCACTCACACATCCTCCCCGTCACCTGGGGAACGGCCCAAGTGTCGCCCATGGGGGCCAAACTTTAGAGAGAGAGAGCAGGCGATCCTTTGCGCCTCCCTGGGGACCCCTGGGCCCCTGATTAGCCTCCTTGGGGGGGGCCCTGGGCCCCTGATTAGCCTCCTTGGGGGGGGGCCCTGCATTTGAGCTTCCGGAGAAGGAGAGGGAAAAGGGACAACCTTGTAAAAGTAGCCAGTTCACACACTCAATCATGCCACCAGCCAGTACCTGTCTGGAGAGTATACGAACAACAGATCCAATTAGCCAGGCATCGAGGCAGGAGCTCAATAAATGCCTTCTCTGGCATTAGGAGGCGGTTACATAGAGTACTCTAATGGGTCATTGAGAATGAGCTATTATGGGATGGTTCGTATTTGGCAGGTGAGATTCAGTGGACCTTTAATACGGAACAGGAAACCTCCATCCGCCCCCCTGCACTCTCTCCCCTCTCACTGCTCCATGCAACGGCATTGAGCAGGAGTCCTTGAGGTTACGAGTTAGGAACTACACGCTTTACACACACGCCTGTCTTACAACGTCGTCTGAAGGTTTATTGCACTCTCGCAAAAAAAGATGGTGGGTTTGGTTTGCCCGGTAACTCTGCTGCATCCAGGCCCTTATATTGATAATCAATTGGAAGTGAACGTAAGGGATTGGATTCATTGCCAGTTGATGGAAGACTAAAAAAGCGAAGACTATAAGCAGAGCATCTGTAGAGCAGGGGAGGAAGGTTGTTGGTGACGCCCTCTGAACACAACATCTGTCACCCTTAACACTGGATACAGGGTTTTAGGCACGCCTTGCCACACAGTCATGGAGTTGGCAGACTAGACGGCAAACAACGACTGGTTTCCTGTCTCCCCATCTGGTCACTCTCAGCCCCAGTAGCAGAGAATTTGCTGTGTGGTTAAGCAGCCTAGAATGGCCCTCCACAGATGTTTGGGGATGGTAATTGCATTAGGTTAGCTACACTTCCTTGGGCAACACACTGCGTGATGAAACCTTCTCCCCATTATCCACGGCCCTGTTCTCCACTCTCTCCTGCAGCCTCCTCTCAATCAGTCAGCACACTTTCATTTGTCTGCATTTGAACAACCCGGTGCTTCACGATGTACATGTTCAAATTAAATATATTATCACAATATAGAGAGACAATTGACGGGCAAATTATGAAGGTGTTTTTATTTTATTTTTTTACCCATAACTCTGCAGAGCATGTTGCTTTTCATTTCCTCTTTCACATTCTCTTTCTTGCCAAGCTTCCCTCCCTCTCTTCTCCCTCCCTATCTTCTCCCTCCCTCTTCTCCCTCCCTCTTCTCCCTCCCTCAGTGTCCCCTGTCGCCCCCATTAGAACAAAAGCATATCTCAGACAGAATGACTACACCAGAAAAACATGCTGCTGGAAGACTATAAACCGACATTAGCCACCTAATTAAATTATTGTCGTTGGTGTCCCATCCTCATGCCACAGCTTGCTCCTAGCCAAGCGGCTCTGGCTTGGCAGGGAATTATCTCAAATTCATGAGGGGGATTTTTATTTATTTATTGTAATTGGTTTTATGGGCGACGAGGCCTTTCGGTGGCCTCTGTGGTCCCCCTGCCTGGGTCGACGCTGAGGGGGCGGAACATCCTGGTTCCTGCTTGGCTTGTGACCTTGCCTTGCTCTCAGTTTCTCAACACAGTCATCCTATACCAGCTGCAGATCAATAAGTAGGATGCCAGTGCCTACTTCCACGGAGAACCTCCTCACCACAGTTGGAATGGATCACAACTGGGGCAAGAGAGAATGGAGAGCAGGATGACAGCTTGACAGCTACCTCTGTAGAGCGTGACATGGGAACTGCAGTCCAAATCTAACTCCTGTTTAGATTTTCACACTAGGATGCAGTAATCCGTCTCTGTTGGGGGGGAAAGGTTGAGAAGCACTGGAGACACTCATTGTCTTCTTTCACAAAATTCCATCATGAAAGATGCCAGTTTTTCAACCCGACGGTATAAATTATACATCAAACCACAGCGAGGAGAGCAGGAGCGATGACAGGCAGAATGCTCTGGATTGGATTGTGAAGAAAAGATTTGAAAAATAATGAGAAATCAGTCCCCTTGCTGAAGAAGCTAATCCTATTATTTAATTTTCCAATTGTCGTTTAATCATTGAAAGCATGAAGACATATTCCCTCATCTTATAACAATAAATGACAGCAAAATGTGACTTGACATTCCAGTAGCGTTCATGTTTGACTGTCCCCGGCCACCCCTCCTCACACACGTCCTGACAGCACAGTCGGGTGATTACCTGGAGGTTTAAGGTGACAGTTTAGCCCTCAACCTGCCAATTCAAGCTTTCATTGTTTCCTGTGTTTGCTAGTTCATCCCTAACCTCCCGTCCTTGCATGGAGATAATGTTCCTCAAACTGGAGGGGATGAGCAGAGCCACTGTGTGATTGGAGAAGGGTGTGTGTGTGTGTGTGTGGTGTGTGTGTGTGTGTGTGTGCGTGTGTGTGGTGTGTGTGTGTGTGGTGTGCGTGTGTGTGGTGTGTGGTGTGGTGTGTGTGTGTGTGGGGGAGGGGCAGGAAGGCTCCTGTTGGCGTTGAGGGCTGGACATAATCTTCCCTTGGCAGTGCCTGGGTGCTTTGGCCATGGAGACAAGTGTAGCGCCAGGTTACTCTTTTCTCTCTCCCTCTCTTTCTCTCTCTCCCCCCCTCTCTCTCTGTTCCTCTCTCTCTCACTGCCCCTGCAGTTCTGCATTCCATAAATAACAAGGGGCAGACGGAGGAATAGAAGACAATGGGTGGCGGAGGACAATGTGGTGAAGGGCTGGAGTGCTTGAAAAAGAAACAGACAGTTGGTTGTCCCAAAGACAAAACGAGGCACACAGTGATTTGTTAAGGAGAACAGAGGCAGATTGGGGATGAATTGTAGCATGACATTGGGAGAACAAAAACGGCAAACACTGCAGAAAACAGATAAGGTGCATGGAGGAGAAGGTACGCTGGCAAAAAAAAAGGCAAAGTCCTTTTTCTAACAGAACAGAATAATCTGAATGTTTTGGTGCTATTGTAGATTATCATGGCACTGTAGCATTGAAATGACTAATACTTCAACCGCAAAATCCCAGTTCTTAAAAAAACTGTAAAAAGGCTGGTTATGAAATGTACCATTAACATAAACACATTTTTCAGACAGTTGGATAATAGCCATATTGCACAACTAGGTTTGATGAGGGACTTTACGGACATTGTTGCATTAAGCTCAACACTTTAACCACTTACAGCTACAGTGGCAGTATAAGGAAAACACGACTCTCTCATAAGGTTAGATATAGACTGTATATATAGAGTACACTATATATATATATAGTCCATCAACGTGGTTTATCTTGAGCGCCTCGGTAAAAAATCTAATAAAGATGTCAAGGTGAAAACGTCATGAATACTCGCTTCTCGACTTGGGTTTCACAGAGTTGTTCAACTCCTCTTCCAACTGCGTCGAGAAGTTCACGCCTGGCTCACCCAAAGTAGCAATATTTTGACGTTTTAAAGGCACTATCGCTGCGCGATACGTTACCAGGCCACCCAGGTCTTCACTAACCCCTACAGATGCTCCCGTTGTCTATTCGAAGCGGGCAAAGTGCCTTCACATTACACAATCATGGTCGTACACCGTAAGCCTCATCTGTTTACGTTTCCAGTTAAGCGACTTGGGCATTCGGGCTCATGACTATTTAACGACCCTACAGATGGCGTGCATCAGGCCTCCAGTCGCTGCGGTCCTATAGGGCTGGAGACCGGGAGGGAGAATGAGCGGCCCTCGTCACTAACACCGTCCGCGCGGGACCCTCACAGCACATAAAACATAGACGGGGGCAGCAGGCGAATGAGCTGGTACAAGGCTGGTAGCTCCACCTCGACGGACATGTTTTATTCATGGTAAATGTGTAGCGTGGAGGTCATTAAGAGCATGCACGTGCATCGCCTCAGCCTTTCTGTGGCGCACGCAAGGATGAGTAGCCTGGTCTGTTTGTTGTGGGATCAGCAAACAAAACAGGGTTGGAGCTTTACAGTCAAGGCACGGGTTAGTCATAGGTGTGTGTACTGTGGCTAGTTGTGTGTTTGAGTGAAAATGCCATCACGTAAAAGCGTGCTGTGTTTGAGATATGGGCTCTGTCTGATTGTTGAGAGCTTGTTATCGGCTCATATCTCTTGTTCGTGGAGAGAGCGGATTAGATGCGGTTTTCTTGTGTACTGTATCAGGTATGACCCCACCATCGTGACTGTTAGATAGGGAGAGGAGTTATGTGTTGGTGTTTAACCATGGAATCTAAAACATGTCTCTTTTGAGATTAGGAAAATGTAAATGCACACAAATACGACTGATGGAAAGCAACATTACGACCTTGCTTTAGCTCCCTTAAAATCTACTGTATATCGTATGGAGGTCTTATCAGAAGTCACACAAACCAGTGTTTATTGTAGATGGATGTTCAAGATTTCTCTTATTGTGATTCATGGTGGTCTCATTTTCTGTCAAAAACCCCAAAGGATTTGCCCTTGGAATTGGAATGTAAATGCATGCAAAGAAATGGGACAAAATATTAGATTGTCAAGATGTCATACCAGCTTTACCATGGAAACAGCTCTAATTATAGCTGCAGTGTTGACATTGTCCGGAAGGAAGTCCTGTACACTTCCAGGAGACAGGCTTTTCATTAGAATCTCATTGACTTTCTGGGAACTTTCAGAGAAGGCAAACAAAAAGGAAGACTAATCAATGTCTCTCTTTCACCCCTGAGGCCAGTGTCATTAATGGTATTGATAAACACTGACCCAACACATTAGACATAATGGGTCATTACTCCTTATCACACAAATAATTAGGCTTCGTTTGATTCACATTAATGCTATTAACAATAGAGATGAACTGATATTTTAAGTTATTAGTGATAATCATATACATTACGATGGAATTATTATATGTATAATATACTGAATAGATACTCTGAAGTAGGATTCGAAACAAACAACACAAGCTGTCTTTTAATGTAAAGTGTTGTTTTAATTTGAATTTTCTTTTCATTTGAGCAATTAATTATTGTCTGTGGACTAAGTTAGTTATGGTTTCAGGGAAAACATCTGAAAGTTTTGAGCATGTATGATTAGCTGTGATTAAAGCACTTTATTTTGTTCTGATGTGAAAAACAAAAGCTAGTTTTGATCAAAGGGAAAAGGGGCCTACAGCCATGCCACTAACTGTTAAATGTGCTTAGGCGAGCAGCTCTCTCCACCACATGCAATCTGTTTCAGGAGAAAGCCCCGACTTCCTTTACTTCACTGACAATACTCACTCTGGTTTCCTCCGCAAGCAGGGAAACGGCTGCGTTCTTCAATTATTCAAACACATTTCCGGTAAGATAGGATCTCATTAAACGTATAAAACAAACACGCAATGATTAAATCCAGGAATATGGTACAATTATATACTCGTCTACAGCAACCTTCAAAATATAAATTGTTAGATGAGATACTGTTAATTTTATGGCATCATAAAAAACGGATCTGTGGTCCTATGTATGTTGGTAGGAGCGGGAGAGCCCTACTCTAACGTCCCTTGAGCTGAAAAGTAGGCTAAAGCTCTTTCTAATGCACTCGCATTAACACATGAGTAACTGGGATGTAGATCAGGTTGAACACAGAGCTTGTGATTGCTTTGATTCTTGGTATCCAGCATGATTTACGAGTTGCTTTCCTTTGTTTTCCCTGGCGCTGCATTGATTTATTGCACGTATAAAACCCCTATATCCAGTGATGTCACATCAAAATGCGACTATGTCCTCTGCTTGACAAATTGCAGGTCTAGAAACATTTCCAACACACACACACACTGGGGGAAATTGGTGCAGGTTTGTAAGGTACGATTTTTGGTTACATAATAAATTCAAAATTCATGACAAGCACTGAATATATTTGATGGTGCACAGCATTCATTGCTGTGAACAAGGACTCCTCACCTCTCACAGAGTTCCACATGGAGCTCTCCCTGTTTCAAACACGATCCAGAGACTCAAGATAACATTGCACACCTCATTTGTCCTCATCAGTGAGTCAAATACAAAATCTATCACCAAATTAATGTATTCATGATCATTTAACGTGGCATTGTATGAATCTAAACTGTTCTAAACAGTTTGTCACTGAGGTAATAGGACTGAAGACAATGATGTGGTGCGTGGGTATTATAATAATTCAATGTCAGAATAAACTGGCCACAAAGTCCGCCAAAACAAATTAAAATGACAGATCTTCACATGAGAAAATGAGAAATCTTGTCATTTATGCTCCTGTTTTCCTCAGACTTTTCGCTTGAACAAACACGCAGATAGAGTGCGTGTTTTTCTCTTTTTTCAGTTTCTCTTTAAACCGTATACTGTAGCTCTCTGAAAAGAGTCAGTCTGTTGTGAACTTTCACCACACCCGGACTGTCAGGAATTTACATAAAAAAAGGAAAAAAAGGATTAAATTGCAAACGTTGCAAATTACTCCACATCTCGGTTCAGCAGCTTGCACATTAGCATGTGAAGAGAATCGTGGAGGAACCCGTGGAAATAGTAGGGAGACACCCATTCTGCCAGTGATACTCACCTCATCACATCAGTGGCTACATTACCGTAATTATTTTACTGTCGATCTGTTGGTACACTTGAACTGAAACAGTGCAACACATCTTCGTTTTGGATGGATTTCAATTTTTCTTGCAAAGAGAGCTACTGTGTAGATGTTATTTAGTCTCTTTTTTCAACATACTTTAGCCTTCTTCTTTTGAAATGTTTTCCCAAGGTAGGTTATGTGCTTTAGCACCGTATATATGGCTGACTGAACTCTTACAAATGCAATAGTACAATACTTATTATTGTTATAAAAAAAAGTTAAACACAATATATATATATGTATAAAAAACACTTGCACAACACACTTACCTTTCACTAAGACTTCAGAGGAATGTGCTATTGGAACAGTTTTGTCAGAGTATTAAGTACTTTCTTTGTGTCATTATTAATATGTCTGGGCAAATATGTACCATACACACACCCAGCTACAAACTCTTATTGAACACTGAAGACATGAGATTCTGGTTATCATGCTCCAACACTTTGTTGTCATTGCGATGTGCAGTTATCTTTGTACCAGGATGAAAATACCCTTCCGTCTCACAGACAGCACTGCCTATTTAGTTTGGGTTCGTAACCTGGTGAAACACCGTAAGAGGGATGGATAGTACACAGCAATGACTCACAGCTGTCTATGTGCTGTCAACCTCCAACCATGTCTTGTTTGAGGCAGCCATTTTGCTTCTGTCAACCTGCAAATCTCTTCTTACAGTAGTCACGTTGTGCTGCTACATTTATAGCTTTAACTGGATCTGATGTTCTTTTTGTGCTCTGAATCTTTTCTCTTCGTGGCCTACATACTTATTCCAAAGAATAATAGCAAAGTGTGTCGCAGAGTCCCCAGTGAGAGATGTGACACTGTTTACAAAATCGCTTTGAATAATTAATTAAAACACAGCAGAGATCTCAATTAAAGTTGTCATCTCTCTTAAATGGCTGCAGAAAATTGTGGATGAGTCCTGGGCCCGGCCATCTAAACACACCTCTCTTTGCATCCTTTGTCTTATGTGAATACAGTACACAGAATGTAATATATTTATATGTCGAATGTATACAATAGTTTTGGTGGTTTGTCTGAAATTAGAAGCCAGTATATGACACTACCGAACCTTCTCAACATCTTCAGGGAGAGGCTGATGTCTGTGGCCGCCAACCTGCATCTGAAAGTACGCTGTAATTTCTGTCAGACTCCATGGACTCCTCTGCATTGTGACACAGCGCGGGATGCTAATGCTAACCAGGGCCCACACCCTGTCACTTGTTTACAGTTGTGTGGCTCTTTGTCTCCTGGTGGTGAGACTAGCTTTTTTCCAAATAAACCAGGTTTAGGTTCATAAATCATTTACCTTTCCTGGCTTCTGGGAACTTTCCTGGCTTCTGGGAGTGTACTGCAACAAAAATCTAAAGCATGAAAACGTCTCCCGAAACATGAGCAGGGATGTATGATGGAGTATTGACTTTCCTTGATTGGTAAAAGCAATCCAACATATGACCCAAAAAATTGAGGCAGTCCACTGCCCGAGGCTAAATGAAACACAACTCAACAACACTGGAGCCAAGACATATGAGACACAAATACAAATGAAATTCTACACAACTATACTGGAGAAGTTAGACAAGCGAGATACAAATGAAAGGCAACACAACAACACGAGTAGTTGGACAAGTGTTAAAGGGTTGAAGCGGTCTGAAGAGAGACCTGTGAGTCAGAAGTGCTCTGTGTCCCCCCCCACCACGGCTAGTCCTTCATTATGAATAAGCATGAATATTTTATTTCAGATAACTACTTTAAAAGGCATCCAAACAAGCACGTTGTTTTGGTTTCTCATGACAATGTTACCACAGCGATGCGGAGGGTTTGATGGACTCTTCTGTGCGTTCTGTTTTCAAAGTGGAACACGTTTTTAAGTTTACAACACAACTCTCAATCTCAAACCTGGTATGTAGCTTAGAGATGTTTCTCTGTCTCATATTTCCGCACAAACTCATGCTATGATGCCACTGAGTTGGATAGCTTTTTGCTGTACCAACTTTGCAAAGCAGTTTCCTGTCTCAATTCTTGGGTTTTAACAGAATATAAAACCAAGTCAGAAACCATTACACACTGAGCTTACACAGTTTGAGTACCAGTTGGACAGAACTTTGATATTCTACTAATGTAATCACATTTAATTGAGTTTATACTTTACACTGTCGTTCTGAGGTTCAGATTGGCACCGACTATAAAATTGTGTTTTTGCTAAATTAAATTCTAAATACATGCAATGTTTAAAAGTGCCGATAGTCGACAAACACAACAGGAAACTGAAAGAATTGAAAGGAATTATGCAACAATTTGTAAGCGAAAAAAAACACAAAAGGAACGACAACCTGTGTAAAGAGAAGACGACAAGAGAGTCAGAAAGAAGTTTTTAGGGAAATGTGCCAAAGCTTGGGGCCTCTAAAGGCTGTGTAGCTGGAGAGTGTGTCTGAAGACCAAAGCTGCAAGGCTGAGGTAGAAGATGAGGGCCGTTATGTTGACACTGAGTGAAAAGACCAGGAAACTCAAAAGCTGATTAGCATGAGGGGAGGAAAGCCTGTCTGGACACAAAATGGAGGCAAAACTTGCAAAGTAAGCAAGATTTTTCTTCAACGAACCTCTGAAACGTACCTTCCCCCTACCCTGTAGCTGCAGAGGGAAGCGTGTAGTCTTTCACAGAGTGAATGCTTCGATTGAACCCTCCCCTCCTCATCTATCCCATTCGAAGAACACCTCAAGTATTGAAAGCCCTGTTGAAGCCCTGTTGAAACTATGTAGTATGTGTGTATAAACTATGCAACCTGGAGTTTTATATAAACGCAGGAAGGCTTATCTAAAGCAAGAGTGTTATAAAGCAGAATGTTCCTGCCAAGTGAGCCACCTGATCTCAGCCTGTACAGGACATGACATCTGCACATCCTGAACCTGCAGCGGCTGGGCCTCACCTCTCTGTCCCCCAGCCTGAGATGGGCGATGGGGGGTTGGGGGAGGGGGGAGGGAGGATGGGAGGATGGGGTAGGGAGGGAGGATGGGGGAGGGAGGATGGGGGAGGGAGGGAGGATGGGGGAGGGAGGGAGGGGGGATTGTGCACTGAATCCAGGTCACAGTTGAGACAGCCCCAGTCTGTCTGTGTGTTGCTCATAAAGTGAGTGTGTGTGTTCATTTGTGCAGATGCTGGTTGTCTATGTGGGAGTCTGTGTGCGTGTTTTTGTGTGGAGCCTTGTGGCTTATGTGGTTGTTTGTGTGTTTTTGTGCAGAAGCTTGTGGTTTATGTGTGTGTGTGTGTCTGTGTAAATTATTAGCAGTGGTTGCATTCATGCGGATGTGTGTGTATGTATTTTTGTGCGAGGCTTGTGGTGCACATAATGAGCAGTGCATACATGCGGATGTAGTGATGTGATGGTGTGTGCAGGAAGATGCATAGTATGGATCCATGTGCACAGTGGTGATTTAGCTGCCCTCAGCAGTCTTTGTCTTCAGGGAAAAGCTAAATGTGTGTGTGTGTCTGTGTGTGTGTGGGAGACAGGTCAGGCCACAGCGTAACGTTGACCTTGGCTTACTCAGAGATCCTCTCCAGCACTGCCTCCAGACCTCCTCCTCCACCCACCCCTTCACCACACCATCCACCCTCTCTACACCCACTATCCTCTCTACCAACAACAACCCACCCCTCAACTGCCACACTGGGGGGTAGGAGCCAGCAGCAGGAGGTGCTCCACCTTTCTCCCTCCCCACCAGAGCACACCAGTGTTTCATTAGAATCAGAATAAGAATCAGAATGGGATTTATTTGCCATGAAAGTTTGCACAGACAAGGAATTTGCTTTGGCAGGAAGGTGCATACAGTAAACAAATAGGAATCTTAAATTTAAATATGTGGTCTAACTATACTAAGGATACATGAACTAGCAATACTAAGTGGAATACAATTAAAATAAAATATACAATAAGTAAAATATAAGTTGCCAATTTACAATATAAAATACAATATAAAATACAAATATTACAGCAGACGGCTGCATTAACTCCAGCAGACGGCTTGTTTCAGGGGAAAGGTATTGTAGACGCACAGGAAAAACTGTAGATCCAGTCATTAGGGGAGTTTTATGCCAGAGTCATCCCAATCCATTTGCCTTTCCCTGTTATACGGATTTCTGCTGGCTCATAACTTTGTTGGCGAACGATGCGATGGAGCTTGCATTATCATACCACAGAGCTGTCAAAGTGGCGCTCTATTAAAGGGAAAGGCTGACTTTAGCTTTTCAGTTCTTCCCCCTTCATTTCAAAGGCAGTTCGCTAAAACATGAGAGCTTTGCTCACATATGATGAGGGCTGCACCAGTAACTGCACCACTGTCATTTATCAACATGGTTTACCATTTAATGAGAGCAAAACTACCGTGTCTCCCTCAGAGGAACGGATCGTCTGCCGTGGTGGAAATGACGAGGAGACAGTCTCCAGATAAAAGGGTTTTGCTCGTAGATATTTTGTCTTGATGGTTTGTCATAAATGGATGACATAGTGTTTAGTGCAACAGTTCTATGGGGATAGCATGGCAATGAAAAACGAATTAAAACGAACCAAAAATGTATCAAGCTGGTTTTGGATAAATATCGCAGTGACTACGATAAAATGAATGGTAAATTAAAGTCAAAACCCAACATTATTTTCCAAATGAAGATTATTTAGTTCATGACTACTGTTTAATTCAATGGAATGATGGATATTTTATTTCATAAAGAGATGGTTTCATGGTGTGGATTTGACAACAGTCAACTTTAATCCATGCAAGCAGGAATCTTGGAATATTGCAACTCACAAAAAACACTAACCTACAATAATGATGTTCTTGTTTAGGGCAATAATCCTCTTTTAGAATGTTAGATCTTTCGTCAAGCCAAAACTGTAAATCGTGGTACAATTACAGCATGAGGGGGGAGTTCTTCATCTGTTCATTATTAGTTTATTATTAATTATATTTCCCTGACAACCAGAGCAGTTTAGATGGTTACCTGCATGAACAGGATTAGGTCTGACAGAACATGTCCAGGTAACTGACACTAATGTTTGCTTCTACTTACTTAAGGCTTTAACAATTAATGACATTACTTCAAACTTTTCTGTGTTTCAGATTCACTGTTTCTGTTCCCTCGTTCTCTCTCCGTGGAAAAAGGAACCATGTCGTCTCTTTTGAATTAGAAATGGTAAGTTGCCCTATTATGTCACTGTTCACTGAGGTACAATTTGTCCTCGAGGTACAAGTGAAAATTCATGCAAATACGAGTTGTTACATGTGCGATAGCCACATGTTATTTTGGAATATTCATCCTTAACATCATACCCTTATGAAAATACACTAGAGAAAATGGGTTCTGAGACAAAACACATCAAAAAGGAAGTTTTTTTTTTTCTTCTGGGAAATGTATTTTTCACTTCATAGCACAGATTAAAGGGAACATGGTAGTCGTAGTTGATTAAAACCAACTTCAATCTGCTCTCTTTGCCTCTCCACTCTTGTTCATCTCTACTTGTTATTGGCAACCCCAAAAAAAGTAATTTCAACAAGCTGAGAACTGACACATTGAAAGTGTTACTGCCATTCCCATTTCAGGTTGATTTAAAAAAAAAAAAAATCTTGTAGTTAGACAAATATGCATTTTCATTCTATGAATGGGAAATAGTCAAAACAATATAAATAGGAACCATAACTGCAGATTGGGGTTGGTTAAATTAGGATCAAGATGGAACATCTGAATGTTTTCTGAACGTTTCCTACACAAAAGCTTCTTAATTTGGTTGTTAACTGCATTAACAAGGGAAACCATGATTACTGTGCGTAAAACATAAGAACGATCTGATACTTCAGTCGTGTCTGTCCAGCATGCAGATGTCTCCCATCTCAGTTTTTCCCAAAGGTTGCAGATCTAGCCTGGCTTTGCTTCAATCAATCGTTTTACTTCCAGGAAACAGAAACAAAAATGTCTGGCTTTGTTTTCTGAAAAACATCCATCCCAGTTTGTTGGGTCTGTTGTTTCTCTGCAGTCTTAAAAAGGAACTGTGGTTATTGGGCACCAGAGGGTGAAGCTTGGACAGCCCCCTGGGCGACTGAGGGCACAGGGTTCTGAATCAGGATCATTAAAACCCAGTCCTACACAAATCCCTCACACGTTGTCTGCAACACAATAACAACTGCTCTGGCCTGTTTTTCCATGTGTAAAGGTGAACACACAGCCTGCATGGTGCTGGCTGTGACAAATTATTGTTATTGCAATTGTCTGCCTTCTGTACTGTACTGTTCAGTACTGCATTTGAGCAATACAGAGTATGTTAAATGAAAGGATATTTCACATTGGTATAGCATATGGACAACAGATTTCGATGGCTGTGCTAATACCTTTTCAGTTATTATATATTTCTTTTACTTTATTTATTATAAAAATGACACACAGTTTTGCATGTTTTGACTGATGCATTGGGGAGTATGTTATCTTCATAGCAAAGACAGGTAATTAAACACAGCAGCATAAATCACAATTTCTCAGTACAGCTTCTGTGCTAAACTCTGCCAGTGCATAAATGGAACTCTGCGTTAGGGTTTGGAACACAACTTAGAATGGACATTCAAGTCATCCACACACCAAATCCCTTACACACCAACAGTAGTTAGAACCAAAAAGCCACGGTTACAACAAGCTTTATCTCCATCTCCCTGTTTCAACACTGAGAGAGAGTAGTCAGAAGAAGAGGTGTAACTGATATAATAAAGGACGTCTTATGTTCTGGGGTATTACTGTCCAACACAAACACCCTTCAAAAGAGCCAGACATGCTCTGCAATGCAAAGGATCTATAGTTCTCCTCAAGACTGTTGGGTGCATTCCTTCAGGTATTGTAAACTATAGAGATTAGATATGTTCTTGCTCAGTCATGCTTGGTTTTCTGCATTTCCCCTTGTCACTCCTTGTTATTTTTAAGCTTTGTATCTTGTGTTCAGTGAGGGGATGTGGGGAGGCAAAGCCCAAACGGATCCTGGGAGCCCATCATCGCTGTTTGGTGTCCGAGTCCCAGCTAAATCCTCTGAAGGGGTCTGAACATGTGGATTTTAATCTCTGAAGTAGTTCAGGAGCAGCTCTCCTTACTCTCATCAGAACAGACTCTGACACTTGCAATATCCCCCATAATTCCCTCTCTTTCTTCTCCTCCGACAAAGACGTTCTGAATGGCCTTTTTAAAAAGCTTCTTACCACCTTTGAAGAAGGGGTAAATAAAGTCAGACAGTGCGTCTGAGCGTCTTTATTTTTGCATCAACTATACGCGTGTTGATACTTCCGATAAGTGACAAATGCTGTCTGTCTCCAGTTTCCCAGTGATGGGAATGCACTTTGCACTACCACTCAAAGATGAAGGTTTAAGGTTGTTTTGAAGAGCAGTGCTCAGATATGAGTTTTCATAAATACGAAAAAACATCCCCTATTATTAGTACATAAGAATATGCTTTTTGGTGTTTTACACATGACATGTTGTTTTATTATAGAGTTAAGCAGACAACATTAAAAGCTTGCTCCACCGACCAACTGCAATGTTTTTTTTCTTTCTGATTCTATTTAGCCCAATAAATGTTCTTCTACTAAATTTGAACCTCACAAACCAAACTCGCTTTCCAATGATAAACATATCCAATGGCACTCAATGGGGAAAGCATTCGATTGGTCACAAGTTCAAAGCTTTTTTGTTTGTTGATTGGAGCTATTTAGCTGTAGCAATTTAGATTGGGGAAACACAAGAAAAGCAATTGTAAAGCTTCAGTAACTGTAGTACAGTAAACAGATTTGGAGAGAGATACCACCCACCAACTAAACCTTTTTGTGGACTCTAGTATTTCCTTTGATGCATTTTGTTTCCCCAGAACCATAGGTCAACAGTCAAACACCCTCAGTTAAAATGCAATGTTAAAACTAATCATGAAATGAGCTGCTTTAATTGCTAAATATAAAATCAATTTATGAGACTGGACCCAAATGAACGTAGCTCAGATTTCATGGGTCGATAAAAATGAACTGCAAAAGCAAAACCATCTGTTCTGCCAAATGGCACATCTTCTTTTGCTGTGTGCAAGAACTCCAAATAAATGAGTACCACATAAAAGCTATGGCCTACAGCTTTTTCTCTTAGATCCATAGTACAACACGTGTACAGAATGTTACGTCAACAACTTTGTCATTTCAAATCAAACACGATACTTTGGACTTCCATCATTTGCAGCCAAGGACAAACTATCCAAATCCTCAAATTGTCTTTTGGTGCAAATTCGTACGTATTTCATTTGAACCAGTCATAAATATATTATGGTCCTGACTTTGCATAAGAATCTATTACAGATTTGTGCTAGTAAATGCCATTTTATATAGAACTCGAGAGGGTACAATTCGGGAGAAATTGTGGGGTGTGCTTCTGCATTTTTATACGCCCTTCGACTGGTTAGGTCCTGCGATTCCCACGCAGCAGAAGTGTAGTAGTTATCTAACGGTACACTTTACCGGGGCTAGGTCTGAATCTATGAGCAAAATGGAGCACAGCTGCCAGCTGTAGGTATATGCAGGTAGTAACGCTAGTGCTAAATAAATATGACGGTTGATGACGCCGTGTAAGTAGGGCTTGTGAGACTGCTCCCCAAAAGAGCGAAGGGGGATCCAAGTATCCTCAACTTTCCTAGACTTTGAGCTACGGTACTAATGCTGAGGGCTCGCTGATATCGCTGTCTGTCTTACTAGAACGTCGTATCTATGCGTCGTTGCTAATGTGTGATGACGTTGTCAAGTTTAGGCTAGCACTGAGTTCCCTTGCCACAAAACTCAATTCAAGCCTAAAACGTCAAACGAAATGTTTGCACAAAAACAAGCAAGTCAATTGGGAACAAGACGAACATTTTAACACCGACGTTGTCTATGTAGTGCAAATATTTACGTATTTTTAGGGGTGGGAAAATAATAATAAATAAATATATATGAGAGATAACAAGTAATAACAGGTAGTGCTCGCTGAAGGCGTGAGCATATCCAATAGTACGAACCAATTTCCTCAATAGAAATTAAGTGCTCTTGGATTGTCTTCTTGGTTCTGGATGAGGAGATAATGGAGGAGGAGATAATGGAGGAGGAGATAATAGAGGAGGAGATAATGGAGGAAAAGATAATGGAGGAGGAGATAATGGCGGGGAGGAGATAATGGAGGAGGAAGTAATTGATTCAGCTTGTTGATTTCCGACTGGTACTTTGACACTGTAATGAACTTAGAGGGAAACAGAAGAGGTAAAGTCAATGTGGACACAGGATTCTGTGTTTTTACATTTTGACACTCTAGACTAAAATAACAGGTGCAATTACTTTTTCAAACACATTTGCTGTTAAAGATTACGTGAAGAGTTCTTAGTGATGATTGGATAGGTTTAAAACCAGTAAAATGTGTTCTATAATGCATTCAAAGTATGTCACTTCGGATAAAAGCCAAGTCTACAGCAGGAGTCCAATGTAAATGTAATGTCTATTTAATGCCCACTATTCTTTCACAGTTCCAGCTCTCTCTCTTTCCATCTCTCTCTCCTACTTTTCCATCTCTCCTCTATTTTCTACCTGTCTAATTTCTCTTCTTTTCTCTTCCACCCAGTCAGAGTATCCCCTCCTCTCCTCCCCTTTCCTCCCCTCCCCTCTCCTCTCCTTTCCTTTCCTCTCCTGCCCTCCCCTCCTCTCTCCTCCCTCCTCCCCTCTCCTCCCCTGCCCTCTTCTCTCCACTCACTCTAACTAGCGCAGGCAGGCGCCATGCATTTTTCAGAATGCTTTTCCTCCACCCAATTAGGGAACATTACTTGGAGAAGTTCCCACATGCATGTTTGAGTCGTGCCTCGGTGCCGTGGTGGCCAGCCGGGTGGGATAATGGAGTCTGGGAGACAGTGCTGAGGAGAGTGACAAACACCAGTAGCCCCATGCATCACGCCCCCATGACAGGGCTTCCAGCACACCCTGGCATTAACACCAAGCCACTCTGCCCCCAGGGTCTAAGGACAGAGCAAAAAACACATCTTCTGGTCTCTCTTCTGTTGATTATTTTGGGGTTGTGAGTGAACTCATTTTCAGATAGCGTTCAGCGATTATTTCATTTCCATTTATTCATTACTTTGGTTTCCAAATAATTAGCATGCAGTCCTTCGTTCCTGAATGGGAAATGATTTTTGAGAAGAACTCCTAACCCTCACCATCTAAATATCTAATAAACAGAACTTGGAATTATGTTTTACAGTGGGGCGTTCATCCAAAATGATAAATTTTTTTACTCTAATACAGTAGGTCACTTATCATTAAACCCCTCTCAGATCTGCACAAGGCATATCAGGCCAGATACAATTTGTGCTTGAGTGCACTGTGCGCTGCAAAGTATTGCACATTTTGACCTCATTATTATCAATCACGCTATCTCCCCAGGAAAAGGAGCACAACACAATATCTTCCATCTGTATGTAACCATCTCTTCAACATCAACATGATTCAGTATTTATCATCAGTTCCTACTAACACTGACTTGACGCACAGAGAGAGAGCGATCATGGAATCGTACTTTGCCTTGGTGCTAGTTAATTTATGTGCTTGCATCTCAAAATCAAAACATTTGCACCTGTTACTGTGCAATGCTTTGGTTTGAAAATAAAGTTGCCGTTGGTGTTTTTCCAACACGAAAACATATAATTTCAAATTATTGCAATTCACCAGTAAAGCGCAAATAGCCTTGTTTCATGTGTCACGCTATCGGTGTTCTCTTGAGATAAGGCCTTCTATATTCCTTCTGTGAATGACTGGATGTTTTAATAGGATGCGTGTCTGCCTGTTCTTTTACTGTCAAAGGCTATGAGGATATCTATGTCTCTGGGGCATCATTCCACTTCTCCTTGTGCACCACTGCAAGAGTCTGGCAATATGGAGTTAGATTAGTTTCATAATTCAAACAAACAAACGCAACACGATTCAAACAAACTTAACACGATCCAAACAAACGTAACACGATTCATACAAACATAACACGATTCAAACAAACGTAACACGATTCACAAATGTATTTTGTGATTCACAAATGTAACACGATTCACAAATAAATGACCCTATTACATTTGTTTGCAACCTGACAAACACAAGTTACAAATCCCTGCATTCGTTGGTGTGAATCCTTGCATTGGTTCGTGTGGATTTTTGGAACTTTCCTGACGCGCTTTGATCCAAAAATGCATTTTTTCTAAAAGATATCCTCTGCAGCCTATCAGATGTCTCCAATTTTAGCCAATCACCGGAGAATGTCTAATATGGGTAGACGGGCTCTGCGTTAGCCTAGGAAACACGGAAAATGACTAAACATGAATCCTGCCATTCTCAACAATATTTAATCAGGTATGATAATCGGTTTAATAAGATTAACAAGCAATATTTCACCTACATGCTACCAGACGACATTGCTCGTGATCTGAAGGAGACGATGTCCGTCATTATGGCAGGTTGTTGAAGTCCACATAGACACGTTAATGTGATTGGCTAAAATTGGAAGAGACGATCTGATAGGCTGCTGAGGATATCTTTTAGAAAAAATGCATTTGTGGATCAAAGCGCGTCAGGAAAGTTCCAAAAATCCACACGAACGAATGCAAGGATTCACACCAACGAATGCAGGGATTTGTAACTTGTGTTTGTCAGGTTGCAAACGAATGTAATAGGGTCATTTATTTGTGAATCGCGTTACATTTGTGAATCACGAAATACATTTGTGAATCGTGTTACGTTTGTTTGAATCGTGTTACGTTTGTTTGTTTGAATCGTGTTATGTTTGTATAAATCGTGTTACGTTTGTTTGGATCGTGTTAAATTTGTTTGAATCGTGTTGCGTTTGTTTGTTTGAATTATGAAACTAATCTAACTCCATATGGCAATGGCTCTTCTAGTCGCTCGTAATTGAACAGTAAATCTTTCTAGAGTTTTCTTTTTCTCTTCTCCCATCTCTTTCTCTTGCTCTCTTCGCCCCCCCCCCCCAGTCTCTCCTCAGTCTCTCTCTCCCCCCACTCTCTCTCCTTACTCTCTCTCTCTCTCTCTCTCTCCCCCCGCTCTCTCTCTCTCTCTCTCTCACTCACTCCTTGATACAATGAACAGAGGAGTCCTCTGTTTGCCCGGCTCTGTTTGTTAATAAAACAAGAAGTCTTCTCACTGTTGTATTTGTTCCTCTCAAGCATGCTGTGGGTCCAAGCCTCAGAAAGGAATGTGACCTATCCTTCACATACGACAGGCAAAATCTGGGTCATTTCAAGAACCAGCAGCTGCAGGGTATCTCATTCTGAAAGCTTCAATGAAAGACATCATTTGCACTCACACTCACACTCACCTAGTCTCTCAACAGAGAGGAACTCACTGATTGACCTGTAAAGCTTTATTAAATTGCTTGTTAATTGCATAGCTCCGCGAGAACCCCAGGGTGGGATCCCCATCTGGCCAGATGCAGAGGGAGGCCGGGGTCTCCCCCTTGCCTTGGACCCCCTCTCAGGGACGCTGTTGTTGAAAGCGATCATTGTTCTGGTCTGTGAATGCTGGCTGTCCCGGCGCGAGCAGACGGGAGCTGCTGTCACATGTTCTCCCCTCCACCACGCTGCAGACAACGGCACACGGCAGGAAGGTGGGCGTTAGCACCGCAACCATCCAAGAGCATGAGCAGGGTCGATCGGGGGTCGGTCGTCATGGAAACGTCAACTCCAATCGAGCACCCGAATGAAGTGGGGTTGATGGGGACGGGTGGGGGGGGGGGGTGTGGAGAGAGAGGGTAAGTGATGGAGAGGTGGGGGAGAGACGGAGAGAGAAGAGGACGGAGAGAGACAGTGAGAGAGGATAAGAGAGGATGAGAGAGAGAGAAAGATGGAGAGAGACAGAGAGAGAAAGATGGACAGAGAGAGAGAGAGATGGCGACCATGGATGTAAGTTGTGTAAAGGGGGCTGATCCAAGGACAGAGGAACGAGATGACGTCTCTGAGAGGCTGATGAAAGCCAGGTCAACAGTAACAGGCAGGGTTTGAAGTACCTGCTCCAAATGGGCCGAGCGAATCAATATTGACAAGGGTTTCAAAAGACAGGGAATTCATGTTTCAAAGTGATCAAATCGCCATGCCTCGACAGGGATCCTCCTGCCTCATAAGTCTGGCTTTGACCATCTATAAAGGACGACTGCAACAAAGTTTCTCCTTTTAAAGACTTGCTTGTTTTCACTCGTCCCAGATGGACACACATGTCTATCCGCTGCTGTCCCGTGTCAAGACAAACAGCCCCGCTCTAGATAGTGGACGTCTTCATAATAGGAAAGGGTTTTTATATTTTTGCCGAACAGTATACGACTTGCACTCAATGAAGAGTGAGGCCTTCAATTTGACTTAGAGACAGGTTTAATGCAGCCCGGGGCACAGGCAAAATGGTTGCAATAAGATTTAGACAGCCAAGCCCTGAGTTGTAATCTGCAGGAAGAAAACAAGCCTTTCATCAAAGTGGATTTACTGTGTTTCCCCTGTGCTTCACATCCTCTTGTTAAAGGAAAACTTCCAGAAGAAAAGAACAGTGAAGAAAGCCAGTGTGGTTCTGTTGGGTGGATTGAAAGGGTCGGTCAGCAGCTTTACTGTAGGCAAGTTAGACACGGTCAACAGCTTTTAAGCTGCTCAGACAACTTGGTGCAAAAATATGAAAAAGTGCACGTGTAAGTAAACTTAATTTGAATATTTTGGTAGTCCACCACCTTTCCCACTCACCCATTTGTAGGTTTATCTGTCTCTGTCTCTCTCTGTCTCTCTGTCTCTCTCTGTCTCTCTCTCTGTCTCTCTCTGTCTCTCTCTCTCTGTCTCTCTCTCTGTCTCTCTCTGTCTCTCTCTCTCTGTCTCTCTGTCTCTCTCTGTCTCTCTCTCTGTCTCTCTCTCTGTCTCTCTCTGTCTCTCTCTCTGTGTCTCTCTCTGTCTCTCTCTGTCTCTCTCTCTCTGTCTCTCTCTCTGTCTCTCTCTGTCTCTCTCTCTCTGTCTCTCTCTGTCTCTCTCTGTCTCTCTCTGTCTCTCTCTCTGTCTCTCTCTGTCTCTCTCTCTGTCTCTCTCTGTCTCTCTCTGTCTCTTTCTCTCACCCACCAGCTCATCATGCCCTCCCCTGTGTTCCACCCACCTGCCATGTTCCTCCCATGAGGAGCAGCTGTGTGGCGGAGGCGTGGGCTTGTCCGTGTGTCTGGGAGCTCCCTGGCAGCACCAGGCTGGCTCCATGGGCAGGAGGCGCTGGGGCACGAGGGGATCCTCTCCGTGACACGCAGTTGCAGAAGGGACCAGAATACCTTCTTCTGCCACTTAACGGGCAGGAAGGGGGGGGGGGGGGGGTGTCAAGTGGAATCTGAAATGCTTAAAAGCCTTTGATCCCTTATGGATCTAGTGTGTTTCGTAGATGATTATACTGCATGCTTGTGATGCTTTGGATGTTAGTGTACTCTCTTAAAGCACATTCACACAGCAGACATGCTACAGTATATATTACAAACAGAAAATATAACATATCAAATTTTATTTTTTATTTTTATCATGCTGCTCCACCTGACTGCATAGGTATTTTCAGGGTCATGCTTAAAGCACAGTGGTCGGGTTGTATCCACTCAAAACTAACCTGAAAATGAAACTTAGAGTTAGCTGTAGTGTCTCCAGGTGCTAGTTATCAGGATGCAGTGTTGTGTCATTAGAGAGCTGACTGCTAGTGTCCAGTGTGAAAGACAGTCCCGTTGACGCAACACTACAAGCGAGTAACTAGACAGTCAACCCAACGACGTCTGACAACGAATCACTTCAATTGACGAAATCACGTCTTAAATCAATTTATCTATCTGATTTATTCAAGAGTGAGTAGTTTAACCTCTCGAGTTTTCATACCGCATCAATTCCAGTTACAGGGGCACAGACACTCGCAGGGAAAATGGATAGATTGTGACCCATCTGTCACGAGCAATCTTTGATCGTTTTATCAGAGACTCATTGAGCTACATCTGAGTCGTCTTCTTTTCTCTCGTGGTCAATTTGTCATTGTGGTAAATTAGTATTTTTGTTGGCAGTGAGGAGAATTTGATGAGGAAGTCTGTGCTTCTGAGGTTTGATTGACAGGGCAATGCTTCAGGAGAGAGGAAATGAGGAAATGATCTGAATATTCGACACGATAAGAAGGAACTAACTCTGTACTTTGTGTAACTCCACAGAATGTCTTCATCTGAAGGGACAGGAGAGGAAGAACTCATTTAGCTGTGTTGAAGTTGGAGGAAATTCAAGAGGACTGGTCTATTGACATTACTGACAGACTTATCAAGAGCAACTTATTTGAAGAGAGTAACTTCTTATCGTATAGTTGCTTAGCCTAAAATGAGACTCTGAGTTATGTAAGGGGCATACTTGCTCTACAGAGGGTTGGTAAACTGGAAGGTAGTTTGGTGGCTTCAGCTGAGAAGTGTGTGTGTGTGTGTGTGTGCGTGTGTGTGTGTGTGTGTGTGTGTGTGTGTGTGTGTGTGTGTGTGTGTGTGTGTGTGTGTGTGTTTGGAGCCCATGTGTAACGTTCAGTTCTCAGCAGGAGAACCTAGCTACTTTTAGAGCACAGCACGATGTTTTCATTTGCAAAACTCCACATCATTTAGCGTTTTGTATGGCAGCCTGAATGGAAGCCAGTTAGCTTCTGCATTTGGCCTCTTCGGACAAGCTCCTTGTCGTTCGTTAATCAATAATGTCAAAAGTGAAAATTCAGCATTATGGATACATTTAGGTTTTATGCAATCGTGGATTGTCAGAGTAGTTGTGTCAGAGTAGTTGTGCAGGCGCTGTGGATTTAACCGTGGTTATAGAAAAACACTTGTGAGGTAACTTGATGCCTGTGAGATTGGATTTAAACATTCAACAACAGAGAACTAGATTGAGTCTGGAGCAATGAGCACTGGCGCCATGATGCATCTCATGTCTACTCCCCAGCCTCTAAACCATCTCTCCTGTCTACCCCTCAGCCTCTAAACCATCTCTCCTGTCTACCCCTCAGCCTGTAAACCATCTCTCCTGTCTACCCCTCAGCCTCAAACCATCTCCCCCTAAATGGTCTCTCCTGTCAAACCCCAAGCCTCTAAATGATCTCTCTCCATGTCTACCCTTCAGCCTCTAAACCATCTCTCCTGTCTACCCCTCAGCCTCTAAGCCATCTCACCATGTCTAATTTCCCAGCTTATTGATGTATTTAAGTGAGCTGCACATCGCCTCTAGCAGGAGGGTGTTTTATAGATCGCCAGCAGGGTGTCAAGACACCTCCAGACTGGTGGGTCTCAACTACAACCACGTCACTGCTCCATAAATATTCTGGCCGGATAAGGCTTTGTCATTTCTGTAAGTGAATTTGGAATGGAAATTCTCCGTCAGCAATAAAGCATGTTCACCGCTTTAAACAGTGATCCCGAGAGGCACTTGCAGACTCATTGAACTGATGGCAGAAAGAACCAAGTTCTACACTATTTAAACTACGTTGGCATTTTTATAGTTTATTAGGAACATGACGGACACACACACACGCAGCAATGTCAATTTGAACTTCCCGTGTACGAAAAGAACGATAATTAGACAAAACTGTAAAAATGTGTGTGTGTGTGGGGGGTATATGCCATTTTTTTTTTTTTTTATGAATTCCCAGCTGATAATTCATATATTTGCTTTATGTCTGCATTCCTTTGATCTTTTCCACATTAAACCTTTCATGCTTAGCACATACCACCAGACAAACACACCTACCTTTTTGAAGACAAGCTTGTAATGTTCTCTGGAAGGATCTCAACAGATGTTTTGATTCATGTAAGGGTAGAATGACATTTGATGTTTTATCAAACTGGAATATGCTTCCTGTCTTCCTGAGAGGAATGACCACAATGATCTATAAAATTCCGTCAACAAGAGACCAAACATTTTGATCTCAACTACAATTCCGACTGCAAGGTCAGCGAGATTATTACAAGGAAATAAATAACACAGATAAACCCAACAAAGGACAGGATTGTTAAAAAAGTTAAACCGACCTACAGAGTTTTGAAAGAGGAAGAAAGTTCTATATAAATTAGTGCTGTCAAACGATTAAAATATTTATTAGCGATTAATCGCATTAATGTCATAGTTAACTCGCGATTAATCAATTAATCGCACATTTTTATCAATTCTAAATGTCCCTTGATTTCTTTTTGTCCCATTCTTTTTTCAAATTTTAAAGCTCTTATCAACATGGAAAAGTGGTTTGGATTGCTTCGTGCAAATATTTTTTTTATTGAAAACAACATTGCAATCGCCTGGCTTTGACGAAGGGGCGGAGAATTCGCATGAATCGCATCAGCTGTGTGCTTGGCCATCAAGTGGTATTTCAGACTGGACGTGCTGCGATGATAGCTCAGTTAACAACGACAAAACACACAGATCACTTTGGTCTTGTCAATGGAACCATTTGGCAACTTTTTAAAAGTAAACTTTCCATTCAGAATCTTATTGGCATCCATTTCGGCGTCTCGCGCTCTCCATCCACTCAAAACGTAACGTTAGCCTACTACCAGAGAATGTCTAATATCCGTAAAAGGGCTCTGCTACTACTCTTTAGCCGGCTCGCAAGCCAAACAAGTGTGTGTGGCGTGCCTGTTGTTTTATTTCCGGTCTAGCTAGATCCGGTGTGGTGTTGTAGTCTTTCTAACGTCGGTAATTGTTGCAACAGCATGTGAAAAAAATTACAAAGTTTGCTAGGCCAAAAAGAGCGTTAATCGCGCAATAACAAAAATTGACGCCGTTAATTTGGGTTTGCGTTAACGCCGTTAATAACGCGTTAAACTGACAGCACTAATATAAATGTTTGAAGATATGTGATGATGCCACTGGATGTCAACAAATTATAGAAAAAAATTAGGGCCCCAACTAAAAATCAATTTAAGCACTTCAGACTTTAAAACAATAGGTTAGTGAGATACATTGTTACAGAAAAACTGCTACTGGTTAATAATACGATGCAGCCTTAGTTGAACCTGTTCATATCACAAGGTTCTGAAATTAGCTCTATAATTTTCACTTGCATATTTTCCGTCATTTATGCTGCGTTAATGAGCAAACTGTTCCTGTTCCACACCTATGTTTGTTGATATTTATCTCCTCATAATACGAAGTGAATAATAAATGCATTAATTAGTTTGTCACAAAGACAGACTCCAATTAAAAGTAAACGTTTGCGGCTCATTTTCCGGCACTGTCATTATAAGGTCTTGCGGTCACGGAAATGGCATTGTTAGGTAAATTGCGTGATATGCACTGATCAAATAAAGCCTTCTTAGAACAGCCATTTCTCAAGATACATTGTCAGTCATGTCAGGTCATTAATATGTAACATGGCTGGATCATCAGACCTTGAGCCTTTCTGTTCTGGGTTTCCTCAGATATCTCACAGTAAACAAATAACTAAAAAAAGAAATTGCAAATGTGGAATACAAATAGTGGATGAAGACACTTTACATTAACGTTACATGAACTACCATTTAACTACATTGCAATACCAACAGTTAGCAGTTCGTACCTGAATGCCATGTCACCAACTCTGCAGTGTTCGGTTCGGTTTGTATTCTGCTCGGCAACCACACATTTCTCTTTAGGTCATTCGAATTAGCATGGCCCGTCTTGTCTCTGTCAAGTTTCAATAAACAGACTTAATTTAAATCAATAAGTAGAGTAAAACACTCCTAAAATGGTAGACTGGGGCACATATTGAAGGGAATGAGGAGGGAGGGGAAAGAATCAATAGATTTCTGCCCCCTTGTTGGAAGAACTGAGGCATAGCCCCATTGGGTTTCAGTCACTCTCCCTATTGATTGCAAGGGCTGTAATTTGCTTTTGTCCAAAAGTAAGCTTTTCACCCCATTAGGCTCTGCTTATTGTCCCGGACAGAGGGGGGGTTTGGGGGGTTTATCATCATTAACACCTGTCCAGCCGTCATCCTCAGAGGGAGGGGCGCGGAGCACGCACCCCACCATCGCTATGGAAACGACATAGAGAGTTAGATGTTGGGACATGGTGAGCGTGTCCGGGAGCTGGAGGACAGTCAGACAGACAGCCAGTCTGCTAGCAGCCAGTCAGCCAGCAGCCTGCAGCCAGTCAGTCAGCCAGACAGCTAGTCAGTCAGCCAGACGCCAGCGTGACAAACAAGCTGGTCATTACTGGATGGACTATTGCCCTGGACACTGAACCACTGCAATGCATTCGCAATCTTTGGCAAAAGACAAAATCTTTGGCAGGTTAGACACACTGTAAGTACTGAAACGCTAGCCTTGCTGGGTAAACTCTCAGAGCCCGCTAAGCCCACCATGTTTGATGTCGCTGTCAAAATATTACGATTTCTCAAACCCACAGAGAAAATTAAAACAGAACACAGATACACAGGGGAAGACATTAAGGAACGCATCCAGATGCGCTTAGCTCAGAGTATCGTCCTGCAATTGGATGAAGCTTAAAGTAGCTTAAGAAGATCTTGAAGAAAAGGTCAAGCTTATGAGATTACCGTTTTATAGAGTTCCCTGTTTTATATGTGCAGAATTTTGTTCAAGCAAACTGAGAAGAAATGTTTAGGGTTTAGCAGTTGGACTGTAGTCTAGTTGTATCCTGCCTATCGTGGTAATGGATTTATGTCGCAGCAATGCTGCAACAAATTGAATCACAAATTAAGATAACTGTCAACCTCACATGCAAATGATTTGTCTATTCTCACCAGTACACAACATCCAAGTTTGGAAACAAGCATGGACTGTAGCTAATTTGGACAGGCAGTCTCTGTTTTCCTTGAAAGCTGAAGAACTTGGATCAGTCTGCAGTTAGCAGCCGCCTCTTATTGATCTGAGATGAAGCCCATCCTACACGTGTTCGTTGCATTACTAACATGGATCCGTCCTCCTGCATCCATCACAGATTGATTCAGTTCTCCCCGTCATTCCCAGGCTGCCAGGGATCTCGAAGCGAGATAGCAAAGGCAACGACAACATTAGAAAAACTTGCCAGAGTGCTAACACGCTACGCTCTGAAGGCCACTCTGACAAATGAAAACAGAACGCGAGGAAATCCACACCAATCGGCCCGCGATGGGCTTCACTCCCTGTCGCACCAGCCGATAGAAGACCGAGACCGGCGCGGGCGACAGGAAGGCGAGCCTCTCTGTTTTCCGACCTGCCTCATCCCACGGCCGTTCACACAAATCAGAGTGACACGGGGGCCGAGTCGGTAAACAGTTGATGGAGAGTCAAGGGGACCCAACCACTCACTCACCGCCCGCCTCATTCCGTCCGAGTGGGCGAGCTACTGCTAGGTACGCCGTGGGGGCTCATCGCTCTGTTCACAGGGCTGTTACCAAAAGTCAGGACGTATCTGGAAAACCAAAACGTTGACCTTGCCTTTCAGCCCTGCGGACGCCGTGTTGTGGAGCCTATGTAGCGCGGTTGTGTCTCGTTGCCAGTTACATCGAGGGTACGATGTCGAAGGTAAAGACCTACCGCATGTTTTAGTTTTACCTTCATTTGATATTACTTCGATATCCAGAAGGGCTCAGCGATGAGGGTTGTATTCCGTATCGACTGAACTGTGTTTTGCGTGTTACAGTGATGAAATTTCAGCTCTGCTTGATATTGATTGCAAATATCACATGTGAGAGTCTGGCCACAAGACAAGTTTGATGGTTTGAATACATTTATGATGCCACTGGTCATGGGCAGCAGGCCAGCCGTTCAGCACACAGTACTGATTCCACTGCAAGTTTCCCTTTTCTCTCTCTTTTCTTATGGCCCATTATGGTTTGTGTCGCCCAAAAGCCATCACACCTTTTGCCTCATACCCTTTATACCCCTCCCCAGCCAGCCAGTCAGCCAGCAACCAGTCAGCAGCCAGCACTCCCCAGGCGAACTAAGAAGGTATTTATTGATCAGAGTTTCTGGAGGGGAGGGGGGGGGGGGGGTAATTGGAAAGAAAACTCCATTACTAGAGAAACAATTGACACACTATTTGGCAATATTTGTAACTGTACTTGACCTGGGTTGACCACTTGATGCTATACATTGCAGTAGGATTATAGTCCAGCCTTTCTCATAACTGGCACTGCACCCCTGTCCTGTGTGTTTGAGATGTTTCCCTGGTCCAACACACCGTATTCAAATTTACATTTAGTAATTTAGCAGACGCTCTTATCCAGAGCGACTTACAGTAAGTACAGGGCAGTCCCCCGAGGCAAGTAGGGTGAAGTGCTTTGCCCAAGGACACAACGTTGATTTAAGCTTTAAGGTTGATAAGCAAATTAATTTATTTCTACCTGGAATGTAACAAAATAAATAATGGAATAATGTGACATTCTGTCGCTGTGATACATTCTCATTCAGGTTTGTTTAAAAACAAAGGCAAAGGCATTTGTGGTTTCACCTGATGTTTAGTGGGCCTTCAACCTTTTACTGTCAGCTACCAACTCCAGAAACAGCATGTGGGGAGACAGAGCCTGGAGGTGCCTGTCAAGAATCAAGACAGAAGAGAATTCAAATGAAAAGAATGCAGATAACAGCTGACATTTCTGCTAACATGAAGGAGATTGCTATCTGGGAGATGAATGCGAAAGTCAAGATGTTTTGATTGGGCTATCCTCCCTGACAGCTGTGGCCACAAAGAGCCAGAATTCATGCACATTTCTAGAACACCTCCCTTTTTAGATGGGGTTTGCATGATTATTTGTGCCGCTGTGTGTGTGTTTTTGTGTTCGTGTGTGTTTGTGTGTGTGTTTGTGTGTGTGTGTGGGGGGGGGGGGTGGTAAAGTTGTAAAGTTGTTTCCTCTTTTCTTCATCCTGTGCCATTATCTTCTTCTTATTCCACAACAGAAATTTGTTTTTGTTCTTGCTTTAGACTACTCTAATATTTGAAAATAAGAGAAATGTGTGTTTAATATGTGTCTAATAGGTTCATAATGAGCTTGGTAGTGAAACCTCATCTGCCTGTGCTGTAGAAGACAAATGTACATTTGTTATTTGAAAAGTAAACAAAAAAGTAGTCAGCTGATCAAGTTGGGCCGCTGCGTGACCAAGTCAGGCTACTCATGCTGTTGTTTAGGCAGAAAGAAAACTTAATTCAATGAGCATGAATAATTTGATCAGGCTGGGTGGAAAAAAAAAATATTCAAGATGTTGAATAAAATAAGAAACAAGGTATTCCTGAGGGCAGAGCACAATGGAAACTGGCGAGTTTTGCACGGAGAGATGGGAAAGCATAATGAAATATCTGTCGTGCTTTTTGGGTCACACAGATGGGCAGAACTGAGACAGACGCCACAGAAATGTGTTCATAATAAGACCGAAACTTAACGTCTCAGTGCTCACTTAATACGCAACCACACAATACACTTGAACTCCCTGCTTGTATGCAAGCACATGCACACAGGCATTCAGCATTGTCATGCAATCATGTCCAGCAGATATTAAAGGGCAAAACTGTAGACTTGGCTTGCTTACTAATTAGATGGTAAACCCAAACTCTTGTTTTTCTTACTTGAGCAGGTTTCAATGGCAAAGGTCAACACTTAAATATGCAAAAACAGATGTACTAATGAATTTTTTCACTTAAAAAATATGTATTATATGATAGTCACGGACACAACATTTTAGTTCAAAACGTGGGATGTGTTATGACATTTATTCAAAGGGAATACGTCTCAGAACAGGATTTAAATATGAATAATTTGCTTGAATGAAGTGCTTCAAATGACAGCAACATATCGAGAGAGATTTATTTGGGAAGTTTTACTTCATTCAAATACGTGGCCCAGTGTCCAATTTGCTCCATCGTCACCCATGAAATTAGATTTTCACAAGACTTGTTCTGAGTTGATGAAAAAGGCTTGAGGACAGTCATTTTTCTTCACAAAAAGGTCAGTTGTTTGAACACGTGGGGTTTGTGTCTGTGGGGTTTGTATTGGTGATAACCATCTTATCTTGTGGAAAAACCTCTGGCAGACTACTGGACCACACGAGACAAGCAATAAATAAACAGGAATTTAACTAAAAAAGAAAAACTATGTCTGGATACAATGCAACCGACACAATGCGATCCCAGGGCTAAAACACACATAGCCCCGTTGCATCAAGAGAGATGTCGCTTAAATCCTGACTGTTGTTTTAACATGTTTGTTTTCCTTCTTTAAGCTTTGTTTGTTGTTCACCCGCAAACGGTGTCCACTGGACCATACTCTGGTGTGTGTGTGTGTGTGTTGCTTTGACCCTGAGATGTACAGATTGAGGCTCCCACATATTTTCTGGTGTGAATAGCGCCCAATAACCAAGGGCTTGGATCCGCGATATTTCAATTAAATTGGTTCACAAATGCATCTAACTAGAAATCTCTATGTGTCTGTGTGTGCGTCTGAAATCCGCCAGGTGTCTTGCTCAAGACCCAAGCACGATGAAATGTCGAGTGTGAAATTGTTTTGGAAATTTATTGAAAACATATCAATGGCCCTGAACCAGTTATTACGTAATAAAGAATACCTCCACACAGTGCAATGTAATTCCAGATTTTTAAAATAAACCTTTCCACCACATGCATCCGCAATCAAATCTTTTGAAATCACGTCACCCGAGCCAGAACGTGGCTAGTGACCCTTCCTCCCCAGACACTCCCCTGGCACAAGGTGTGTGTCACACATCCTTCTGTTTACCATATCCCAGCCCGGCAAATGGGGATAAAGAGCCAGCTGTTAGGCAGGCAAAAGTCTAATCAGTTTAGCAGGATGTAGAAGATTACCGTTCCATCAGCTAATGTTCTGTCTGACTATCTGGCTGCTGGCTTAGTGGTTTTCTCAGATTCTTTCAGAATCTTGTTTTGGCTTTATTATTGCCTTGCTGCCGTCTTCCATCGGGTTACAGTGAAGAAAGCTTCCAATTAAATGCGGATTTGGTGACGTTTGTTATCACAGCAGAGAACCACTGTCTTCTGTCATCAGCCTTGGCGTGTGCAGTGCGGCTGTTCAGGCCCCTGGCTTCACATTTCTTCCCTTAGCTAATTGTGCGTGCACACCACATTTTGCATGTGTGTTTAACTTTGTTCCTGCTTCTGTGATTGTTTGTGTGAGTGTGTGTGAGAGAGACAAATCTTTCTGTGTGAATGAACAACAGAGTCAGTGAGGAGTTAGTCTAAGTGTCAAAGTATCCCTGTCAATGTCTGTGTTTGAAGTTGTATTTGTTGCCTTTTGTGGTACAGTGCAACTAAACTAAAGATTTTATATTTCACAATCTGGCAATCGATGCATATAATTTAAACACATTAAACAAAGATGAGTTACAAATACGATACATAATGATTAAATAGGGGCCAAGCTATCATTTGGCAGGAACATTCTCAATGCATATTTTTGTTGTCCAAGTTTTGTGTTTTAGGTTACAGCTCGGATATTATACTCACGGATCACACAGGCAGTGTGAGAAAAATACTGAGATTAAACCCGGAGTTTGCACATATTAGAGTTTATGAGCATTGACAATCCACATGACTCATTTCACCATCACGGTTTTGGTCGCTTTGCTGCTGCAATTGCAAATTATCCAGATGACACAGAAACAGAAGTAAACTAATCATTTCCATTGAGTCTCTTTGGTGGGCATTTAATCGAGTTCATGCTCGGATCGATGAAGCCAAGTCCAGAAACTCCTTGGGCAGATCTGTGTCATCAAGTGGATTGAATGCACAAGCTGAGACTTGCTCCAGTCTATCGTCACGTAATGAAATCATGGTGGTGACCATGCCAGAAGGGCCGCACTGCAGAAGCTCTGAAATGTGACTTAACATTGCAGCAGAGGAGTTGGTAGCACAGCCTTGTCTTAGACATGCTGAGCTATGGAGCTGGGCCTTGAAAGCTGAAAATTATAGAGTGAAATAATTCTTGCGAGAGAATGTAAAGTTAAACTGTAAATCCTGACAGAAAAAGTGGTGATGCACTGCCTGTTCATACGAGAGCAGAGATTTAGGGGGACGTTTTATGAGTCTTGCACTGGGAAGTGCACAACATCTTCATCCATTCAGGTAAAATGGCACTCTGTTCTAAATGCTGCATTTTGATGAGGTAAACTCCTCATTGCTTCTGTTACTATACTACTTTCTGTTGAAGAGAGCCTAAAATATTATTTTTCCAAAAATATCCTTCAAAATAGCAACAAGGAACACTCTTTATTTCACTGGTACATAAGCCAAACAGGTCGTGGCCCCTCCCAATAAAAGTGTCAACTGAATAAATAATAGTTTTGACCTGCATTAAGAGACACTTGAGGTCCAATCAAGGTCTCGTCTGAACTGAAATGATCATCACTGTACACTGTTCACATGAGCTGTATATGAAAAGGTAAGTCAGTTGAAATTCCTTCCTCGGGAACACATGGATACAGCTGTCTTGGTGCTCCCAGACGGAACCCATCAGGGTTATGAATACGTTAGTTAATACACAGTACAGGAGCTGGCCCGGTTCAGAGTCAGGTTCCTGGGAAGGACAGCGTTTCCCTTGATTGATCTGTACTTTGAAGCCGGCTGTTCGTCTTAGTCAATCATCTCAGATATATGGCTGATAAATAGAGATAGGTTCCTCACAGCGATACACAGGTCTGAGAGACAAGGAAGGGAGAGGTCATGACTGGGCCAAAAAAAATTCCCTCATTGGCTGCATGTGTGTGTGTGTGTGTACTCTCTGACAGGTAACAACTGCCAATGGTCTAAATGGACCATTATCCTTTTTGTTCCCGCTATACATCCATAATGCAGCGCTCTGTGGTGTTGCCAGTTTCCAAGGAAATGCTAAGTACTAAAATGCACACTGGATGCCAAACTAAAGGTTTGGATTAAACATCAGAAAACAGAAAAACAAATGCAAAGCAGGGCATTTTTGTTTAAATAAATTATAATACCATGGCCATCCTTATTTGTCTATCCGTAATTTGTTTATCTTTCCGGAATACATCTCTTTCTTAAGACCCAAACTAGATTTAAGTGGAGCAGGCTTTCAGAAACACATTCACTTAACACATTTGCCTTTTGGCTTCAGTTTAGAATGGAGAAAACCAGAATCCTCTAGCTGTTTCTCTCTGAAAGAGCTTTCTGCTGATCCTTTTGACCAAACCCTACGTCTACCTGCGTCTTTTCTCAGGCACCGATTACAGTCCTCAAGGGACTAGTTGCTCCAATTAAGCTGCACTAATTTGCTTCTGTACAATCCCTCCACAACTCCTTCGCCAAATCCTGCAGCCCTGGATTGTTCTGATCAGTGGGTGGGCCAGGGACAGCCATGTTAACCTGTCAGAACAAAATGTTTTGTGATTGTTTGCTGTCAACACCTTCCAGTTTCTCAGTTGGGAAGCCTTCTTGGTTTAATTTAAAAACTGTTTGTCTGTCTCAAATGTTCACCGTTGGCAAACCAGTGCTTTCCACAGCACAGGCCACTGAGCAAACTCCCTGAATGTAGTCAGACAACCTGAACATGATTAAGATGTACAAATATGTTTCAGTCCATTGTGCTATACTTCAAATATTTATTATAGTCTCTGGGCTTCCTCTAACATGTTATTCTAAGAAACGATAGTGTTGCTCTCTCATGGGACAGTCACTTTTGTTACAGTGTTGAGTGGAATGGGGGGATTCATTGAAGCGTGTTATTTTTGGGGGGCGTCAGTTTGGGTAGAAAAACAATCAAGCCACCAAAGATCCAGAGCTGTAAGATCCAGAGCTGCCCTCCTGAGAGCCCCTCCTGTAAGATCCAGAGCTGCCCTCCTGAGAGCCCCTCCTGTAAGATCCAGAGCTGCCCTCCTGAGAGCCCCTCCTGTAAGATCCAGAGCTGCCCTCCTGAGAGCCCCTCCTGTAAGATCCAGAGCTGCCCTCCTGAGAGCCCCTCCTGTAAGATCCAGAGCTGCCCTCCTGAGAGCCCCTCCTGTAAGATCCAGAGCTGCCCTCCTGAGAGCCCCTCCTGTAAGATCCAGAGCTGCCCTCCTGACAGGCCCTCCTGTAACCCTCCCCTCCTCACGTCTCCTTAAAGACGCTGATCTTGGATCGCTGGACGTGTTACTTGTGGAGCTCAAACATCACACTGCGATCTCTCGTGGTCCAAAGTCGTGCGTTAGGAAAATCTGACAACCACGCTGATGCTTAGCGACAGGTCATGTGACGTGTGTGTACAGCTGAGTTACGCCACATGCTTATTGTGATGCCTTGGGGCTGCCAGGCAGCGTAAACATGCTGCTCTCATGTTCAGGACGATCTGGGGTCCGGTCAATTTGTTTCCAATTCTGCTCCACTCAATGCTCAACTGTTATAAAATGTTACAAACCAAGATATGTATGGACTTGCCTCTGTGATAATGTGACGCAATACCAGACGTTCTGTGTCTGATAACATTTGTTGTGCTTTGTCTTTTGTCTCGTTTCAGACATCTGCAATAGAGTAACTCTGCTGTGAACTTGTTGAACAGACGATTTGTAAGGGACCACTCTCCCATCTCGCTAACTGGACATCTGTTTGCCAATAAGGTTGGTGCTTTGTATTGTTTTAACCTCTATGGAAGTAGAGATACTTCACAGCTGCTCTTTTCAACCAAGTTCACTTAATCTGATCTCTGATTCATCCTCCGATCCACTCAGCTTTGAGGCATCAGAAGTGACATTTTCCTCCCAAAGGGCACATATGACACAGATGTGGTCTCGGATGACAACACGTCAACTCAACATGGTTAAATGCCCCGTTTCAAATGCCAGCCCGCACTGCGTGTCATTCCCAATAGGTTTGCTTGCCTCTCATTCATTCCTTTTTCCCGTCACGTTTTCAATACACACCCGGTGAGGATGCTGGGAGAAGCGTGGTGACGGTTGGACATGAACGTGATCACATGGGCAAGAGGGCTGCATAACACAGGGACAGACCATGTTCTCCACAAACCCTGGACTGCCACAAGGCATAACACAATTAGACTTCCCGTCTTTTCAGAATTTATTTTTCCCCCCACTCACGATTTCCATCGAATTTCTGCTCTTACAGATGTAAGTGTTCCTCTCTTAGAACGTTGAGAGTATATGTTCCTGTGATAGAACATACACAGTTCCAGTCAGTGTTCTGAGAGCTCTCTGCGATCACCTCTGCAGCTGATTTTAAAGAGGGGGTGCTGGAAATCATATCCTGCAGTTAGCCTCACCCTATCCACACTCACAGGAGAAATCAATTTCACATGCTTGTTTTGTAGATCATGTTTTGAACCTTTTGTTCCAGAGTGGAGAGAAGGCACTCAGCCACAGCAGATGTTCAGATCGGAGGAGTAATGTTATCTCACGGAGGGCGCAGCCCGACCTGACGTCAGGGGTAGAGAGCTGACCTCTGGGATGAGGCAGAGGCAGACTCAGGGGTAGAGAGCTGACCTCTGGGATGAGGCAGAGGCAGACTCAGGGGTAGAGAGCTGACCTCTGGGTTGAGGCAGAGGCAGACTCAGGGGTAGAGAGCTGACCACGTGAAACCCAGTTGAATTGGTTGAAGTCACGTGTAAATGCCGCCCACCCATGCCATCAAAGAGCGATGTTTTTCAGGGGCGTAGCTAGTTAAAGCAGTGTTAATAAAGGTGGTTGTGTATGCAAGTACGTGGTCCTGCATTCAAACCCTGGTATGGGCAAGATCTGGAGGTAGTGACTCTGCTGAGCGACTTGACCACACCTGTTCCACACAGAGAGCGCTGGGTTCAAGCAGTCACCTGTCACACCAGTGTTGACCTCACAGCTCCCACGACCAGGTGTGCAGCCCAGCGTCTCACCTGCCCATCACCGTCAAACCACAGGTGGGTCTGTGGCACTGCTTCCAGTGCACTGCTTCCAGTGCAGGTTTAACTGAAACCAACAGGACCAATGTCTCCTCTTGTTTCCTCTCCTCCACCTGCACCGTTGATGTTTCGCATGTTGAACACGTGTTGCAGCTACTGCCAACAGCCCAAAACATCTGTCTGCACATTTGCATGTTAGAGCAGTTGTTTAGACGTCCGATGCCTGGAGATTTGAACATTATTTGGCAGGGGCCGTGATACATGGGAACCAATAATAATGTCATGATTGAGCCATTAACACCACATCTGCACTCTTGATTCATTTTAAATAATATGTTACTAACAGACAGCACAGCAGCATATGCCCACAGCAGATTTCACGTTTTAATTCATTAAGAGCTGTAAAAAATACCCCCCCCAATAAGAAAGAAAAAATAATTTGAACAAAGATTACTAGGGTGCAGAAACCCAGTGATCATTCGACTACAGGGAACAGACACCATAGATTTACATTAACTCGCTATTTCATGATTTTCCACCAGAGGAAATCACTTTGACCCTGTTTTACATTATGTGGGCAGATATTATGCAAAGACTTGCTGTGGGGAAGCATGGGGCCTACACCCAAGGCTCTGGTGTCTGATCCCTGCAACGCACACGTCTCCCTCCTGAGAGACGCAGCTGTCTGAGGGGGGAAGCGGGACTGGAACCCTCCCCACGCCACTGGAACTCTCCCCACGCCACTGGAACCCTCCCCACGCCACTGGAACCCTCCCCACGCCACTGGAACTCTCCCCACGCCACTGGAACTCTCCACGCCCCTAAACACGGTTCAGATTCAGACACTCAGAGTAACAGGGTCGACGTTGTTCAGGTCCTGGAACTCCAGGCTCCTGTTAGTGTTCCATCTGTTGTTCTCACCCCATGATGCTTTCCTACATTAAGGACCCTTCCACATGTGATATAAATATGGGATGTATGTGTTATATACTGTATATAATATATATGTGTGTGTCTGCATATATATAAATATATATGTATATATTAAATACGTATATATATATCATATATATAATAAGTATAAATGTATATGTATACACACATGTATATACAATTATGTATGGACCGTTCCTCTCATCTCTGTCAAGGACAAAAAGAAACTGCCTGTTGGACGTCACAACGACAGTTCTTACATGAATGTGTTAAAATCTATTTGAACTATTTAAACGTGTTTTACGGTAAAACCCTCTTGAGACTTATTTAGTTCTTAATTTGTATTGTTGCCTTTGGCATAAACACTGACTGGAAATAGAACTCTTTGGCCTTCCGATTAATATGACACAGAAATCCAGACTTGGAACACAGGAGCACAAATATTACAAACGTGAAAAATAAATAATAATTAAAAAGATCATAATAATAATAAAAAGTGTTCCATGTTCAGGGAGGTGAAACTGATCCAGGAAGGATCTGGGACAGACACTTCTCAGAGGCGATGATTTGTTTGTTGTTTAGATTTAGAGAGATTGGATCTCTGGACTATAAAGAACTAATGATAAGATTGAGGATAACCAGGTTTAAATCCCCATACAAATACATGCATGAGTGTAACGTACACAGAGAAGAACAACAGCACTGGATCTTGGGCTGTGACTGTGCTACGGTGCTAAGGCTAGGCAGATGATATCAGAGACCTGTGTGTGCTACAAACATCCTACAAACACATGAGTAGTACATTTCATACAGTGGCTTGAAGTCCTCACATTGGTACAACAACGCCAAACGTGGCATCATTTCACAGGCATTTGAGATTGGTTTTCTCTTTGTGTGACATGTCAACTATTCTAGTCCCAGACTCAGCTGAAATACCCCTTTTGAGTAGTTTTCTCCTCACATCCCGGTACGGCAGGAGGGCTGTAATGGCCGGATACAATTACCTGGGTGGAGGATTTGGGGATTTCCAGGGCGTTCCTCTCTCCTCGCGGCCTTGTCAGAGGGCAGCCTGAGCACCGGGCAGAAGGACGTGGCTCTTGTCAGATGTTTGGCAGTTATCTCCGGTTCAACGCTTGAGCTGTCTGGTCTGTCTGAGGATTTGAAATCTCAGAGGAGAGCAGCGTTCAAGACCCTGGACAGCTCACACTATCCTCTGTTCAGGACCCTGGACAGCTCATAGCTATCCTCTCTTCAGGACCCTGGACAGCTCACAGCTACCGTCTCTTCAGGACCCTGGACAGCTTCTCTTAGGCAGCTCTCTTTATACGACTTAACAGGAGATCAGGTGTATCGTATCTGTGCCAGACTTGAACTGTGTTTCTCAGTAGGATTTTTTCTTGATGTAAAAAAACGGTATTATAGTGACCTATACAGTATAACATAAACTGTATAGAACACAGCAGGTTGTAAGAGTGTGTTATAAATACCACACACAACGCCGGCTCTTGAAACAGGTTAAATTCGTTTTTTTTCTTTTGAAGGCATCACAGGTATGTATATCCCTCGCGGGTGTTTGGCGTGTGGGAGACGTGCTGCCTACAGATTCACAGGATGGGGGATGCTGTCCTCCCTCAGAGCCCAGTCCTCCCTCAGAGCCCAGTCCTCCTGCCTTCCACTTCATGTCCACCACAGGACTGCATCCTCTCTCTCTCTGTCTCTCTGTCTCTCTCTCTCTCTCTCTCTCTCTCTCTGTCTCTCTCTCTCTCTCTCTCTCTCTCTCTCTCTCTCTCTCTCTCTCTCTCTCTCTCTCTCTCTCTCTCTGTGTCTCTCTCTCTGTCTCTCTCTCTCTCTCTCTCTCTCTCTCTCTCTCTCTCTCTGTGTCTCTCTCTCTGTGTCTCTCTCTCTGTGTCTCTCTCTCTCTCTCTCTCTCTCTCTCTCTCTCTCTCTCTCTCACACACACACAGGGCTTTTGTCTTGACGAGTGTGACTCTCCTTCCGCATCTCTTCTCGCCCTTCTGTCCTCCCTGTGTTGTCTCTGGGGGTTATCTGTGGTCTTCTGTTACAGTTTGCATTAACAGGAACACAATGCGCCCTGTGCTGGGAGGGGTTTAGAGATGGTCGCTAACCATTACTGTGTTCGCCCCAGAAAGTGCCACGTTCTACTGTCTTTCCAGTGGGGGAAAAAAGCTATTATTATTATTTTAATTTTTTTCAAGTTAGCGGGGTTCCACCACAGGTTTCTAAAACCTTCGCTGTGGATGCTGCCTGAACTTCCATTAAAAAAAATTACTCCTCAACATGCTTTAAGAAAGAAAACAGTCCCTACTGACATTTGTTACAGCAAACAAGTAATCCATAGACACTACTGAACCTCCAGGGTGTTCAACGTCCTCTGACAGTGAGAGCCACGGTGCGAATCACGGCCTTGTGCTGGAACATGACAGGCCCAGTGAGCTCTCCCATGGAGTTGACCTTTAACCCTGAGGTTAATTGGAGCACAGTGAAAGACAAACTATGACAACCCCCCCAACCACACACACACACACACGCTCACACACAAATACACACACACACTGTCTCCTCATAAACATGAAACAAATTACCCTCACATACCTTGGTATTGTGCCTGTTTTGGAGTGTCCTTTCAGCGCGAGCGTATATCTTAAACCTCCCACTCAATAACTCAATTCTCTTCTTATCTTAGGTGCAGAGATTTAGAGTGAGTGGGGTGAGAGGCTCTTCCTGGCCGTGAGAGATATCGCCATGGTTGGATTGTAAAAGAAATATGGAGGACAACTATCAATGATTCCTGTGAGAGATTACAAAGCAGACTGACGTTAATAACACAGTAACGTGTGCGACAGCAGATGGTTTATTGACGGCAGAGACAACACGTTGAGAGAGTTGAGACAAACTGTCACAGAGATAAGACCCCATAGAAAGCTTGGAAGTACCTGGGCTTTCAGTCATAGTGCTTTTATTGAAAATACCCTCCCACATCACCACTTATACAAGTAAATCTATAAAAACGCCCACATAGATTCAGCCCATTGTATAGATAGTCCTTATAAGTATAAAAATGGTATGTCATGTTCCCTTGTTAAACCTTTCTGAACAGGAATGGTTAGTGATTGGCCATGAGGCAGGTTAAACCACATACTGAACCAGCCCCTTATTGACCCCTCTACATTGAAAAGCAACGGTGACATAAGCATTTGATGTGTGGGTGCTCAACGTGTTGCCAGCACTATAGAATAATTCTACACAGTGATCCAACAGGGTTTAAGTTTGTAGTATTACTGTGTAATATAAGCAAACAGTCTCCTGCACCTTAACTCCCTAATATCACCTGGTATAGTCACAGCCCTAGATTCCGAATGTGGAAATGATTCAACTGCTTTTGTCATCATCAACAGAACGTCTTCGTCTGGGTCGTGAGAAACACCACAGAACTGATTACGTTTTCCAGAAAAAGACTTGTTTACACTAATCCGTTCCGACATAAGATATTTGTGCTCAGATTCAGCTTTATTTTTTTTTCTCTATTTGAAGTTTGCTCCACATGGTCCTCCTTACAACATATGAATACATTTTCATAAATGCATTTCATCATTCAGTTGGTATTTATAGATTTAAAGGGAATTGCATCAGTTATCTTCTACTACACAACCAGAAATGTAAATAGCACTACCTTTCCAAAGCCTGTCCAAGTCCTCTTTGAAGTCCTTTCTTATTTAATTTTCTTTGAACTTATTTGTTGTCTACCCACGGCTTGGCCCACATGTTGGATGTTATGATAATTTAGTTATTTAGCTATCGTAGGTTTAGTTATTGTATTTGTCTTCACGTTTGCGTTATGACTGTGTTTGCTTTGTTGTCTACTTGTTTTCAGTTTGGGCAGTTGGCCGTGCCCTCGCTGAATATTCCTGTGGTTTCTATGTGGTTTACTGCGGTAAACTCTCACTAAATGTTTAATGGCTTCGTAGTTAGGGAAAACATCCTTTAATAATTTAGGCCCTAGTTGTTTTACTGATGTTATGGTTGCATAGGTCTAGTTTCCTGAGAGACGATGATTCCGGTGCTAACTAGAATATGATAAATACACGGGAGCGTGAAACCTGGAAAACGTTTCTGTGCTTTCTCAGGTCAAAACGACAAATCAGACAGACTTTCTTTAAACCAGAATTGAGTTTTCTTTGTTTATTGTGGTTACTCTCTTTGAGAACTTAAAATGTCACGTTAGCACAGAGGATGTCAGGGCGTTTGATGCCAGCTCGCAGTCAAGACTCCACTACTGCTAACTCCTAGGACTCCTCTCTCCTTCGTTTCCAAGCAAAGATTTTCTGATTCACAGGCATAAAATGTCAAGTCTGTATGGGTGAACAGAGCTACTGAGCCCTGGAGGGAGAGGGGCTCTCTCTCTTTCTGCCCCCCCTGCTCTTTTTCGCTCCCTCTCTTTTATTTCTCCCTCCCCCTCTCTCTTCTCTCCCGCTCTCTCTCCCTCTCCTTCTCTCCCTTCCTCTCTCTTTCTTTTTGTCCTGTGGCACGCAGGACCTGTCCTCACTGTTGCCTGGCCGCTGTGTGTTCCCGTGGTAACGTTGTGTGGCAGTCGTGAGGCCTGAGAGCCCGGGGCAGTGTTGTGATGTAATGATCCCTGCCATCACCTCCAGTCCCTCAGGGAGGGGGAGGTGGGGGGAGCAAGGGGTCAAGGGGATGATGAAAACAGCATAAGCAATGGTCAGGGTCACACGAAGCTGTTAACCACTTTGGAAACCCTGCGGAGTGCAATTTAAGATCCCAATATTGCATTAGAAAAGATGGGATGTTTTTCCTTTTGTGTCCCCGTCTACCCTGGAGGGCGCGATTTCAAAATTTGTGAATGTGCCGGACTGTCATCACTTTGTTAAAAGCCTGAACAGCTGTATGAACTTCACCAACTTTCCGGGATGTGCTTATTTTGGAAGACCTTTTCAAATACCTGGAGTCCTTCAAGCTAGTCACCCGAGGGCATCTCTGGCAGATATGTCCTCCTCCAGCACCAGGTCTGCTGCAGCACCGGCTCTGCTGGCTTGATCCAGCACCAGGTCTGCTGATAATGGATAACGGAGTGCTGATGTTTGATAAGGTAGTGCGGAAGATATTGTTGCGGATAAGACGAGAACAAGAATAGGTTTAAAGTCCTGGCACGAAGACTTGGCATTCTGCCTTGATGGTCCATCCAGCACAGTCTGCCAGGCAGCGGGTTCCTATTACACAACTCTGAAAGATGCATTTATGTTTTATTACGAATTTATCTTAAGGAGATTCTGAATGAGAGACAGTCATGGTGTATTAGAGGTCAGGCAGTAGGAGAGGGGTATCAGTTTGCATCCCAGTGAGAGTACAAATGAAATCAAGCTTGATTTATTTTGCTGTTTTATTTTGTATACAAGCAGTGTCACACACAACAGCACAACAATATAGTTTTGTTGGAACTTCTGTCATGACATCATGACACTCCAATGACCAGTTTTTTTCACCTCAACCATTTATTTGTCACACAGCTTCCAAACTCAACCTAAGCCAGGTTCATGATTCACGAGACCATGATGAAATAGAAAATAAAAACCTATCTGTCTAGTAGCGGAATGCTTATTGTCAATCTCAATTCCATATCTTGACATCAGGTGTGTTTTAACGAATGTCAACATAATGCCTTCTAGATCATATCGGTGTCATGGAAACTCAATTTAACAGTAGCTGAACACATGAAACCTTCAGAACAGTTGACATGTGGACATTTGTCCTGTAGGAAGTGATCAAGGCTATACATAGCACTGTGGGCTGCATCAGTCTTCCAACAATGGCAGGTAGATGATTCTGTACTTGAATATAATTACATTTTTATCAGCAGTCTGTTTCGGAAATTGTTGAGCAAGTGACAATATTTACTTTCCAAGACCATTAAAATAATGTCAGTCAGAACTGCATATTATGATTCATAAATTCAACAGTAAAATGAAAGTGCTACAGTGCCATAATTCTTGGTGAAACTTTTTTATATTTTGTTATATATATCAACGTTTTATTTAACTCTACAGAATGTACACTCCCAGACGAGGTTATAGAGGACATGCATGAGAATGAGCACACAGTGTCACGTTCCCCTCAAACTAAAAAGCCTTTTTACAACACGTCTCAGGATAGTACTGCCAACTGACAGTTCAATCAATCTCTTCCTAAAACCCAAACAGTTCTAATTGGACAAAAGTGCCTTTAATTCGAAGCTTCGCCATTCCTACTTTTACCACAGGTGGGTTTTCCATCTGTTGATTATACTACGAGAGCCTTGGCATAACGGCTGTTCATTTCACTGGCATTCTGTTGATGAAGCTAGACTTAGATTATGAGCTCTTGATTTGTGTTCATTAAAGTCATCATATGTTCGTATAACTGCCTGGGTTTCTGTGCAACATAATCTCATAGCTATACGTCTTTATTCAGACATACAGTATGAGTGTCTATGTTGTCAGGATGCATAACAAGGGTATTTAGTTAGGAATCTAGAAACATGTCACAATTTCTCTATTGCATATTTACCATGATTACACTTTTTAAAATGTAATTAAGATTGATGTGCCCTCTTCGTTTTTTTTATGAACCTAATTAAGTACAAAACACAGTTTGTAGCTTGTGTTGGATTTAGATCAGTTAGATTTTTAAAGTGCCAACATTTTGAAGGTGACTGTTCTGTAGGTGTGTGGCACTTCCAGAAAACACTGCATTATTTCAAAATATTACACCACCATTTTATTTTTAGATCCATTTGTTATTCTTTCCAATTAATTATGATATCCTCTGTAATGAACGCCAAGTTAGTTTCTGCCCTCATATTATTTTACATTACATATTTATAAACAGAAAAACTTCATCACCCTCGAAGGACAAAGCAGTGTTTTGTACCTAAGTTGTAGCGACACCAAGCAGGCATACAAGGACAAGTTAGGTTTTACATTGTACAAACTGCATTTGTAAATAGTCATGTTCTATACAGCAATTTAACAAAGAAGTTAAATGTTTTTGTTGTTGAGTTATCATTCAAGACGCCTTGTTGATCAACAGAAAGATGCACGTCAGGCTTTTAGCTTGGTGCTTTCTTAACGTTGAGTCCAACATTCAAATATTTAAGCCTTGGAGATCCTCTCCAATCCCTTCATTTTATGATATAGGAATTCAATTTATGCTCCACAACATTTGCATATTAAGTCGAGGAGGGTATAGCTCAGTGGTTAGAGCACTTGACTACAGATCCCTTAGCGTGTCACATGATTATTACCCAGTATGGACATATTTCCTGTATGTTAGATGTAACAAGAACACTTTACCATCTATCTGGTAACATCTTGCATATCTTTCTTAACATGTAGATCGTCAGAGTGCCTCAGTGGTCAGTGATACTGTGATTAGTTATTTAGCAAAAGCAGAACTTAACAATAACTGAGCTATTGCTTCAGGTAGATGAGTGGTGGGGGGGCTGTCAAGGGCGAACTGTGACAGAGGTAAGGTGTCATCGCTGATGATGAAATCTCTCTTTCCGAGAAATCCGAGGTCACATTTTGAGAGATCAGTTTTGTCATTGAAATTCAACGGTCTCAGCAAGGCCAAGGGTCACTTTCCTGAGAACTCAACAACAACAGAGCCTGCTGCTTCTTCTGCTTTCATTTAGTTTATTTTTCTCAGCAGACTTTTTATTCGTGCAGCATGGTTTGGTTTTTGCAAGGCTTGAGGGAATTCTTTTGAATTACAAAGTGTTGGGTTGTGGTTATTAGGGTCAGACCATTGCAGAGTTCTAGAATGCACACAAGAGCTGCTTCTGCAATTGTGCTCTGGTTACACAAGCCTTCATTATCATCCTCCAGTTTATACCAATTGTCCTTTTCTGTGTGGAGACCGGCATCGCAATGAATTCTGATTGTGGTGATTCACTCTGGAAATTAGTGGCATTTCTCTTAATGCGAGACTTGCTTGCGGCGACAAAAGCATGTTTTCGAATTTGCGTCTGGCCGGCCCCTTCATGTTTAAGTAGCATCGCCCACACAGTCCCTTCTTAACCACGAAAAAAAAAGGATTTGATCGTGGCTGCCAAGCAGAGGCCCACAAATGTGGAAATCTATAGAGTGGGAGAGCATCCTCAGTTGGTTAAGTCTGCTTGTGATGTCTTTATCAGCAGTGAGCATGCAGAGGTACTGTCACATTCCAGTAAAAAGAGAAATGAATCAAGCTGGTTTGATGATGCAGCACAAGAACCTTAAGCACTCCAGCAGACTCCTTGACACATCTCATTATCTCGATGGCATAAACACCAAACGAGGGGAGAGGTTTGCGGAGCACAACACCTTCCCCTTGCAATTATCTTGCTATATGTCGCTATGTAGTTTGGCGGTAGCTACCCGACAATCGCGAGACAACAAACTGGGCAGACAAACATGCGATCTATTCCTCCACCCCTCGCTATTAATCTCTACACGAAGTTCACCCCCCCCCTCCTGCTTTCTTGCTAACTATCTGCTTGAGTGTTGAGCTCAGATTAATGGGGTTTACAGCTGTGTTCGCAGTTTTGTGATACCGTACGTGAGACCGGCACTAACTACGCCAGGCTGTACATGCTGTGTACTTTAGGTGAGTTTGCCATCAGTGCCTCAGGGTTGTACGCCGAGGAAATACACTTCTATGGGCGTAGCTTACAGATTTGCTCCGGAGACAGATTGATAAAACAGATAAATGGCCTCCTAAACTTGAAAAGAGCAAATTACTCAAACCGGAGAGGAACAGTTCAACTCTAAATAGTACGGGTGACATTTAACGTAACAAAGATGATCTGAACAATGCATTATTCACAATTCATGCTACGGTGGCAAACACGCAATGACTCCCCAAACCACATAAGAGGTGAGCGTTACACAATGAATTCAAAGAATACCCCCAAAGAACAAATCGTTTTTTTGAGATTTAACCAAGACAGAGACTGATGACACTATCCCAGAGCACAAGGAGGCCAGTTCAGCCTGAATCGTGCCGCAGAGCTGGCACGGTAAACCCAACCTGCACGTCTGCCATTATCCCACCCCCCGCTGACTGCAGCTCGCCAGCGTAATCAGAGAAGCCCATGGGAAGTCTGCTAGAGGTGAAATGTCTCCAAGGGCTGTCATTACTGAGCCCACAGACGGTGAAATGCCTGTTCTGTGATCCAGTTAAGGAAATCGAGACTGCATTTATGTCAACTGTTCAAATCATGCATGCAGGAATAGTAGCATAGAGAATGTGGAACAGGGCTGTTGGCTTTTTTAAATGCCTGCAGGAATCCAACATGAAGATTAAAAGATTTGCATGTCTTGAGAACAATATTTTTTAATGATGACAGCAATCAGACAACAAATAATAACGTGATGTATGTATGTCAGCGCGTGTAGATTCTCATGTTTTCAGATAAACATGGATGATACAGTACCCTTCGCCTTCAGCACATCTGCTCTATCTCTCTCTCTTTCCCTCCCTTTCCCATTCCCTCTCTATTTACCACTCTCTGTTCATACCCCCTTCCCCCCCACACACACACAACTCAGATTTGAATTCAAACAAGCGAGGGTTTGATCATGTAAACGCATTGTGTTGCGTTGATCCAGCAGATTCAAACAGACACATTTAATCTGTTTGGTCTGGAGATTAATGACTGTGTGAGCAATTAAACAGTTCCAACTCTGTTGTTTAGGTAATTACACACGGCAACAGGGACAAACGCCTGCCCTGCTGAAAGCACCCATCATCCTTCTGGAAGTCCTCACAGAGGAAGGCCTAGCTTACTTAAGCATGTGACAATTAAAAATGAATGTTTAACTTCGTCTACCATGCTTCTTGTTCATTAATACTGCACAAGCTGTCCAGGAAGTAGAGAGGGATGACAAGCCAGCAGTGGAAGGAATGAAGCCACTTCCAGCACCATGTAGAAGTGCTGTCCTTGATCCCAATCCAAATCTGAGAAAAACAAGATCGATTTGAGAACAGTGAACTATTAAGGCCCCTCTGGGTCATAATCAGTGGAGGTTAGAAGAGGTGATAAACTCCATATTATTTTAGAGTCTCAATAACAGATTCTGTTTCCTGGCAATTGCATTGATGTCATTCGGATATGATTTAAATTAGACACACTTTCGAGGGTTAGTGGTGGGTTTGGCAGAAACACTCGCTTGAGCTAATGGGTTGATATAAGAGTATTCCCTGGCATACCTCACTGTACAGGGAGTTTAGAGGTAGGCAGAGTCTGGAGGCAGTGAAGGCGAGGCAGCGAGGAATCCGAGGCACTGCCTCTCTGTGGAAGTGTGGCTCGCCAGCTATCTGTCTGATCTGTATTCTTAATTACTCTTTATGAATTAATTATTTATTTGTTCAGTCAAACCTGCCTAACCTGCCCCCCCCGTGCCCTTCATTAGGAGATGATTCTGGAGGCTCTACAGGGAATCAGTAGGTGCTTCGGTCAAGGCAAGTGAAGTTACCGCAGAACAGTTATGGTGATTAAATTGGTCCACAAATGTATTTTTAATTTAAAATAATACCAAAAATATGAAGAATCCTTACTGATAGTAGATTCTGTTCATATTCCTGTAAGTTTCATCAGCAGACGTCACAGGAGTAGCACAATGAGTACAAGAATAAGGGATATGTACTGATATGTACTGATATGTACAGTATTAGATTCATAAAATGTCTAAGATATAGGAGAGAGCTGCCAGGGCAGGTGAGGCAGGGGGGAGAGAGGGCTGCCAGGGCAGGTGAGGCAGGGGGGAGAGAGGGCTGCCAGGGCAGGTGAGGCAGGGGGGAGAGAGGCCTGCCAGGGCAGGTGAGGCAGGGGGGAGAGAGGGCTGCCAGGGCAGGTGAGGCAGGGGGGAGAGAGGGCTGCAGGTGAGGCAGAGACTGATGAGCACGTATCTGCAGTGTAGAAGACAATGAGCTAATGAGGCAGTTTCTATCAGGGAAACCAGGTCGTTGCCTGAAGCACTAATGTGGGAGGTGGCAGTGTTTGGCTGTAAAAAAAAAAAAAAGATATGTTATCTATTTGAATTTGCTACTCCAGAAATGAAACTCGATTTGATGTGACTCCAGTTCATATCAAAATGTCAAGACGTGACAGGAAATATGGTTTTAGGTATTTATATACATACTGTAGCTGGCTGGGTGCCACTTATTACCATGTGTAAACGCCTGCCTTCCAATCTGTCCACAGTGTTCACCAGATGGTACTTAATTTAGTCCCAATTCATGACATTTTCTAAAAGAAACCGACTCTTGTCAAGATTGTAGATTTTCATTCAAACAAGCAGGCAACGTCCCCTCACTGGAACAGCCCCTGCATGCCACCATAATACAGTCCTGGATTCTTTTAGCAGATGAGAGACTTCCAGCACAGGGGGGTTGATTTGAACCTGTGACCTTTTGATCTGGAGTCAAATGCTTCAACCACTGAGCTCACCCTACTCTGTCTTTCTAGGGCTCACATCAGTTCAATCTTACCCAGCACTCACATGGACAACGTCCTTATTGTGTGGGACTTCTAAAGCCTAGTTTATTTATTTTTATTTATACTTATGTCGCCGACACTTTTGAAATGGTGGCAGACGAAAAAAAACATGTGTCGCTCAGGCTGCTGCATTTATACTTCGGCAAACAGTCGCCTGTGCTCAAGGTTTGCGTGACGTAAACAGAATCATTTTACCGTTACATTCATAGCCATGGTTACATTGTTTACGCTTTGTAGCCTAGGTGATCGATCGGAGAAAATGGCTGTAGCTAATTTTGAGAGGCATTATAAAGGTGTGGATATGTTCTAACTTGCTGTGCCAATCTCTCCTTTATTCCTTCCATCTTAAACAGCTGTTGAGCGTTCACTGAAAATTCAAAACAATGCAGTCAACGACGCGTGCCGTCCATCTAGCCAATCACACTTGCGCGACACTATGTGACGACATCAGCGCCAGTAGAAATTTCTCCTGGTAGGCGACACTTTCAAGCGACGGTTAAAAGTGTCGACTGTGACGCCATTTCTGTCGGCGACCTTTTCAAAAGTGTCTGCGACCTAAGTATAAATTGGGCTTAAGGGATGAATAGCTTTCTTGCGAATAGTCGGCCCACATGAAAAATATACTACGAGTCATTCACCATGTAAGTTCCAAACATTGAGTGTATCAATGACTATCACCTCATTGAGCGCTGCTGAATAACCTGAATGACTCAACCGAAATGATGATGGTAAAATGACATTGAGTTGTCAAGTGAGTGATGAACAGCAACGTAAGAGGCCTCAGCCAAACTCCACTGGGCAGATGTGTCTGTTTACCCAAAGTCCTTGAAGGCAGAGTCTTTGGGTTTACCAGACGCATTGAAACAAGTCTCATGGTCACATTTTGTTCATGTTGACTGAGCGTTGTCCTCAGTGTTCTGACAATGCACCAATCATTGCTAAACACGTTCTGTATTGCTGTTCCCGTCGTGTTGAGGAGGGAGCAAGTGGCAGACATGCCTCAGTGTGTGCCTGAGTCAGGGGCAGTGTGGGCCTGGAACAGGGGCCTGAGACAGGGGCAGTGTGGGCCTGAGACAGGGGCAGTGTGGGCCTGGGACAGGGGCATGAGTCAGGGGCAGTGTGGGCCTGGGACAGGGGCAGTGTGGGTCCGGGACAGGGGCAGTGTGGGTCCGGGACAGGGGCAGTGTGGGTCCGGGACAGGGGCAGTGTGGGCCTGAGACAGGGGCAGTGTGGGCCTGGGACAGGGGCCTGGGACAGGGGCAGTGTGGGCTGGAAGCCTGGCTTTGTCATGTTGGTTTTCTTTTACTGAATTCTGTAATGTTTAAAACATGATTTGCTGTGTTTTGGAGGTATGTCGAAATATGTTTTATTTTAATTTTTTATGAGCGTTCAAAGGAAAGGGCCTGCAATGACGTTAAATAAATCTCTACAATATGCTGTGTGAGAAACCTTGAATATGTTTTTCCAGTATTAGTCTCATCAAACTTGAGTAGTGTAGTTTTACAGCTAATCAAACTGGGTGTGGTGTGGGAGTGTTGAGATCAAGCTGAATATTGAAGCAACCCTTAAAATATTGGGGTCAGTAGAAAATACCTTAATTTTTTTCTCCCCTCTCTCCTCACACTTAACAGCTATGTAGCCTTACAATCCGAGGTTTGATCTGAAATTCAGATGAGCGAAGCCGTGAAGAAACTTGAAGAGGCTAGAGCTGCACCCTGCTAACCTTGTTAAAAGATACTTTGATAGTCTGTGCGGGGTTCCTTATTAGTGTGGCAACACCGGCCATTTCAATGAGATTTTCTTGAAATCTATTTATATTAGATTAAATTTATTTTTTGGGGGTGTTTTATTTGACTGTGACAGAGATAGGAGACCCAGGGAGAGAGAAAGGCCATTCATCCATCCATCCATACTGTACACCTACAACATCCATACATAGCCTATACAAACCAAACTATTTCCGGTGTGTTCTCTTACAATCATAGTCCCCGCACTGTATTTACAGCCCTGTACACATGCACACGCTTAACCTAATCTCCTTCAAGTGTTGTTGCGATAGCGATCTTTTCTTGCAGTTTCCAGTGTTTTTGACCTCGCCCCATCGAAAGCAAAGTGGTGAATATACCTTCACAACAGTCATGCATTAGAGCGTGTGTTTCAAGCAATCATGCACTCACACATGTGTTTAATACATAATCAGGTTGGCGGTTCCGTTTGGTTCTCCAGTTTGTCATCGGGAACATTTTATTAGTAGGAGAACTTAATGGTTTCCACTTAAATGTCCCAATTAGCAGAGAGGGCGTAGTGTCACTATTCATTTGAAATCATTACAGATATTTGCATGAATAATGAGAGGGGAATAAAACAGGTGAAGCCCTCCCCTCGTGCTGCGGAGCTCCAGCTCTGGTCCACGTCTCTGATTACAAACTGGTATATGGCATTCGAGGCAATTCGCAGCCAATTGCATCCATCAACGCTTTGTATTCAAACAACTGCAAAAAAACAACAAAAACTTTCCGTATAATGTATTTCCAATTTACATACAGCCAAAAAAATCCCATAACAGTTGTAAACGATTACATTCATAAACATAGCAGTTTAAACACATTTTTGTCTCCCTCATGGCCAGAGTATTAACATTAATTACATCCACATGAAATAAACCGAAAGATAGATTCGCTTCCAAATGCCCAACAAGGTAGTAAAAATGTTAGATCGGAGAGGCCTGTTTCTTAAATCAATTCCCTCAATCAAAACAGATGTTCCCTCCCATAAATGCAGCAGAAACATTTCCAGTCTGAAACGCGGGCTGGAAGTCTCGCTTACAGAGCAGACAGGCGGGTTTCAAGGTCATCATCAGCTAGAAGCTCTGAGACACTTACGGCTCACAAGTTGAACATAGCTGTCAGTTTACGCTATTCTGAATCCTAAATGAATCGTTTATGTTAATTCAAATGAAAACATTTAATGATAGTTATCCAATTTAAACTGACTTTAGCCCAGATGCTTAAGCCAGATGCGCGAGCACATCAACTTAGTCACAGACGATACATTCGCCAGGCTTTGACTCCCATGTTAACTCTACCAGTGAATGTCCATAACGTTAACACGTATTATTTCAAGATTAGCAAACATTTTTCCGATTGGTTCCACAAAAGTACTGCTTCATGTTCTCCCAGATTCAAATCAGTTATCAAATATGTGCCCCATTTTGTGTTCAAAACAGGCAGTTGTTGTGCTGGCCTACTTAACTCTGGGTTCTGGGTGTCTTTGATTTGTGATGCCAGAAATCTACTGCCTAGGGGGAGTTAGAAAGTAACTCAAACTTAATGCAACACTATATGAGTTAATACTATGACATGGAAGGTCATGTGAAGTTAATGTTAATGTCTTCTCTTCAGTACTTTTGCCAAACACACATTGTTTTAATTGTTATTTTATTTGAACTACTATTAGTATATACTAATTAAAGTGAATATGTCAAACACTGCACACCCTTCAATGTAATTGATTTCATGCATACCATGTGTAATCTTTCAGATGTAGAATAACATATTTGCTATGATATACTCGTGTCTCCATGATGTTTTAGTCTCAAGGACTCTCATTAGTGTTTGAGAGTTAAGTATCGTGTAGACCATTAGCATTGAAGAGATCCATCTGGATTGATGATCAGGACTGTATGTTTGTAAAAGTATCTGTCACCAACCTGCCATCTGGTGGGAAGATGTAGCAGGGGAGAGCAGCGAGCTAGAGAGAAAACCATGCAGACATTTTGAACGCTCCGGACCTTTATGCCCCAATGTGACTCAGCCAAACGACAGAGGATAAGAGATCAACATGGAGAGAAAGAGAGAGAGGAAGGAGAGAGAGAGAGAGAGAGGGGGGGGGGGGGGGGTCGGGAGAGAGAGGGGGGAGAGAGAGAGAGAGGGAAAGGGAGAGAGGGGGGGAGGGGGGCAGAGGGAGGCAGCCAGCTGCAGGAAGAGGGATCCCAAGGTGTGCTGCAGAGTAAGAGACAGACGGAGAGTACAAGAGAGAAAGCAGACTGGTATCTTAAACCGGACGTCTCCTCGGGTGTCCTTCACAATGCCTGCTTTTTTTTCTTTTTTTCCTCTGTGAGGTTGGAGGCTAGCCAGGACCCCCTGGAGCCGCATCAAACAGAGAGGGATGAGGAGAGAGGGATGAGGAGAGAGGGATGAGGAGAGAGGGATGAGGAGAGTAGAGCCTCCTGATCTTTAAAACGCAGGCTTAAATTAGCCACAGAGATGGGGCTAATGGCACAACTGTCAAAACCTAAACAAAGAGGAAAGGGGGGAGGAAGAGAGACGGCAGTAGAGGGCAGGAGGAGAGAGAGAGGAAGAGTTAGAGAGGGAGAAGCAGGAGAGAGAGGAAGAGTTAGAGAGGGAGAAGCAGGAGAAAGAGAGGGAGAGAAAGAGTGAGGGGAAGGATGGAGGTGAGAGAGAGGTAGAATGAAGAACAGAGAGAGAGGGAAGGAAGTGAAAGAGGTAGAGAGAGAGAGGGGGAGGGTCAGGTAGAGGTAGAGAGAGGGGGAGGGTCAGGTAGAGGTAGAGAGAGGGAGGGGGAGGGTCAGGGAAAGGTTTAGAGAGGGGGGGGGAGAATGAAAGGTGAGAGAATGATTTCAGTCTCCTGGGAACTGAGTTGGAGGGGCACATCCTGCCAAACTGTCACACAAGGAAATAATAACCAAATAGCGATCAAATACAAAGGTGATTTTACTGCTCAGTTTTATTCAGCAATTCACCCTAAATTATGTTGACATTTTTTGTCAGTTAGCTATTATTTAACATAAAACAAACATATTTACTGGATATATGCCAAATACTGTATATATTTACAATTTGTTCATAGTGAGGCAACAAGAAAGTTGAATCTCTGTAGTTAGAACTTTGTATAGAACGAAATCATTGATCATTTTCATTTGATCATTGTGTGAGAATAAACATGAACATGTTTATTTCCATCAAACATCAGTTCACTTTATTTTGAGACTGATAGAGACAGAATACATTTCGGAGCCTCATTAGCTTATAATATGTTATGTATGGAATATAGCATTAACGTCTCCGGAAATAGAACACCTCAATTGCGATGGTCTTTTCTAAATTGCTAATTACACAGCTTCCTGATAAAATATGTATGAAGGCATTGTGAATTTGGATCTGCTTCCTTGGTCTGAGCAGTTTGTAAACAAGTGTAATCAGTCTAAATACGGCCTTTACAATGCAAATTTATGTCTGACTTGAAATAAACATGTTATTCTACAATATGGAAGTGTAAGAGACATTTGACAGTATGCACTCCTTCGTGAACTACTTCTAGGATCCGTGTAATGACTTCAGACATAAATTAACTTTATTCGGGAATGCCTTTGTGACATATCTACCGTCTGCATATCTCCGGAGTTAATAAGAATAAATTCCTCTTCGATCCAATCATCAGAGGTAAGTCTTAAGGGGCGATAACTATGCTGTTAACTGTCCCCAAGGCTGTCGTTGCGTGGGCTCCGCCTACCTTTAACTATCACACTGCATTCTTCAAATATTTAAATGTTCATATAAACCTTCACACAAAAGTTCAAATGATCCACCTTTGACTGTTCTGACCCCCAACTTCACGTTGACCTCTCTTATTGACGTTCTTCACGCTCTGTAGCTTCAAGCATATAACATTTACATTTAGTCATTTAGCAGACGCTCTTATCCAGAGCGACTTACAGTAAGTACAGGGACATTCCCCCGAGGCAAGTAGGGTGAAGTGCCTTGCCCAAGGACACAATGTCATTTGGCACGGCCGGGAATCAAACTGGCGACCTTCAGATTACTAGCCCGATTCCCTAACTGCTCAGCCACCTTACACATATTAGATGGAACATCAAGGTTGTGTTCATTTAGCAGACGCTTTTTGTACCGGCTCGTCATCGCACAATGGAAACTTTTAGAGGGTTGATCCACTAAAAATGTTAATATGTTATCTTGCCCTGTACTGTCCATTGCTGCCCAACAATTACTGAAGTATAAGTACATAATCCCTCATCGCGTCCCCGATCACTGGCAGTTTAGCAGCATTTAAAAGTGAGTGCTTTGCCTGAGCGATAGCTACGGTGCCTCGGTAATGAGCTAGCATAGAGACACAAGCAGCCTTGTGAGCAACACTGCGCCATTAGGAGATGCATCTCTGCCCAAGCAGAAGAGCACAGCTTAATTGGTTTAGTTCATCACGGCCAAAAAAGCTTTAATTAGTGGCAGGCCCAAGATGGATGCGAAAACGTAGGAAAAAGTATTATTGTGTGCACTACACAAGCCCGGCAACGAGGGTTAAACACAAAAGATCACAACTGGTAAAAGTCCTGGTGCTGGGTGGCTCAGGAAGAGACAACTGAGGCTTAAGGCTTCTTGTTAGGCTGCAGTAGCAGGATGTCGGCTATACTACGGCTGTCTAAGCGCTCTGTGTTACAAGCTACAGCAGTGGGTGACTATTAAATAATTGTATAGCTGATATCTGATAACTCTCTGAGACATGTTGCAGAGATACGACCTATGGTAAAACAAACCAGACTAACTGAGAAACTAAAAGACTGTGATTCTATGCAGTGTTTGAGTAGTGCAAACAAGGAGGTAAATTATCATGTTTAGTTTGTTGTGATCCTTTCTCTGATTCAAATAAAATACCAACTGTGATGACAGGTCATATGGTCTGTCTTTGCTCTGGAAATAACTGAACATATTCATGTTTTCCTGCTTCCAAAGCAGTGCCATGAACAGGGCAGATCCTGAGTCCTGCCGTTTCCACCCACACCACATCTGAAGCTGAAAGATGATCTGCATTTGCTATTCACTCATCTATTTAAGACACTTATCTAAGACTTATTACTTACTGCTAAATAGTTGCCGTACAATATACAGCAAACCTCGATAAATGAGGTTCTCATTAGAGCTGAGCCATGGGGATGTAGACCCTACAGTAACTGGGACCACATGTCGGGAAGAATCTGGAAAGTTCAGATCAACCATGGTTATGATAACGAATTTGAGAATACTATCACAGTAGGCAATGCCTTCCTCTTTTAAACTGAACCTGACCCACAGGAACTCAGTATTCCCCTTCTGCTCCCAATTCATGGAACTCATAAATATGAGATGTAAGCACCACAAAGAGATATTGAATATAAATATTCATTCAACGTTGGTGAATGGATTTTATAACCACACAAGCTGGATATCCCAGGTCTGGGGAACTGTCAAGCAGGGGTAATACAGCCATATCATGGCTGGATAGGGTTTTACAACCTGATCCTGGTGTTTTACAGTATAGACTTTGGATGAGATGTTGCCTTCAGCTGGGCATCTAGTTACAGGACATCCAGAATGTCGGAGGTAGAGACGTGTGCAAAATAACACAGCTGCTCCGATCTGCTTCTGCAATGTTGCAGAAAATAACGTCTTTATAAATATATTTATTTTATTATTTATGAGTTAGCTGTCTCAATGGTGACATGCACCGGTTTGCCTAGAGGGCAGGTGACCTATTTTCTCTCTGTTGAAGTGAATGAAGCCGGTATTTGAACAGAAAAGAGAGGGATCGGATTCTCTGCTTGATTCAGCCAAGCTTGTGGATTAATTACCCTCTACCTAAACCTGATCCCGTGCTGTGAGTGAGACACTTCTACCTCCCCTGGATCAATAATGCATTTTTCTGTCTCTCCATTTAATTTGCACACAGACCCCGCTTCTGACGGCGTCATCGTCTCCCACGAAAGTACAGGAGAGATACCTGATATCCAGACCAGACCAGCCCACCTTCCCTGCTCCCCTGTTAGCTGACAAATTGATTCTTTAATGTCCTGCGTGGAAAAATCTCCTCAATCAGGAACGCCGCGACAGGCAGTGTAGCATGTTGAATTCATGTAGCTTGAGTTTTGCTTCGTCTTTGGATTGGTAAGAGCACTGGTCAAGCCCCTGGACATTGGATAGGCTAAAGCCAATGATGAACTTTTAAGGAGATTAATGGGCTACCACACGATTTAGGACGAGACTTAAGAGCACATCCTTGAACAACACAGGACGGTGCTGGAAAGGTCAGACGATCCTGAGGTAGGTCATCTGATCTAGTGTGATCTGTGTGTGTGTGTGTGTGTGTTTGTTTGTGAGCAAAAGCGCATGGGTATTAGTTTGGTTGTGCATTGAAAGGAGAGACAAATGTAGCTCGTTCCTACTCGGTTGCTTTGAATGCTTGTGGTTTGGGAAATGACGTAATGGCACCACTACTTTCTCCCATGGCGAGGTGAATGACTCATGTGGAGAAGCTTCAGTATTCGGGGGCTTTAGCTCATCTTTTGAAGTAGCCTGACCTTGTGGGACTGTGGCACGATCATATCCTTTCACTGTTAGTGAAGAACATGTTCAACTAGGGAATCCTGGTTGTTGGGAACAGTTGGGGGTTAGCGATGCTCTGTCTGGAAAAAGTTAGTGTAACAAAACACAATCAGCTTTGAAGGATCCATTGTGTGATCGACTGTTCCCATGGATCTAGCCACCTCTCACAACCTACGTATCTCATCTTAGCACAAATTAATTATGCATCACAACATTGTGTCGGTATGTAACGTAGATCACTTACGCATCTTTCTACCGATTGATTTAGGCTACATGATACTATGCTTCCCAGACACCAGGATGAACATATCACAGCAGCTTCTTCTGGGCCCGGTTTCCAGAAGCATTACTGCACGTGCATCGTACGACCATCCTTAGAGCCACGTTATCTTAAATATGCATTTCCCGAAAGCGTCGTTACTTACGTGGCACTTAAAATCCATCGTGAAATATCGACATTGGTGGTAATGAAAACGTGTGATATTATCTTTTTCATTCCTGTCACTGTATTTCTCAATCAGCCGTTTGTGCTTACAAAGGGCAAGAATGAAACAAATCGATCCGACATGATTTGAAAGGTCAATATTTAGGTTAGCAGAATCCTCCCTTGCACTGTCAATTCAGTAATCATTCCCCTGACCAAGTTCCTAATGTGTATAATGAATAGTGCTTATGTTACTCGCTGGACCAACATTAAATGATAAGTCTCTCTGTGAAAGATAGCAGTAGGGTTCAGGAAGGTCCCCATCAACACAGATAGTGGCCATTATAGGAACCAAATGACAGGAGCATCCGCTGTTCTGTCCCAGGGGAGATACACTATGCAGCGTGATAATGGATTCAATCTGGCCAGTTATCTCTTGACAGGCATCTGTGTGACTTGGGTTGAATGAGCGAAGAAGGTCATACAACCAGATACTGTACCATACAGGTACTCTCTATAGACAAGATGGTGGTGAGAGGAATTCCCATTAGGAGAAATTGGGGAGTCTATACGCTTTCAGAGGATTGGGATTCTGTCATTGCTCATCAGCTCATCTTTGGACATTTCGAGTGACATCATCTATGTGCGCCCAGGAGAACACTGAACCAATTAACCAGCCGGATGGCTTCTGGTAGTCAAGTGAACCAACCTCTGTTGGGAGAGAAGAAAACACAGTCCAGCCTTGATGTGCTACAGCAAGAAACTTAGTTGATGATTTGAATCTTTCATCACATCCAGGCTTAGAATGCTTAAAACCAATTGATTGTTGTAAATCAACTTTTTGACAACATTAATGGTGGTCAAAAAGCAACTGGCGGGTTTTGATATTCATTTTAAATAGATGTGGCCCATCACTTTAATGGTTATTAAGTCAGATAGAGTCTGTGTTCATAATGATTTTTGTATCTATACCCAAGAGACCATTATTCTCAACATTTACAACCAAATAGCTGTCTGTGTAACTGTTACATATTCATATATTGATAATGTACAAGTTTGGTAACATAATGAAGAATGCAATACTACTACACAGTATACTAGTGATAGTCCTATTTAAACATACATTGTTTAACTCAGAAATAATCCCAGAAGAAAACTGCATTACTTAACCAAGCCTTGTTTCTACTACGTACAGCCTTTTTATTCACTTGACAAACATTTAACACATGAATAGGTCTTGATTAATTATCGGGTCATAAAGGGTGTTCATTAATTACTGTAAGATGTGTTGGCTTGTGTCCACTTAATTTTTTCTCTGCAGCTATCATCGTGTTCATGTGCTCACTTCAGTGATCAAGGCATTAGCTGCCAACTGACCAGAACTCCTCTGAGCACTGTCATGGCAATGCATTCTTGAGTTTTTGGCCTAACCCGGGCAAACAAACGAGGGAGGAGACAGACACGGTGTCTCTCTTCTAGCGTTTTGTAATTTACTGTCCCAGCTTGGTGATAATGTACACAACATTAGTGGAAAACTAATATCAGGGATCGATGCTTGGATAATCCTCTTAATAAAAATGTGACCACATCCAGTCTTGGCACATGCTGTTGCTGTTGGTGGTGATTATGACAAAGAAAGCCAGATTTGTCAAAACAACGTGTCGCAGGTCGACGGTGACTGGATTGTGTCAAAGTTTTCTAGTAGCATGGAAGGAACTTTTTTTTTTCTCTGTCACGGCATGTTTAACATCTGACTTGGTCAACTTTGCCAGTTTTGTATCTTGCCCATTCTGTCAGGATGTTGACCAGAGCTGAGTAACAAGATGCATGTTGGCATAAATAATCAGGGTTAATTACAAGACTAATGGCCTGTGCTGCTCACTTAATGAACATGCAGTGAAACTAAAAGCTGAGCAGGATACCAGCCTACCCCCCCTTCTGACACACCAAGGACAAACTCCAGAAAAGCAAAACAAACAGGTCTGGATAAGAAGAAACTCCAGAAAAGCCAAACAAACAACAACAACAAATACTTTAACTGGAAAACATTTGGACTTACTTGAAAATAAAAACATTGCCAAAGTGCAATTAGTAAACGGCACCTTGCTGGATTCAACACTATAGTTTTTTTTTAACAGTCAATATTTGCATATTTGCCAGTCACACAACTAAACTGTTTACACATCAAACCATACTGTCCGCATTTTTGGGTTACTGTGAGTTGTGTTCGGAGAGAGAATCCCCTCGTGCCGATGTTAGCTCTCAAACGACAGCTCTTGGCTGGAACAGTGGCCATCCAGTAAGCCAGGGGGATTCTGGGAGTTAATATGTCCTTGTAACCCAAGACCTCCATTGAGAACGCTGAATAGAGAGTGCGGATTCACTGACCGCAGTTCTGTCATCATTGCGTTGTGACCTTTTCAGTTCCCTCCCTCCTTTGGAATAGCAGATCCCAGGGCAGTGGTTGAAGGGAGCAGAACCGCAGCCCCGCTGCACCAGACTAAGAGGGCTTAGTGTAATATTATGTTTCCATTATAACCCATGCATAACAGGAGGCCTGTTCGCTCAATAATCCAGGCAGTATACTACTGTGCACTGTAAATATGAAACATCTCTTCTGGTGTCTGAAAGTGTCTGTCTCCTGTATCCACGGTATGATACTGAACATGCCTGAGAAAAGAACGTTCTGAAGGTTTCAGTCATCTCCCTTTTAGGAGCGATGATCAAAATAAGTTACTCGATAGCAACACAACATTTAATCTTTCTTACATCTAAAGGTAATTTCTCGATCACAGAATATCCTAGCCATGCCTCCCCTGAAAGGAGTGATTTACCCAGCTGGGAAAAACGTTAACCGTTTTAATGATCGGGTTAAAGAGGTTGAAGAGTTATTGTTCCTACAATGTTTTAACGATTAATTAGCGGGATCCAAAGCCATGGCTGCATCTCCAAACAGACCCAATCCATATCCTATTGCATATACACAATACATTGCATACATGCATTTCATAAGCAAAGGAAAGTCACACATTAAACAATAGTATTGTGAACTCCACACTTCCTAAATCTGTTTCACTGTGGGATCGGAAGCCTTAACAAGCATAACAGCGTAACAGTCAAGAGATGGATGTCAGCGTGACCTGGTGGCTGGTCTGATTGCGTCTCTCTCACGCGTTGATGTCGATATAGTCTCCATATTCAGGACACCCAGTGTGTGAATGTGTTGATTGGCCCAAATGGCCCCAAGCAGAACCAATCACCATCAACTTCTCTACTTATCAACAAGCAGGCTTGTTATCCCTTTCAGAAAGCAAGATTTCACTTCGGAGTCGTCATTCATTTGACCATCAGTATCAGCCATGAGTATGAAGTTGGTTCAGGGGAATCGTTCTGGGTGAATCTGGGGAATCGTTCTAGGTGAATCTGGGGAATCGTTCTGGGTGAATCTGCGTTGTTTCTGAGTCATTCATCACTCTCAAGATCCAGTCACACTTGATACAGTAGGGTATGGTGTACCCCACTAATATATAGAAATGCCTTGAAATAGTCAGCCTATTTCACAGTTGTGTTTTGAAGATGGTGTTGCCGTTCATAGAATGTTTTTGAATCTTCATGATATTATTTACATTTACATTTATTCATTTAGCAGACGCTTTTATCCAAAGCGACTTCCAAGAGAGAGCTTCACAAAGTGCATAGGTCACTGATAATAACAACAAGATAGCCCCACAGCATTGCGGGTAGTCAAAAACAAGAAGTACATATTGTGAACAACCAAAAAATAGTGCTAAAGGGAAGAAACCATAAGAGCATGTAGTTAAACAACTTAAAATTACACAACCTCTGTATTTTAAGACCTCTTATTTAAGACCTCTATATACCATCATGACATGGCATGACATGACAGCATGCCACAAGGACACACTGTCATTTCCTGGAATTCGACGTGCCAAAAAACGAACAGATAACTATCGTCTTTGGTACCTAACCATATTTTTTGGTATCTCACTTTTACATACATACATACACACACAGCCTAGAAATATCTCAGATGTTTTCAACCTTGGTAGAGTGTTTATGGACAGATAGGTGACAAGCCGAGGTGATGCTTGCTATTGGATATTGGATGAAAGTAACTCAGTTGACAAGAATCCCTCTTTTGGTCGCTTCTTGCAGAAAGGAAAACAAATATCAGTGTTGTACCAGCTGTCATTGTCACAGACCTCGATTGTAAAGAGTGTGTGTACTATTTCCGCATGGATTGAACAATATAAATGATGCCAAGTAGACAGTAGGATTATTGCAGTGTTTCACTCTCTACATCTGGGCTGTCCAACCATGTTCCTGAAGAGCTACCGTTCTGTTGGTCTCCATCCCAACCCTAAATCCAGCATATCTGACTCTAATCATTAACTGGTGGATAAGATAAGTCATTGGGGTTGGAGGGTAGACCCACAGGAAGGTAGATCTCCAGGAGCAGCATTGGGCCATCATGCTCCATATTATACAATGTATATATAGAACACTGTGTGATTATTGCTTAAAACAGCATACTAATGTAAGTCACTACAGTATGTTACAGTGTTCTAGAATAAATACTGTGTAAAACAGAGAGTGTTTCAGCTTGCTACCCAACTGCATAATGCTTTTTCATGCTTGAAGTCCCAATTAACTCTAGTAGAAAATACCATGTCAGGTCGTTTTAAAATACCTTGATGCTCACCCTCTAAACAGTTACTCATCGTACAATAGATACAGTGTAGTGTGTCGAGAATGGTTCATAAAATCTGATTTGGGAGCAAAGATTATTCACATCTTTGTTATCTGTTTTATTCATGGCTGTGCTGTTCACATGCAGTATGCCGCATGTTGCCGACCGATTCAATTCGCTGTCATGCCAGTGTCTTCGAATGTGGGGGTAGTTGAACGTGCGCATTGATAGAATATACCAGAAAGTGCCATGCATGCATTTTCTGGTCCTGTGCTGCTACTGTTGGGGTTAATGAACGATCTGAGGAAACAATAGGACTATTACGAAGAGAAATCTGCAAGAGAGAAAAGGGGGGGAGAGAGAGAAAATAATCTGGTTTTCACCAGGGAGTGTTTTGGAGGTGGACATAAAGCAAATGAACCATGCTTATTGATTGTCATTTTGCTGGCTTCAGCTTCCTAGAAACTACAAGGAAGCCCTGTCTTCCCTCTCATCGCACGGCTCATTGTTCACCATGGGCTAATAAAGAGCTTTACTGGCACTATTATGTATTCTCTAAGGCTAGTGACAGACTGAGACAAGGCTTCAAAATGGAGCCCATTTCACATGCAAACACAAGTTATGGAAAGCACTATACGACACATTCCATGGCAAATTGTGCCTGCTTCGCTAGCCGCGTACTAAACGTTTTTTTCCTCAGTCTGGCTATCTTCCGAGAAAAAAATAAAAGACAAATCATGTTAGAATGTATTATATCAGACTGATATACCATTCAGTATATGCACTGTGTAAAACAGGAGTTACGGCTACCTTGCTGTAGTCTACTTTCATGTCCTCTCTCTCACGTTTCATTGTTGTGTTTTCACGTGACGATGTGGGATTGAATTCTCGAGACCAAGTGCAGAATCTTTTGACACCCCTCCTCCCTCTCCTCCTCCTGTTTTATGCTGTTTTGTGTGTGCACCATTACATTTGCAAGACAAAAATAATAACTAGATGAATGACGACGGTTTAGAGATGGATGGTGATGCTAGGACAAAAACATTTTCATTTTTCGCCCCCCAAGAGATAAAATATGGATGTAAGTGTACTGTAGTTATACTGTAGTTATAATTCAGTTACATTTTTCTGGATGGCATTGAGGTTACAATCTTAATAATTTTATTTTTTCAATAAAATGAAGCCTAGTATTTGTCGAATACAAAAGAGAACTGAAAGAGTTCCTCATTCTCTTCTCTATCCCTCTTCTCTCTCTCGCGCAAATTACAGTCGGAACCTTTGAAACAAGCAATAGAAATACCGATAGGACTCCTTGCTCGGGTTTTATTATTAGTCTCATCTCTCTCCTCCTGGCTGACCTCTGCTGAGCCCTGCTGATGTTGCGTTGCGACCTCTTGTGATGTGCTTCTGAACCGGGGGTCACAGAAGCACGCTCTCGGAGGACCGAGAGGCCACAGTTGCTTTTGTGAAGCGAGCGCAGCAGACTCCGCCCCCCCGCCCCGAGGTGTTCTCCAAGCCCTCTCTTGTTCAGAGCGATGAACTCCACCTCTGAGTGGAACCCTGACCTTTCAAGTCCATTTCCTGCACATAATTACCCCTCCTGCCTGTTCTCCATCATGACCCCTCATTAGTATGGACAAATGATTATTCGTGGTCGTAGCAGACTGCTGGTACCATTTGAGAGAGGTGTTGAACTGGCTCTTCAAGCAATGGAGTTCTATGTAGGGTTGTTGTATGTTGGGATCTGTGTTGTGGACGTTTGCATCGCAGCGCATCAACAGACCCGTCCTCATGGCTTAGCACCACATCCCATCATGATACAACATCCTCATCAGCGAGGCTGGGCTGCAGATCGCTGTGATGATGCCATGACGCCTTTAGCCTTTGCGGTCAATTAGAAGCGAGCTCATAGGCGTTGGACACAGTAGCCAGTGGAATGTGATTTGACACCAGCTCTGCTAGCGCCCTGCCTCCGTTCACAGCTGCCTGCTGAGGTTCTGCACAAATCAGCAGATGAACAGGCACTGCAGTGTCACATGATCTGGAGGACGAGGAAAGAGCTGTCCAGGTGAGAGGAACATCTTAACACCTGATGATGTCACCCAGCACAGTTCATTTGGATAAAAGAGGGACATGCTAAAACCATTGGCATTAACAGGGGGAGGTTGGGGCTGACTCAAATGCATTACCTAACTGAAAGACACTAATTATTCCCAGGAAGTAAACAAACATATCTGTCCAATTAAAGATCTGCTTCATTGGTGGGGATGGTTTTGTTTTTGTGGGGCTGGGAAAGAAGGCTCCTTTGTGTAGCTATCACCTGAATGGCAGTTCCTTTCATGCGAGCGCCTACATTTGTTTATGATGAAAGTGTTGTTGTTTGCCCCTTAGAAACACACGGGAGTGAACTCCCTCGCTCCGAGAAGGAGAAGCTCTTCACCGCACACAATTTCAGAACACTTAAGCGATACTGGATCCCAGTGTGTTGCTGGCTGCCAACGCCAGAACAGATGCTCTAAAATTGAATATAGATTTCAGTGAGCGAGGCGGTGTGTCTGATGAATCTCAATTTGCCGCCGTCCATATTTCATAGCAACTACCACTGTTGTCATGCAGGGGAGGTAGGGTGGGAGGGATGGAGAGATGGTTGAAGGGAGGGAGGGATGGAGAGATGGTTGAAGGGAGGGAGGGAGAGAAGGAGATATGGTTGAAGGGAGGGAAAGAGGGAGAGAGGGCTATGGCTACACATGTCAAACCGTCAGTTTGTTACAGAAAGGGAATGATGTGTATTCTATAACGAGTAATGTTTCACTTTCCATCTCCTGTTCTGCTCCCAGGCATGGCAGGAGACATTTGATTACAACTCTGAAACTAATCACAAGTTTTCTTTTTTTTTGGGGGGGGGGCTTGTTATGAAAAGAATAAAGACAATATTTCCTAATGACAGAAGTTTGAATCACTTCTCATATTGTACCGCAGTTGTTGTCATAGCTAGCGGAGACAGAGAGATATCTAGGTGGGTTTTTGAAGTGTGTGGATGTTAGAGACTTGTCTATTTATAGATAAAGTACAACTCAATGTTTGGCAATTCCTGTACTTTTCATTGTACTGCCTCAGAGGCTGCAGTTGGCACAGTGCCTGCTGTTTCAGAGCGATTGGTTTGCGTTGGTTGTCAACACTCACATATTAGATGGTAATAAATGACTGCAACTATCTGCTCTTAAGCCTCGTACCAGGCTGGTGTGTCTGAATGTGTGGAACTGAGCCACACGTGACCTAACCCTTCTTCAGCAGGACACCCAGCACAGATACGTCCAGGGTCAATCGGAGCAGACCCAGTGAATCTCACCCTCAGATTCTCAGCACAGACCCTCACACACACCTCCAGCATGCTGCAGCTAGCGGCTCAGCCCTGACCTGGGCTCAGCAGAACCCTAACAAGCTCTTTCTCTTCCTATAATGATGTGTGAGAAACACAGGTGTGGGGCACGCAGGGCTCATGTTTGCCCTGGCTGCACAGCCCTGGCACACCGACAGAGAGCAAGCATCCGTTAGAACCGTATGGACACTGTACAGTGGATGAAGAGGGGCATTCGACCTTTAAAAACAGTGGCTGAAGAAGTGCGTTCGACTTTTACAAACAGTGGATGAACAGTTATGCGATGACGTGTCAGTTGTTGATTGAACTTGTCTTATTAAAAACATAATAAGCGCTGTGCTGCTACAGCGAGCCTGCAGCGTACCGGTCTGTTGGCTGCTGGCGTCTGTCTTGCTGTGGCTGGGAGTGGGCTTCCTGCTCTGTGAATGCACATTAGGTTGTTGTTTCGGTTAGATGGAGGGAAGGGAGCGGGGGTTGCATAGAAAAAATCTAAAACCCTTTGGTGCGCATTACACAATTGTAGCGGGGGGACAGGAGGGCGAGAAGGCAGTCCCTTCTAGAATAATCTGAGTCGACACCGTACATGTGTCTGTGTGTGTTGCCTCTTCTCATTAAGGAAACGTGTGCGGTGCAGTCTGTGGAGGAGAACAGAGGGGAAGCATGTGGAGATGCTGTGTCCTCCGTCACCCCACTCTCCCCTCTCTCTCCCTGCTCCCAGCTGAGTGCAGGGTCTCTCCCTCTCTCTCCCTGCTCCCAGCTGAGTGCAGTCTCTCTCCCTCTCTCTCCCTGCTCCCAGCTGAGTGCAGGGTCTCTCTCCCATCTCTCTCCCTGCTCCCAGCTGAGTGCAGGGTCTCTCTCCCCTCTCTCTCCCTGCTCCCAGCTGAGTGCAGGGTCTCTCCCTCTCTCTCCCTGCTCCCAGCTGAGTGCAGTCTCTCTCCCTCTCTCTCCCTGCTCCCAGCTGAGTGCAGGGTCTCTCTCCCATCTCTCTCCCTGCTCCCAGCTGAGTGCAGTCTCTCTCCCTCTCTCTCCCTGCTCCCAGCTGAGTGCAGTCTCTCTCTCCCCTCTCTCTCCCTGCTCCCAGCTGAGTGCAGTCTCTCTCCCTCTCTCTCCCTGCTCCCAGCTGAGTGCAGTCTCTCTCCCTCTCTCTCCCTGCTCCCAGCTGAGTGCAGTCTCTCTCCCTCTCTCTCCCTGCTCCCAGCTGAGTGCAGGGTCTCTCTCCCCTCTCTCTCCCTGCTCCCAGCTGAGTGCAGTCTCTCTCTCCCCTCTCTCTCCCTGCTCCCAGCTGAGTGCAGGGTCTCTCTCCCCTCTCTCTCCCTGCTCCCAGCTGAGTGCAGGGTCTCTCTCCCCTCTCTCTCCCTGCTCCCAGCTGAGTGCAGGGTCTCTCTCCCTCTCTCTCCCTCCTCCCAGGTCCTGTGAGCCCCGGTCAGTCACATCTGCTTTAGCTGAAACGAGCCCCTTCAGGAGCTGAGCGTCAATGAGCAGACACACACACACACACACACACACACACTACACGTACACACATTCATGCATAGATACATATGCACACACACATGCACATGTAACGGAGTTACATACCACCTCAGGTATGTAACAGGCCACCCGCGTCAATGAAGAGCTAGCTTTGTTTTGGTGTAGTTGGTAGTGGTCACGCTTGGCAAGTCGGAGGTCGTGCGTTCGAGCCCAGTGAGTGGGCTATAGAACTGCTGTTGAACACATACCGCATATGAGAAATTAGAAGATATGTGAGAGTTGTCATGCAGGCTAAAGTAACAAGGATTAGAAGTGTGTATCGAAGGCCTTTTCATGTGGCCACACCGCATCTCACCACCCTGGTCCTGCTCCACCAGGTAGCAAGGTGTAGTTTTCACGTTCTGTCCGCAGTAAAAGTGTATTCATTATTTGGGGGAGAACAGAGGGCGGTGAATCGTGCCTCCTCCGCTCTTCCTTCAGGGCTTTTTCGCTTCGGTTGCTTTCTTCACCTCAATCGGAGCGAACGCACTCTTTAATTGGCATAATGATGTGATTAATTGGTTACTTGTCATCCTCCACAACAAGCCCTCCGAGTTGCACACTGTAAAAAAGTCAATCAAGCGTGAGTTTACAAGTAATCAAATGCTAAAGATTGGATAGAGCGTATCAAGGATGTCCAGCTGTGTGGAGTAATTACGGCGGCTTTATTAGCTCAGTCTCTTTACAGTTGAAAAGAGTCGTTTGTTCGCAGACTGAAAGACTAGGCCTACAGGAATGCTTCTCGGCTTGTGGTGTCATCTTTGCGATGTGTCGTCATAGAGGTCTGACATGTAGTGCCTCTCTACACTGCGGTGAACTGCAGTGAACTGTCACGTTTTGACAAGACCTATTTCTCTCACGAGGAAAAATCAGGTTGAGGACTAACAAGGAGTTCCCATGGATAAATGAGCCAAATAGTTGGATGGCCATTTTGTCCTTGAACTTTAAATCAAATACAAATAGGCTGGTTTCAACAAGAGTGTTCTGAAACAAAGTTTTTATCTTTTTTTGCCTTTTGACTTGAGAGAATCGAACCCATCTGTCTGTCTCTCTCTCTGTCTCTCTCTGTCTCTCTCTTTGTATCTCTCTCTGTTTCTCTCTGTCTCTCTCTGTCTCTCTCTCTCTCTCATCATCTCTCATTAACAACTTAGGCACGCCTTTTGCATAATGACCCTCCTCTGTGCTTCCCTCCAGCTTGTATGAGGGGACTCATTATTAGTGAGATCCGCAGACGAAGACCTGCGCATAATTACCGGGGTCAGTCCGTGTTCTAGGGACAGGAAAGGATCATTGTGAAAAGAAAATCTAGTTTGATAAAGAATTCAATTTCATTTGCGGTGTCGGATTGCACAGATATTGTCTGCTCAACTTTGGTAATGACATTTGTACGAGGTGGTTTCTGTGTCCAGTTTTGATTTTGAAAGGAATTGAAAGTAGTGGGAGGATGGTTCTTGTGTAAGAGGCAGAAACCAGTACTTGTACTTTTTCTTGTCTTCTCTTTTTTACCTCTGGTTTAGACTCTCCAAGGGGTGTCTATCAACAGTCTGTTTTCAAATGTGTTTGAGATGTATTGATCCACTCTACCATGTGATTAGCTTACTCATGATGTCTCTCTCCGTCTGATTCTCTGTCTCTGTGTCTCCCTTTCTCTCGCTCTCCCTCGATCTCAATCTCTCTAAAAACAGATATAAAAGGCGGAGAGGAGGTGATAACCGAAAGTGAAATAAGAACAGGCCAAAGCCGAAAGGATGATTGTTTCTCAAAGTGGTAAGCACTACGTATTTTCAGTCTTTCAATTCTTGTCGTTTTTTTAACTCAACACTTTGAGTTTTTGCTTTTTCTTTGATTTCATTGTCCATCCATCTCTACATGCATCTCCTTCTGTCGCAGATGGATCTAGATCACATAAAAGAGCATTCAGTCAACCATCACGGGTGGAACAGACACCATGATGGCATATGCCAGAAAACCATGTGAATCATAATTACAGTAGCATAATGTGATGCCAAACACTTTATGAACAAAGCAATAGGAAATGTATTCTTAGCAGAAGTGTGGGGAATTTCATGAGGTATTGCGTTTTATCAAATTGGACGTGTAGGTTTTGATTATAGATTCACACATATACCTCAAGCTAATTTAGATTTAATTCATCTCACCAGAAAATGACAGTGAATTTACAGAAATGACACTGAAAGTCTACAACTGTCTGGCTGTGCATGTTTAGTATGTCATTCCTTGTTTTTCCTAAAACAATAACTGTCAGCATGTGAATTCAGATCTTACCCACACTGGCTTCTAATTAACAAGTTACACAGCAGCAGGTTTGATCAGAGCTGAGATGAGGAGCCTTGGCTGAACAGGAAAGGAAAGTGATGTTGTGTGAAGGGAGAGAGAGCGTCAGACACATTCTGTCAATCCCCACTATCACTCTTAAATCTTCATCTCTTGTTCTCGCAGGAAAACCCATCCAAGCACGGAATAGGGTTATGCATCTAAATTAAGATGCCATGTTTGTGAGTGGAATGCACCGATGCAAAGTTTGATGTATCTATTTAAACCCAACCGCTATTAATCGCCCTTCTCAGGCAAACCGGTCTTTCACTTTACTTGTTTCCTTCTTCTTCTAAATGCTGTATTAAGTGTATTTTCATCTAAATGGTTTATTCTCATGAGCGGTTTCTCTGATTAATCTTAAGCTTTGCCTAGGGGTGCATTACTGTGGCATCATGCAGGGGTGTGATGGATGAATCTTGATTTTTGTGCTCAGCAAATGTGCCCATCCCTGTCAGCTGACTAACCCAGTAGTACCGTTATTAAAGGAAGGCTTGCTTTTATTTTCTCACACATTAACAGATTTCTCCACACTTGGCAAGTGACTATTGAAAACAAATCAGTACAGTTGTTCTGATTTATTCATTTAAATAACCGTTTATCCATCCTGATATCAGATAACGGTGAACAACTAAGAAATTAAAATAATGTGTTGTAGTCTAAGTAGGTAGTAAGTGTTTTTTCCTTGACCCATAAGGACCAATGTGCATTGGAGAATATTACTGTTAACTTCACAAATTAACAGTATTACTGTTGTTTCGCATGTTGTGTGAGGATTATTCAGTTTCAACAAACATCAATTATTAATGTGTCTAATTTGCATACTTGCCTCAAGCAATGAACATGCTCAGATGCCAAGAATACCATGGTAACCTTGGAGATGTGTTGGTTCTTGTCTGGTTAAGACAAAATTCAAACCACCATAACCATAAACAGAAATACTGTTGGTTGAATGTTTCATAATTAGCATGACCTACTTTTGAAGTACCTGTTCTGAGTCTGACCCAGTTTTTAGGGCTAAACTACCTTCATAGATGCCACGAGGCTCCAACCTTGATATCCAACAACCAACACCTTTCACATGCATGCACAATGCATGAACTACTGCGGAGAAAATATCGAAAGAGAATATAAATCTATATTTAGTACATGGAGGCATAAGCCGGCTAGTTTCAGAGAGGTTGGGAACAGGGTGTCACTGACGAGCCAGAAATTGGCACAGTTTCTCACCTGCCACTGAACACGAGAAGAGTGAAGGGAGTAGCCCAAAGGAAGCAATGCAGCTCCATATCAATTAAGTCAGCTTCTATTCCCCGTCCCTGTGCCTGCGCTCACGGACTCCCCGCCAGCATCTCTCAGCTGGGTACCTGCGTGATGGGGAGAGCCCAGCGTATTCCCCAACACCCGCAGGTTTGCACCAACATCCTCACCTGCCACAATCCATCCTGGATGTGCAGGGAGAAACAGGAGCTTCTAATTAGAGCGAGGGAAGAGAGGCGGCATCTTTTGGGATTCCGCGTGCGCATGCTGATGCGGCGAGGAGGAGGATGCAGAGGAGCTAAACGTTGACTTTATTCCAGGTGTTGCAGTTTGGGCGGTAGATTTTTCTACTGGGCTGTACTAGTTAATCCCTTTTTCACCAGAGACTCCACTGTGCTGTTGGGCATGCACCGTTAGACGTATTGTGCAGTGAAGTTGTGAATGTACTGTACTTTACTGTAGGGTCTGGATAGGTTGCTGTAGAGTTAGTACAGAATTAAACCATTTGGAAATAAGGATACCCAGCCAATACCTGCCAACCAGGAACCCAAGGCAGTGAGAAAGCCATCAAACATCTTAAACCTGCTCCCTTCCAGGATATCTCCTCTCTCAGGTGCCTTCAGATCACCTGCCTGCTCCGGCAGTGCACGTGTTTAGACGTATACAGTGGAGAGTTTCCCTCTCCAGAGACAGAACATGAGAGGAAGGCCTGGACTACCTCTCAGCCTGCTCCTTTCCCAGGGACGGGGGCTCTGTGTGGCAGAGGAAGGTCTGCTCTGAGCTGATAGTGGATGGAAATAAACATGCCTGGGTCTCCCATTCAGTGCAGCTGGGGTTATGATAATTTATTACAGAGAATGAAATGACATGTTTCCATCTCATAATTATTATTTTTATTTTTTTCTATCCTGGAGCTCTAAGGCAGGGCTTCATCCATAAGGGAAACTTTAATTCGAGGAAGGGAGTCGGGAAGATGAGGAACTTTTTGTGTGAAGTAGAGGGAATCATAAGCACTGGGAAGAAATTCACTTTGCATAGAAATTATTTGACTTGACTTATTGTACAATTTAATAAATGCTATAAATGTACAGTATGTTTCCTGTGCATGAAGGGAATGTTTAAATGGGTTAGGGTTATGTTCACTTCGTAATGAAGGTGGACATAAAAGAAGACAGGCTTTATGAATAGCCAAAGTGGAAATGTTTATTTGAAAAGGAGACATCTGTTAAATTGCATCCATATTGCCCATTATTATAACTGCTGTACCCTTATGTCTCATTACTCTTCCTAATAGACTCACGTCTCCCCAAGTCTATTGATTCAATATCATTACTCTCAACACCACCTCCACTGCCAAACATGCCATTGTAGTCTGTGGCAATTGCTTTGTAAATTATACTGAAAAACATTTTGCTTGATTGATATTGGTGTGGCTGCTAGTCAGCATCCTATGATGTTGTATTGATGAAGTGGAGATTCGAAATGTCACTGGAAACCTGTTCCTCTTCTCTTCAATCATCACAGCTTCATGGGTACTGGTTCTGCTACGATGCCAATCTGTGAATTTTATTATGAAGCTTTCACTGGAAAGAAGCTTTAACTATGGATGCTGTTGTCGTTATGCATAATTAGCAGTTTACAGCACCTTATATTTCGTGTTGCAGAACCGAGACTTCCAAATAAGGTGGTAGGTTTGGAATTCATTGATCTTGTGTTCAAAACCAGACTAGCAAAGCCCTTTATTATTTAACTGGTGCCTTGGCCTGCAGAGTCAAACCACAACCTTCACTGTCTTCTTATGCTTATTTTACAGTATCAGCACAAGCCCAAACCCGAGCTGTAAAGCCAGGCTAAACTTTCAATAAAATGTTGAAATTGCAGGGTGCTTTAGTACCACTGTGACTGTTTAATAACAGCACAAATAGTAAAATACTGTGAATTTTTTTTCTTTATAAAGCGTTATAATCACATAGTGAATACCACACAGGAAGATCTGTTTTGGACTACATGTTTTTTTGTAACATGTTGACCCAATAAAATGAGGTCAGTAAATGCTATCAAAATAATTAGACTCAGTGTCTGAAAATCAATAGAGTAAAAGTACTTATTGCTTTGCAGTACAGTTTGTTTTCATTGAATTAACGGGTGATGGATTCTGCATCTAATTTGTTAGCAATGCTCTTTAATATGATTCTCTATTTAAAAAAACTAATAAAAGCTATTCACATGCTGTTACTGGCCATCTTTCAGTCCCAAATTTATGGGAAAAAACTTTTGTTCGATCTCGACAGAGGTGGAGATTCTTCCCCAGTTACTGGTCACTAGTTCTAGACAGAAGGCCTCCCTCAGAGCAGATGTTTTGAATGGAAAGCAGTCAGGCTTTAGGGCCACAGCGCCGCTTCAGCAACCTTGAGGGGTTTAAATGACATCCACAGTGCTCTTGACAAGTGGTGGGATTGTGTGTCTGTTCTTATTGATTTGTCAAAGGTTGTTGACATTGTGGACTGTGTCAGTGCAAAATTTCAAATGTTGAATTACTGGTCATACTCTGGATTGGTTTATTAATTACCTGTCAAATCATACTCAATGGGCTTTGGAAGCTGTTTGTAAATCCATGGAGTTATGCTCAGGAGTTACACAAGGTTTGATATTGACCCCACTGTTGTTCATGTTGTGTATCAGCTAAGTTGGATATCACATTGAACAGGCGAACGTTCCTTTTTATGCGGATGATACTGTTGTTTATTCAAGTGGTCGTGGTTTGGGTTTTGAAATGAACCTAATGAGCTTTTAACACCAACGAGTCTGTATGATTTAGAGCTGAGGGGAAACAAAAGGCATGGTATTTTCAAATGCCCAGCATGATATAAATCATGTCATAGCTACATTGGATGGTCACACTATTGGGAGTAAAGTAGAGCTGTATTTTGTCCCCATAGGGGCAATTTGTTGTGCAGCAGAAAAAAAAAAATATATCTATAAATATATATATTGAGCGAGTCTAAACATACAGGTATCTGGGCGTGAGGGTTGATGACATGCTGAGCTTCACTTTTTGTGTGGAGAACTTGATAAGGAAACTTAAATTGAGAATAGTTTTTTTATTACCAGCATAAAGCTTGCTTTTCTCTGGAGGGCTGGAATGAGCTTTAACGATATACCTCACTGGCAGTTTGAGAGTTTAGTGACTCTTCCACCACTCTGAGAGCACTTGATTCGCTGTATCATGCGGCCCTCAGGTTGATCACAAATCAAAAACGTCTCAACACACTTTTGAGATCTTTATAGCGCCATGACTGGTCCTTATCGACCCTGCTCAGGCTTAAACATTGGTATATATAGAACTTTAAGACCATGTTCATGGTCTCTGTTTTTATGAAATCAGGTTGGTCACTAAATATCAATTACAGCCTCATTCTCATTTACTTCTAACAGTGCCAGTGAAATCATCAAAGAGAAAATGTTTCAGTTGCTCAGCTCTGTGGTCCTGGAAACCTGTCCTGAGATATTTTCAACTAGATGATCTAGTTACATTGGTGGAGTTGATTCATGATTATTATCATGCATCAAGTCATGACCTTGAGGACCGGTGTTTGAGGAAAACCTGCAGTAAGAGAGGTTGAAGATCAAATACTTTAGCAAAGGTGATGGGGGTTGATGTGTGTCTATTGACTAAATAGAACACTCATAACCGTAATCATTCTATGATCTCCAGGAAACCGCCTAATGTAGCATACATGTATGATTAAATTAAAAATACATTCTCTCATTCTCTGGAAGACCTTCCCATCCATGCCTAAACGTCTCTGAAATTGGTCTCATCAGTTGATTAGGAAAGTGCCTGTTCTGATCAGGATTCCTGGTGGTGATTACAGAGGTGTGGTCAGATTAGGAGCAGACTTGGGGATCTGACTAAGTGGACGTGACAGGAAACTCATCTCTGACACAATACAGCTCAGTCCCAAGGATGACATTAGACTACAGCTGTCCCTCAAATCCTTGGCCTTAATTAGACTAGATGTGTCTCATTCAGGTCCATCACAAAAACACCCTTGTGAAGAAATATTAAATGTCAGGGGAGAAAGAAAGGCTGTTCTCTGTAGACTGTCTTATTTAAGCAGAGTTACAGTGAATATAAACTGCCAACACAGTTCATGTTACCAACCAACCGTACCAGTATTTTGCACAGTTTTTCGACCAACATAACCCCATCAGTCGAATAAACCAATCCTATATCCCATAGTTTAAGATTAACCTTACATCGCTGTCACCTGAAATGACTTATCTCAACTGGCATGATGTCAGGTGGATAAAGAGAACCGTCCGTCGCAAGCGGTCGTGGCGACGACAGGAAGGAGAGTTCTAGTCTGCCGATTGCAACGCGTTCTCAGTGGAGACCTGAGAAGGCCTCCCTCCTTCGTCTCCTCATCTCCCAGCCTGCTTGATCCAGCCTGCAAGGCATGCTGGGAGCTGGAGGCATGCTGGGAGCTGGAGGGCCAAGCATCGGCAGGTCTCATACACCTTTGATGTTTTCCGACGGTAGCTTAGAGTTATGGATCAAGTTGGACAAAGTTGGAGTCCACAGTGGCGTGGCCACGCCCTGCCAGCTTTGGGCTGATTCCGGCTGCATCCTGATTGACTTTGCCAAACACAGACAGCTTCCATTAGGGTGATGCATGGTTTTTGGCTGCGATCGTTGTGAGATTCGTTTGCTCTGCATTCGGTTTTAAAATAAGCACATTTCGCTAAATTCTCATTATTGATCTCTGCTCTCAGAATCAGGCTCAGACTAGCAGGAGTGCAGTTGAAACTCGATGGCAAATAATGCATGAAAGTACATGTTCTCACCCCTGATTAATCCAGTTCATCATCCTGAGCCACATAACAGCGATAAAACTGGGAATGACCGGGAGTCAGGTCCCAGGTATGGACTGCTGATGTATTGGAGACAAATGAAACACAATTTGATGAGTCGATCTGGTAGCAAGAGATAAAAACGATCATCCTTAAAGTGTATGTCAACAGGACTTCATACCTAACCCAGGAAGCTCCAAGGAGGGTGTTGACTTGATGTTGTTGCAAAAAGGTTTAGTGTCTCATGCAGGAAGGGTTAAAAGGGGTAATATAAGGAACCTAATTACGTCTTAGAGGGAGGGTATGGATTATCTTAGCCTGCCACACGGCTGCGGCTATCACAAACTCGAGGTGAATGATTAATTCATGCGTGGTTTATTATTTATGGGTGCCGTGATCTACCTGTATGGGAGGCTGCATGCATGCTTTGTCTGTGGAAGGGAGAGGGGGACAGAGAGATGGACAGAGAGAGAGGGACAGAGAGAGGGACAGAGAGAGAGGGACAGAGAAAGGGACAGAGAGAGAGGGACAGACAGAGGGACAGAGAGAGAGGGACAGAGAGAGAGGGAAAGAGAGAGGGGACAGAGAGAGGGACAGAGAGAGGGGACAGAGAGAGGGACAGAGAAAGGGGACAGAGAGATGGACAGAGAGAGAGGGACAGAGAGAGGGACAGAGAGAGAGGGACAGAGAAAGGGACAGAGAGAGAGGGACAGACAGAGGGACAGAGAGAGAGGGACAGAGAGAGAGGGAAAGAGAGAGGGGACAGAGAGAGGGACAGAGAGAGGGGACAGAGAGAGGGACAGAGAGAGGGGACAGAGAGAGGGACAGAGAGAGAGGGACAGAGAGACAGAGACAGAGAGAGGGGGACAGAGAAAGGGACAGAGAGAGAGGGACAGACAGAGGGACAGAGAGAGAGGGACAGAGAGAGAGGGAAAGAGAGAGGGGACAGAGAGAGGGACAGAGAGAGGGGACAGAGAGAGGGACAGAGAGAGAGGGACAGAGACAGAGAGAGGGGGACAGAGAGAGGGACAGAGAGAGGGACAGAGAGAGGGGGACAGAGAGAGGGACAGAGAGAGAGGGACAGAGAGAGAGGGACAGAGAGAGAGAGACAGAGAGAGAGGGACAGAGAGAGGGGACAGAGAGAGGGGACAGAGAGAGAGGGACAGAGAGAGGGGGACAGAGAGAGGGACAGAGAGAGAGGGACAGAGAGAGAGGGACAGAGAGAGAGGGACAGAGAGAGAGACAGAGAGAGCATCTGACTGCGTACTGAAGCGAAGAGCCCATTGGGCCTATCGCTACATGGATCGTAAACTAATCTCTCTCTCAGCCATTTTACGTTGTTTCTCTCCTGCTCGCTCCCTTAGTCCTATTGCTCCCGCTTACTCGTACACACACACACACACACACACACACACACACAACACACACACAATCAAATACAGACACATACCTACACACTCACACACAAACATACACATAGAAACACCGAGACACACACAATGCATATTTGCACATGCACACACACCTGGATGCAGCTCAGATCACCCATGGACACAGTAGAGCATGTAGTCTGAAGGGGGAGGATGCGCAGTAATGATACCCATGACACTACTGTTAGCCATGCCAGAGAAGCATGGTTATGTTCACTTCATTTCAGCATTTAATGTGCAGCGATGCGCTTCTAACCTGGTGAATATGATTCACTGGGAGCAGCCGACTGAGGGCTAAATCCTCCTACTAGAAAGGGCTTGTATCAGCAGGTGTGACAAGGAGGGATAGCCTGGATTTGTGTGTGTGTGGGGGGGGGGGGGGGGGGGGGGGATGCAGTGAAATTAAATATTTTATGGAATACTTTAGCGAGATGCAGAAAGAAAGAAAGAAAGGAAGAGGCGGGGGAGAGAGGGAAGGATCAGTTGGTGCTGTTTCCTGCCAGAAGAAACTTGCTCTTGGAAGTGGAGGAAGAGGACCAGATAAAAATGTGCCACATGTTCCGAACAGTGCACAACCCCGAATGAGGCTCAGCGTCCCTGAATAAATGATGAGTGAGCACAAAACGTGCTGAGGGCATTTGGCCAGTGGGGCGACCTCAGGAAACGAAATCACTAGGGCCGCTGCACCTGAGGAAGCTGAAGACACAGGAAGAAATAAACACGCAGGGAGAAAACACGTTATGGGGCTGGAAGACAAAGCCAAGAGTTTGAACTTACATCCCTGTAGATACATTTGATACTTTAGACCATGTAGACTGTACTGGCCTGATAACATGAACTATTATACTTACTGTTTATAGAGTGGATGGTCATTGAATTACTCTCTCTTAATCTGTACTCTTGTAAAAGGAGCAGGGGATCTTTCACAAACTTTTTTATCATGTCTTTTTTTATCACTTAAATTCACACCGTGACATCCTTTTAGCCCAGCAATTTTACTCTTTAGCCATTTTACGGGAAATATACGATGTAAGTAGCTCATAAGACGACATTTTATGTGTTCGATTGAAAGTCGAAAGAGCCAAGAGAGAGATGGGGCACGTTGAGGTGCGGACTTCAGTTTTACGGATTACTGAAGGTGAACCTGACGCGTAGGCCATAAAACCCACTAGTATCACCACACCCAACGGGTTTAAGAGGGAGAGGAGGGGGCCATTACCTCCAGAGATGGAATAGGGTTACAGAAAACCAAGGTTATTATCAGGTGTGGGTACTGCTTATTATGGTTTACTATACTATAAACATTGATCAGAAGCTATTCCTAGGTCCGTGGTGGTAACCATGGTTCCCCAGGGTCATAAAAACCTTCTATCTTTGTCTCAAGTTATTTCTATAATAAATACTGTTCATGTACACAACACTAATTTAATTGCTTTCTAGACAATGTTGTCAGATGGTCATATAATATTACTAGCTACTTACACAAGATTCTCTTTCAAATGAAATCCTAGCCCTTTCCCAGTATAGATCAAGAGGTCATTCTGCAGCATGGACCTTAAAACCAGTTATGCAAGCTAGCTAATTAGTCATTCTAATGATGTCCTTGTCAGATGTTTTTGAGAGAATGAGTGATGAGTTTGAGAAAATAACAAAAAATATATAAACAGGCTTGGAATTTCTGTCTTTGTACGTCATGCTGGACATGATCTGCTTCTGCTCATGCAGGACTAGGTTGTAGGTACGTCTACTCGTGACGGACATCTTGATTATCATCAAGGGATATGTCCATTAGCAGACCACCCACACAATGTTTACCCTCTTGAGTAAAAAGCAGCAAATAATTGAAATGAACTTGATAAGCATGTGAAGTAAGATAAAAGACAGTGAGACAACGAAAAGGAACCCTTAACCCTACTCACACACACACACACACACACACACACACACACAAACACACACACAAACACACACCCCCACAGGTACTCTCACTCTCACACAAGCGCACACAGGTACACACACACACTAACAAACACTCAAACAGGCACTTATATTCAGGACACAGAGTCTTGAGATGAATGAAAACAAGATGTCTGGTTGCCTGGAGACAAATTCCCCTTGTTGAGAGTCATTACATCTTCTCTGAAACAACGCCCAGTGAAACAGTTGCTTATACAATAGAATGTCCAAATAATAATACAAGTGCATTATTCTTTGAAAATGTTTTTAGATAAAATCTACAACATCTTGTAATCTCGTCGGCCTGATTAGAAAGTAAACTCTCTGCATTGGAACTCTTCAGCATTTATCCTTATTCTGGAGCTCCACTAGTGAAATTATTGTGGGAAAAAAACTCCTAGTTGAACACAGAAAACAAATGTGGCATTTGGAAAATAGGCAGTAAATAAGAAACACCCATGCATGCAGAGTGCACAAGTCTGTGAGGAAATTGACCATTTGTCAGTTTGGATAAGGTCACTTGTAAATTGCATGGCAAATTCATTGAGTGCAATGGAGAGGACGTGAGGATGTGGTGCCTGAAAAGTGTTAAGAAAGCAACGATGGTGTTATCTGGTTTACATCACAGAAAATATCAACGTCCTAATGTTGATTGGGTCTCCAGTCTGCAGGTGTCAAGGGACTAACTTGTTGTCCTGGCTCTGCTTCAGAGAGGTCTTACGAGGAGAGGAGTCTGTGTTGGGAATGTTGTATATAAGATGACGCAAGGAGTTAATCACGCAGTTATTTGGGCTTAAACCTACCCTCCAGTGTCATTTTCTAATTAAGTATTTACAGACTAATGATTTTGGCTGTGTTGTTTGTCTGTCTTATGAAGTCATGGGTAGAATGAAACTGTGGCGTTATTCATGGTAGACAGCACACTAAGGGGACCCGGGCGTAGTTGACAACAATCACATAAATACATATTTGGCTCAGGCTTTGTTATTTCTTAGTAAACGAACATCAAAACAGCCTTCCACAGAGGAATTTTGGTCCACGACTTAGTGGAACAAATATCCAATATTGTTAACTGGATTTAACAGGATTTTAGCAGTCCTAATGTATCAACCTTTCACATTTTCTCTAATTAAGCTCTTGTCCAAATAGATTTGTGATAATCTTCGTATAAGAAGATGTGGCATTTATATTATAACTGCACAGAAGTGATTGATAATTATCAGCCATCCTTGACTCATATCGACTGCTACTGTCTCCCTTCCTGACAAACTATTGTTTGGTCAGGATATTGTGCTAAAGCTATCAGTATGTAAGTTCAGTACACAATAGTGTATCCTATAACGAGCTCTTTATAACCACAATAAACCCTGCCTGAGACTGTACAACCCTCGTGAGTAGCCTACTAATATTGTTCTATTATAACTGGCAATGTTTCAAACCATCTAATAAAGTTGTCTGCATGACTAGCTATTATAATTTACAATTATTTATATTTCAAACACGACACTAAACTCTGCCCAGTTTACATGCTCAAACCTAGTGGCAGAAGTGATCAGAATGGATGACCAGTCGTGCATTATTGGGTACAGTGCAGGGGGTAGAGAATTAGACAAAAGATTAAGGTAGTAGGTTCAAATTTCCCCCTGTTCATTGCTTTACATAAATATCTCTGCTAAATTGACACATTAATATTATTCTTTACACAGAAGTCACTCATATAATAAATGTGTTGAACTAAGCGTCGGATCATCATCATGATTGTACTCATAGTCCAAACATTCCTGATGATTAAAATGTACACAGAGCTGGGCTAAAAATAGAGTCTTTCTAATGATAACCTTGTGTTTGATGAAGTGTCATCATAACTGGGGAGTTATTTGAGCACTTCTCAAGTTGTCAGGCATATTTAACTCACCAGTATAATGGCAATTCATGTGATCCGAAGGCAAGAAAGTGATTAACACAGCATTTGACTGATGCAGGTGCAGCAAAGGTTGTTGTGACGCCTCAGACCTCATTGAGTGTGATTTCACCTGAGTAGAACAAAATGAACAGACATCCTCTGATGACCCCATGGTAATAAACATGCATCTGTAAGAAAGGTTGGTGGATTCACAAGGTGAATGTCAAACGTTACAGAGTGACCAATGTATTTACCCAACATTGTAAAAGTGACATGCAGATTCACGATGTGGCAATTTCAGCAAAACGCAGTCCTTTTTAGTTTGGCTGGTTCTTTTTGTTCGAGCAAATCTAAAACCTTCGCTACGCCACAACATTATCCTTCTCTAGGAGCAACTTAATGTGGCTTTGCCACAACATCCTACAATGTGTTGTTCTTAAAATGTCTCCCTCCATCTGACCCAAACGTACGTTGTTCCCGGTCACACCCCTCTCCTCCTACTACGATAAAACGTTCCGTCCGCCAAGATGAAGAGCTCACCTACCCTTCCCGCGACTTTCCTCAGTCACACCACCATGATTAATGACGTTGTCACTCTCCAGCTGTCAACAGCTGTCATGGCAACCCTCCTGCTTCGGTAAAGCCCGCGCGTGCCCCTCCCTGCCCCACCCGGCACCATTCAAGAACCTGTTAGTGTCGCTACTGTGCAGAGCGCTGGGCTGACACCCTCCCTACGGCACCTTTATCTCTCAGCTTGTCTTTCCTCGTCTGGTTTAATTAGATTAAAAGTTTCTCGGTCTTCCAGGAGGGCCGGGGCCCTGGCCAACTCTCGTCCCGGTTTCACGGCGTCATCGATGGCTGCCAACGTTGTGCCGTCTCCCCTGTTGGGGGGCTGTGGTTCCGTCCTCTGGGCCTGGTTCTCCCCTGTTAGGGGGCTGTGGTTCCGTTCCCTGGGCCTGGGTCTCCCCTGTTGGGGGGCTGTGGTTCCGTTCCCTGGGCCTGGGTCTCCCCTGTTGGGGGGCTGTGGTTCCGTTCCCTGGGCCTGGGTCAACAGTGGGTTTCTGTGTTGGCAGTGAACACAAGGATGAAGGTGTTAGAAACAGACTGTAAGGCACCAGGTTTGCCTGCTTAATGAATTTTGATGTAAATCGTTGCGGAATTCTACTGGCCGAACGCTGCCACGCTCATGGTTCACCATAATAATTGTTAGTAGTGTTATAGTTATAGTAATGTGATCTGTCATTTGAATGCATGTGAAAAATGGCAAGGTGCAGGAATCTTGTAGCGACTTTATGTAACCTTGGAATCAGTAGGGTTTTTCTTCTTACAATAATAATGCCCAATTTAAGGCTGTGGCCTCTGAAATTGAAAGTAATAACCATGGTGATTAGCTGTAAGCAGCACATCATTGGATGGATATTGCTCTCTGAAATAATAAGACCAGTTAAAGGAGCTCGGCTCAGACAGAGGAGCAATTGACCATGCAACAGGGAGAGCATGCACCGCATTTAATGTCTGCCAAATGTATACATCCTAACGGATCCAGACTTCATGACTCATTGTCCACACGTCTGTGTTACAACTCTTGAAAGGCACAGACACCGAGTGATTACAAAACCGTACCAGTCGATAAACTTCATCTTGTCTTAAACAAGCCAAGAAACCATTGAGTCATAAGAACTGTTACTGTAAGTAGAAACTGGCTGCCATGTTGCCTTGCATCTCATTCTTTGGTTGAAAAGATGCACATTTGAGTTGGAGAACGGTGACAATCACTCTTTGGGGGCCAGAGACGTTTTGGATTCAAGACAAAAACGTTTCCATCTGTCTGACTCAATCTGTCATGGTCGCCTTTTTTAATCCTCTTTTTTCCCCTTAACCGTTAACCACTAACCTTACATTTACATTTATGCATTTAGCAGACCAAAAGCTTTAGCTTCCAAAAGAGAGCTTTACAAAAGTGCATAGGTCACTGATCATAACAACGAGATAGCCCCAGACATTGCGGGTAACCAAAACATGAAGCATACATTGTGGAAACTAAATAAGTCCCCCCCAAAAACTAAATAAGGGTGTGAAAAAAAAAGCAAGCAACAAAAATATATTACATAGGAAGTACAATAGTTTTAAGTCAGTTACAACTAACCAACAAACGAACCGTAAGCATGCGGTTGTCCTGCCTCACGCTAGGTTAGCATTGTGTTCCTGGCTTTGGCCTCACTTGATCACATGCTGTTCAGACAGCAACAGCAAGAAAATCCGCTTTGTGTGAGATTGTATAATTAAATTTGAGGTCAGAAAGGCCTGGTCAATTGGACTTCTAAATATTCTTTATTGCAGGCAGCAAACACTAGGAAGGATGAAAGAGAGGACCATGTGACCAGGTGACCATGGCATGTTAATATGCACAGCAGCTTTACTTTACTCTAATGAAAAGGACAAGGCATCCCAGGGCATCAACTTGTTATCAGTGGAGCAGAGCAGTGACAAAGGACCCATCTGGCTCGCTACAACACAGATACACCAAATGTTTTTTGTTAAACATCAAACCACAGAGCACATGCTAATACGACTTTGCAAGAACCCTTTGAAACGGCTGCCTATAGAATGCATTTATTTCCTTCCTGGAGAAACTGATGTGGTTTCTTTTCCTGTATGACAGTCCTGCATTAAGTGTTTTTGACCTTTCACCCAGCAGCACATGAAACGCCCGCTTGTACAAGAAAAATGAGATAAAATATGAATCTGTGTGACTTACTATTGTCATGTTACGAGCCTAATTCAGTTGATCAATACAATCCTACTGTTTTCTCTCTCTCCCCCTCTCTCTCTATCTCTCTCTCTCTTTTATATTTGATATGTGAAGCCCGTTGACCATGACACTGTCACAGGAAGACAGTCTTGGACCGTTATGAGAAATAAGGACAGCTCGAGGATGTGAGGCTGGCTTTCTAAACATCATAAATCAGCATTGAATTGTAATCCATATATGAAGGACACTGTCTGCAATGTAATTACATAGGGTGCATCGGTTAAGAGATGCAAGAAAATGCTTTGCAGATTTCAGAGAGGGAGTGATAGTGAAGGAGGCTGCAGCTGCATATGTTAACGTCAGACTTGATGATTAATATCTTGGTAACACACCTGCGATCCCCTTCTTACACATTGTGCTGACACGGGAAGATGTGTGTGCCAGTTAAAGCGCTTTAAACAAAGCTGGTGACAAAGCAATATTTTATTTTATTTATCTTACTTCTGCCTCTCTTCATAGCAGCTATTCATCGACCCAGTGACAGGTAAGAACAGGCAGAATAGAGATATGTGGAGAAATGAGTTGTGAAGTGTAGGGAGATGGGCTAACATTTCCATTTGCTGTAAATAGAAATCCTATCATAACCGTGTGAGTGTGTTCATGCGTGTGTGTGGATGTGTGTGTTTTCAATGAATGCTTTTTTGTCTGCATTACTGCATCGATTTGTCTCTGGACACAGTGTGATGGATGAATGTATAGTTTTATATAAATTACCTTCCTATCTGTTTGCTGTTTGTGCACCAAATCCTCACTTGTCCTGCCTAGTCCCTGGCTCTCAAGGCTTGCTGGGATGAATCATTAAATGCTTCGTCCGAAACGTTCTGCATCAGTGGGCATCAAGGAGTCACTATTTGGCGGTGGAGAGGCAGTAGGAATAAACAAAGACAGTAAACATATATACACAGGATATAGATTAATACATACTGTATGTTTGTACAGTAATAATATATACTCAGGTCTTGCAACCAACTTTTTTCCTCACTGTCCCAGTATCGTCCCAGTATCGTCCCAGGTTCACTATCGAAGTGCAAAATTAACCCAAAAAAACATAGGTTTGCATCATTGAGTACTTGATTAAACTCCTCTGTATTATATTGTACTCTACTCTGCTTTCGGCTCCTCTGTTTTCCTTTCCTTTCTTTTCACTGTGTGAAAAATGTTTTTTACATTGAAAGGTTTTATAAATAAATACCTATATATATGACGTATATGTACTGTAAATAAATATAATACGTATATTAATAAGTATACCAGAAATCCTTCCCATTCTGAAGAATTTGGATATTAATGTGCGCCATGTGTCAGAGGAACAGTACTCAGATGTGACTCCAGCTCCTCCATAATGAGTGTCTTGGGGAAAACCTTTTTGGCACCAGTGAGTAAATGTTGGTCTCCTAAAATGAAGGCTTTGCCAGAATTGCTTAGGTCATAACATCTCCACAAACACCACTCAGAATCCCGGAGGCTGGTTAGGACACAACCTCAGGAGAACAAGCTGCTGGTTTATCTGTGTGTAGTCTGCTGTGTAGGATTTGGTCGCATTGTTCGGAAAATTATCAGCTTTCCACACGGGCCTGTGGCTGAATGCAACTGTAAACACATTGCTGTCCGGCCAAGATGGCCACGTAAATCCAGGAGTAAAACCTGGAGCTGCTGTGCTTCAAACAGACAGAGACATAGAGAGAAAGACAGAGAGAGAGAGAGAGAGAGAGAGAGAGAGACAGAGAGAGAGACAGAGAGAGAGAGAGACAGAGAGAGAGAGCGACAGACAAAGAGAGCGACAGACAGAGAGAGAGTGACAGACAGAGAGAGAGCGACAGAGAGAGAAAGAAAGTGAGAGAGGAGGGAGAGCGATAGAGAGAGAGCAGAGATAGAGAGAGAGGAAATAATGAGTGGAGAGATAGAGAAGATAATGAGAGGAGAGAGAGAAAGCAAGAGCGACAGAGAGAGAGAGAGAGGAGATGGAGAGAGAAATAGAGAGAGAGAAAGAAAGAGCGATAGAGAGAGAGGAGATGGAGAGACGAGAGAGAGATAGAGAGAGAGATAGATAGAGAGAGAGAAAGATAGAGAGTGCTGGCCATTCTTCTGCCCACAAAGACGTTCCTTACAAAAGCCTTGTTACACAGCAGCTGAGGATGAGTCAGACCGCATCCCAAAAGGGAGCCGTTATTGTCCAGTCCAGTTTGATCTCGTCAGCCGTGCCCAGGCAGCAGTGCCCAGGCCCCTGTAACTCCTCCTCCCAGGATGTCCTCTCGGTGACTGCTCCTGACATCTCCTCTCCAGTGACTCATCATGCCGCTTAAGAACATTCCGTTTTCATTTGTTTTTGACGTTTGTTTTCTTAAGGTATGGGCTTCCGTAACGCTCTGACTGCTGGGACAGGTCTCAGCACTCGGGCGCAACTGTAACAGTGCTTTATGGTTACATTTATATTTACCTGGATGCCTCTAATGGTTGTTTATTGTTGGGAAGGATTTACACACAGTAAACACAGTGTAAATCAGTACAGCAAATACACAGTACTGGAACCTACACAGGTGCATTGTGATGAGGCTATGTCGATTTACAGTTTTCTTACCTCCTGTGGATTGACACGCAAAATAAGTAATTGGGATCTTAATTCCAGGACTTAACTGTCAAGTAAAATCAACTAGGTGTGGGCCTTAAATGAGACAAATACAGACAAAAATAGCTTGAGTGTTTTCCCTTCAGTTATTTTGCAGAAACGCATAGACCTTTTTAGACACATGTAAAAATACCAATGCCATGTCATCAGGATCATTATTTGTCACACATCCCTCTTTACCCTCTGGCCAATACAACACAGACACCAACATGAGTGAGATGTATGCTGAGTGGCAGTAATGATCCCCTTCTACCAATGTTTTTACGTTTATCTCATTTCACAGCTCCGGCTCATGATGCCAGACAGATACTCTAGTGTTGCTAGATACTGGATGTCTGGAAGGTCATTTCACAGCAGTTGACAATGTGTTGACGTAGGAGTGCTAGTACTAGTGCTGTACTGCACGTCATCAACGACTTAGTATTCATCAGATAGCAGAAACTTTTAAACATCAGATAACAAAGTTTATACATAGACTTTGCTTCCTTTGTTTCTGGACTGTATTGAATTGGTCTACAGCGTGCTTGCGCTCTACGACTCAGCATCAAACAAGGCTTCACCTCACCAGGGTCGACCTTGTGCAGCCAAGCTTACTGGAAGCTCTTTCACTCTCTCTCTCTCTCTCTCTCTCTCTCTCTCTCTCTCTCTGTCTCCACCTCTTGCTGGGAAGCTAGCACAAGTCCACAACTCTCAAGGCAAATGTTTTGTATGCCCAGAGTACTCAAGCAGCTACATTTCGCTACATTTTGTAATTTTGTCTTGAAAGCGTGCTATAACCGCTGCAGACGTATAAGGAAGTAATCTCTCGGAGTGCTCAGGCGTCAGAGAAGAAAATCTCAGTGTTGGCAGAGCGTATCCGTCTTCATCCCCCTATCTGTCTGTGCTGCAGCAGTTCCTCACCACCATGCACACGGGCCACCCAGTAACACCCACAGAGCAGTTTGAAAAACTTACTCTACAGAACTGTCATCGCTTGAGGCTATCGTGCTAAAGTCTTGCTGCTATTAGGAGAAGACTTCTTAGAAGTTAGATGAGGAGGTTTCAAAGGTGCTCATGAGAAGATTACGAGCAGAATTTTCCAACCATGTTGCTGGAATCAGACAGGCTACTGATGAACGCTCCAGCCTAATGCCCCAGCTGGACACACCAAGGTCAGTTTTGTGTTCAACTATCGGTCTATTCATATTTCAGTTCCATTATTTTGTCTTGAAATAATAATTCAGGAGTTCATTCATACTGGAAGATGGACTTTGTGTGGGGTCTTTTTAGTACAGTGGGCGTCTTGGCTGTCGCCGTGCCGACCTGAGTGATGGCAGGTTAGAGATTCCTCCTCTGACCCCGGGATCCCAGTAGTCACCAGAGTTTTCAGCCCTGAGGACTGGTCACGATTGGTTAGTGTCACACACGGGAGGTGGTTAATATTTCAGCGGAGAGGAACTGTGCTTGGAGACACCAGAAATAGGGGCAGAGTTCCAGGGGCTTTGCGTGTCAGTGCCCAGGAGAGTTGTTGAATATTTGATCTGTTTTATTCTTCAGTCTATTCCTAATAGATCCCAGGGTTGATACCCAGGTTTTGTACGGTAGTTAACACTGAGATACTAACACAAAAAATATAAATTTTGCCTGGTAAGATTTATATGGCGTACTGGATATTGTAAAAACATTTTCCTATAGACACTTTCCAACGAGGTAATTACGCTTTTCTTTTGCTTTATTTTTTGGTACATGGCTGTGCAATGTGTTTAGTAGGCAAACACTATTGTAAGCCTTATATAATGTGCTTAATGGAAGTGTTCTCCCAGGAAATACAATGTGTGTTCACAAAGGTGGAAGGCCCAAACTTGGACGACTCCAAGATGCACAGATTGGTTAGTTATATAGAAGTACGTGGCAGTGAATGGGTTTCCCATCTTGTATTGCAGTGCGTCATACTGGGATGGTATGTTTTCTTTATGATTCTCCTTTGATCAAAAGATTTGCAAGACCAGTGTGGTTGGGCATGGGCCGTTAATGTGCCGTGGTCTCTTCATACACTCAGGTAGGTTTGTTCCAGCTGCACTGCAAACACAGGCATCAACAGGGGATCCTGAAAGACCATCTCTGTCAGACAGAAAACTCAAGTGCTGACCTGGACTCTGTAGTCTGTTGTGTGTCAGAGGAGTCAGCCCTTCTCGACAGGCCCGCTGTGAGCTTATTAAACACTACAGAGATGAAGAGCTAATCCAGTTAGGGTTGTAATCAAGCCCTATCGAGCCCCATCTGCCCACATCTACTGTTGGAGGGCTCAACAGGGCCACCGCTGTCTTCTGACATATGTCACTTTCAGAACAGGACACCGATGGTTTCAGAACACGTGTTGATATTAGATAAGCTTTTGTTCCCACACTGTTTCACTGACACACTGACAAAAAAATATGTTCTGATCGGAGATATTCTAAATTCGTAGTTTGTAGGTCAGCTGGTAGTGTTGGATACCCAACTGGATAATCTTCATCAAATATAAAAAAGGGAGGACAGATATAAACAGGACATGACATCGGACAACAAGACCAATGCCTTCCAGAGTTAACGCCTTGAAGGTAAAATCCAGTCAAGCCAAATGAAGACATATCGCTATTCATGTTGTTTTGTGCGTAATACTTCCATGGCGTTTTCATGGATGTTCTCGCAAACAGCTTCGGGTGTGGGCTACCAGTGCACTGTGTCTTTAAGAAGATCATTTCCAGCCTTGTGTGGAAATGACTGTAATTTCAGTCAAGCCAGCAATCTGTGGTTCTGCTCTCAGCAGGCCGCGAGGCAGCCTGCCACACATGAGGCTGTCCCTGCCTCCGCCTGGTCCTGCCGAGGCAGGGTAGAAGCAGGGGAGAGACTGGTTAGAGGCAGGGGTAGAGGCTGGCTGCTATTATCTTTGATCAGATGATGAATAGTGTGGGAACATAATGATGACACGCTCCAAAATCTTCCCCTTGCATCATCAGATAGAATTCTATCTCTCTGCTCCGGAGTTACCATAGGCAACGGAAACAACTTGCCGCATGCCAACGGGGCCCAGAAAATCGCTGTTGTCAGATAAACAGCGAGGGATTGATCTGTGTGTGTGACCGACGGTGCTCTTTATCACCCGCTTATGAATCTGAAATCAGGAAGTGTGTCATTGGCCCCCTCTACAACCTGGCTCAAGGTGATCAAAGGGAAATCCACATGATGTGTCGTAGGCCAATCAGATTACATTTATTAAACACGCTAAGGGGCAGGCGGTCAGTGAGTGGGTGGTGTGTGGGAGTGGCTGAGTGGGAGTGGCTGAGTGGGAGTGGCTGAGTGGGAGTGGCTGAGTGGGAGTGGCTGAGTGGGAGTGGCTGTGTGGGAGTGGCTGTGTGGGAGTGGCTGAGTGGGAGTGGCTGTGTGGGAGTGGCTGAGTGGGAGTGGCTGAGTGGGAGTGGCTGAGTGGTCGGTCTGTCAGGAGAAACCTCCACAGCCAACACAACACCTCCACACGAGTCACGCTGAGCTCTTCAGCGGAGAGGGAGCGAGGAACCGGTCGAACGAGGGAAGACGTGATCTTACATCCTGAAGCTTCTTGGGTGGAGCCCCTCTGGGTGGGCCCCTCTGGGTGGGTCCCTCTGGGTGGGTCCCTCTGGGTGGGCCCCTCTGGGTGGGCCCCTCTGGGTGGGCCCATCTGGGTGGGGCCTTCTGGGTGGGGTCCCTCTGGGTGGGGCCCCTCGTCGCGGTCAACCCTCCCGGCTCCGCCCTCCAATCCCCTGCACACGCAGAGCGGAACGGTACCCAGCGCACGGCAGGGAAGGACCGTCACTGAAATCAAACACACCCCTCGCCCGGCCTGACTGGGGGCATGTTCATCAGAGGTCCTGTCTGATCGGAGCTCCATCGATTCTCTCCAGAGAGCCGTTTGTCCCCATACTGTCTCCTTTGTTGTGCTGTTGGTGAGTGGTGTAGGGTAAACTGGGGCCTGCCAGGGCATGAAAGAGACATGTGCTGAAGAGGAGGACAAAAACACCGCCCTCTGATTGGTATCGATTCAACTGTTTGGATCTTTCCCTCTGGGAGGTCACCAGTTTGGTCGGGCTGTGGTTCAAACATACTATTGGCCACCCAATTTTGATTTAGAAGAGACAATCTGTCTCTTCTGAATTGCCAGGAGAGTGTGGATGTCTACTCCCTGGTTCCCTGGACAGCCATGTGGGCTCTAGTGGGGAGTCAACATCAGCCCATGAAATCCACTCCATCTCATGAACATTAGATCCTTGGATACTAATTTGTGGATATTCTGAGGAAAACCGGTATTCTCATGCTGTTTGGTTCTCTCTTTCCCTCTCTCTGTCCCTCTCTTTCTCCCTCTCTCTGTCTCTCTCTCTCTCTCTATCCGTCTCCATCTCCCTCTTTCTCTCTCTCTACTTCCTTCCCTCTCTCGGCCCTCCCTCTCCCTCTCTCTCGCCCTCTCTTTCTATCGCACTCTCTCTCCCTTCCTCTATCTCGCCCTTTCTCTCCCTCCCTCTTTCTCTCTCTTTCTCTCTCTCTCTGATGCACTCTTCCACCCTCAGTCATTGCCAGACTGTGCATCAATAAGGTTTGAAGAATCACAAATATTTTATTGCGGTTCCTGTAAACGGATTACATCAACTTGTGGTGATTTGCATTTCTTAAACTAGGCGAGAAAGATGCATTATGCATCACTGGCAATGTACTCTGCATAAATGGATTTGAACACATTCAAGAATGTATCATTTTATACATTCCCTTTTAAGACTTTGCTTCAGTACAGAGATGAATTCCAGTTCCTGTAAAAAAAATATGTATGTTTTTTTTTTTTTTACTGTGACAAAAAATCTAAACAGTACATATTCACTGCTTGAAAACAAACCCTCCATTCACTTCCGCTCCATGAAGATTTGTGACGGAGTCTCCCACAAACAGAACATCACAGATAGCTAAGTAGAGATGCACAGGCGGTAGTAGAGATGCACAGGCGGTAGTAGAGATGCACAGGCGGTAGTAGAGATGCACAGGCGGTAGTAGAGATGCACAGGCGGTAGTAGAGATGCACAGGCGGTAGCCCTACTGTCTTTGAACCTGGGAGAGGAAAGGAGAGGAGAAGTGCAGGGGGTTGGGTGTTCATCTCCACCTGCTGGCTGCTTGCGCTTCTCAGAGACTCTCTCTGGTTCTCTCCCTCCCTCTCTCTCTCTCTCTGGTTCTCTCCCTCCCTCCCCCTCTCTCTCTCTCTCTCTCTCTCTCTCTCTCTCTCTCTCTCTCCCCCATAGTCTCTCTGAGAAGCTGGGAGCCTGTCTGCCTGCATTCCAAAGGTGTCATGCTTTTCGTCTGAGAATACTGATCAGGTTGAGAATTCTGGTTGGAGCAAGCGTGTCAGAGCTCTAAGTGCTGGCCCCACTCGTCACCAAGGGGGAAGTGCTGAGCAGATGAACTGCCTTGACCCAGATCTTTCAGATGTTATGTTGTGTTTTCCTTCTGTAGAGTAAAAAAAAACAAAAATAGGAAGGGATCAAATGTAAGGGTGGTCATACATGAGGAGGCAGGAGTTTCACTCAGCTTTCTCACTGATGTCGAAACGGAGTTAGCTCAACAGAAGGGAGAGTTGTTACTAGGTCATTTAACAAAAGGGGATCCTTGAAAATGTTCAAAACATTTCATTAGCATTTGACTCAACCCTACCTGTATACCCTATATTCTTGTTGCCTATGTTTTGATTAGGGTTATTTGGTGGATCAATAACAGACAGGATTCCTTTTCAGTACCAACAACTCAAGCAGTGGCTTCATGTCACTAGCTGCCTTGCAACAGATACTTTATTGATGACACGCCATCAAATGGACTTATAATTTCCATTGTAAATCACCGGCAAATAAACTCATAGATGAAAAAGAAAAAAACAGCTTGGCAGACGGAAGCAGCAGATAGATCATTACTCAGTGTGACTCCATCAGAGCACCCGTGAAATGGACTTAATTGCAGCCAGTGTTAATTACAAAAAACCTAGCAAGTCCTAGCTTCCCTCTGCATAAATCTTCATCAATCTTCCTCTCCTCAGATCAAAAGCTAGGTCATTATGGAGTCCCCGAGCATTAGGACTGTTTAATCACCCGTCCTGGAGCTCATCACAGACCTGGACGCCGCCTCCGTCTTCCCCGGTCAGAGGTGACTCCGCCTCACCACATCGTCTTGACTGACCACCTCGCAAGGAATCCAATAACCTGCTCCCAACAGCGCAGAGCAATTACTGCTGGAGCAATCTCTCTCTTTCACTCCCTCTGTCCAGCCGTCTCTGTGGCGCCGCTGTTTATGTGCTGCTGCTGCTGCTGCCGCTGGCCTCCCGCTCTAACAACTGGGAGAAAATGGAGCCTTTCTCCTTGTTTGCCTGGATGGAACACACGCTCTTCTCAGGCTCAGATTAGTACCCCCCTTTTAGTCATTTTGTTACCGCTGGTAGTGGAGTACTTCGACTCGTCTTGTGTAAAAACGATGTTTCTTGCGTGGATGGAGTCAAGGTCTCTCTTGTATTGAAATATTAAGACACCTGTGACTTATGATTTATCATCAACTGCTTGCTGTATCCGGGATCGTTATATGAGTAGAACATTTGACTGCAGTTCAAAGTCCCAGGTTCAAATTTCCCCAAGTACGTGGATATGGATAATGTGCTAAACAAGTACATTACATTTTATAGCACAATTAACTCACTGTGTTCAGGATGTCCACTAGATCTTATTTACCTGATACCTACCTTGTATCAGAAATACCTGTGTCAGATTATTCTTACATTTTCAACGTTTTGAATCGTCTATATTTTAAATTTTCCGTTTTCACGGTGTGATATCCGTTTCAAAAGCAGCCCAACAGATTTGGATAGAAATGTGTTTTTCCCTTGGTGCTCGTCAATGATTCAGTGAGTTGACAGAGAGGTGAGCTCCCCACTGCCAGGTACTCTCTGGCTGTTCTCAGGTTTCAGCAGCGCTGCAGTCCCACAGAGGGGCAGATGCACAACAAATCAATCAAATCTGCCCACTATTCATCCCCCTAACTATTCACTATTCATTCCCCTAACTATTCACTATTCATCCCCCTAACTATTCACTATTCATCCCCCTTACTATATTTCAGTGTTCTCATGAAACTTCAGCACTGAACGGTGTTCCCAACACTGCGATGCAGTTCCCTGATATATTATTCCGTTTTTTGTCAGATTGGGGGAACAAAAAAACAAGTTGGATAACTTTGTTTTAAATAATTAATGTTCGTTAAATTATTCCTTTCATAATATTTTCATTCTCTGGAGAGAAGACATCTAAATTTAATTTGGAGGCAGATATCATTTAGTTTGATTTGCCATCCCAAGACATTAAGAATGCAGCAAAACATGATGATATTGGAAGGCTTTATTCAAGCGTTTGGATTGCACTGACCTGTTTGCCCAGCTTGGTCACCCAAGCCCACAGCTCGGAGAGACACCCAATGTCTCAGTGAGGCTGAGGATGAGGTGGACGAAAGCTGTAGTGTGAGGAATACATGACAGAAAGTTCTCAGTTACAGATCAATGACTGTGAAAACACATCCGCTCCACCACGGTGTCCATCACCCTACTTGAAAGAATCACAAAAACTATTTTCTCAACTTCCTTATCTTTAACTCCACCAGGACCTCACTTTCTCAGGCTTACTTTGCATATTCTTACCCCAGTGTTGCATCATGAACATACTGTAGGCTATTTTGAAAGACAAGGCACCGGGCATCTGGATAGACAACAGTCCAACATCTCCATAATAGATTATAATGAATGCTTTTGTCCGCAGAGAAGTTTATAAATAAACCCTAATGGCATGCAGCTACATCAAGCAGGAAGCATGCATGCAAAACATCCTGTCAAACATGTTCTGTTCAACTTAAAGCTATTAACGCTTACTTCACTCATACATACAGTACTAGACTGTTTACCACATACTATCCAGTACTCTAGATATCACTCATACCAGTGTCTATAATAGCAGAATAAACAACACGTACTAAGATGTCTAATGTTGTAATGATTCAGTTGTTATATTAAGATCCAGAGAGCGCATTCCGGCTCGCAGTCTGCTGAGTACCTGCTACTCCTGAACCAACCTCACTCTCTCTACTTCATCCTGATCATAGGAGCTGTGGTTCTAACAATCTCCTGTCGTTGGACTGCTCTGTCCATGGGGAAAGTGTAAACAAGACAGGCCCTCCATCCTTCTTTAAGGGCAAAAGAGACTTTTCCTCCGTCCCCCAGGGCCCCGGGCTCCCCTGCCAATCAGGACACGGTGATTGAATTAGTGCCAGCTCCGCTAGCTCAGCTGCCGTGGAAACGTCAGACAGATCCCAAGCAGAGATTAGGAGAGTGTGAAGTTGACCCTCCCTCACAACTTTGCACTCTCCTCTCTCTCCCTCAGCTCTTAGAGAACCTTCGAGGAGGAGAGAGAGAGCGGATAAGGGAGAGAGAGAGAGGATGAGAGAGAGAGAGGATGAGAGAGAGAGAGAGAGAGAGAGAGAGAGAGAGAGAGAGAGAGAGAGAGAGAGAGAGAGAGAGAGAGAGGATGAGACGAGACAGGATGAGGGAGCGAGCGAGCGAGCGAGCGAGCGGAAGAGGGAGAGAATTCTTGCCTGACAGGCCATGCTGCTCTGAATGCAAACTAGCCTGATGCCCATCTCCTGTACCCAGTTCTCAGGGAACGGCAGAGTGCTTGGAGTGTGTCTCCAATGTAGATAAAGTAAGGCTTTGTGACAACGAGGATGCAGACAGGAAGTTAGAAAGGTCAGGCAGTCATGAATACTGGGGAGGATTAACATAACTTTGGAAGATGCATTTCTAGGCTTTGCTCTTTTTCAAATGGCTTCGGGCATTTAGATGTTGTTAAGGTTAGGCATTCAATTTGAGTGGTTGGGATAATGGTAAATAGAAGTAGTAGAGTTAGTCAAAGAAAAAGCATTGGTAGAACAAACATTGTTTTGTGTGTCTGGTCTAAGCAAGCCAAGCCCTTCTGCACCCTCGCTCACCCCCAAACTGTGACCCTACACTGGCTTGGTTGTTCTGTTACACAAAACAATACAGGCAAAGCTTTTTATTTCCATTTCACTGGCGTTTCCTTGTTCAACTTAAGACGGGCGAACAGATCAGGGTTGTGAAAGCAGCTGCCGCAGCAGGGACAGCTAGAGACTTCCTTATTTGGTGGACATAATGTTCTTAAAGGATCCAAATTGTTTGCTTTACACAGGCTGAGAACAAACAACGAAAGCGAGAGTGCTGCTGCCGTGCTACTGCATGAGAAGAACCGTGGCTTGTTTAAAGAAATATAATCATCTTTTGTATTCATTACCGTCTTGTCTCTTCAAAGGGGCCTCTCGTGTGCCGATACACGGTGCAGAAAGAGCGCTGTCCCAAATGTGATGCTTTTATCCGCTCATCCTGAAGTAATCCATGCAGATGTTCTCATCTGCCTCGTTCTGTGTGAAGCCGAGGACTGTGGAGGGATGTCACGCTGGGAGCACAGGCGGGCCGCCTCAGAGGACAAACAAACACACACCACAATCGAGCCTTGCGAACAATTTAGGATTCATCTCGAGATAAACCAACATGTTATTCTCTCTATTTACCAATTCTTTAAACAACAAAACAATAAACGGTCTTTAATGTTCTTTGGTTCAGCAATGATCTGATGGTAGGCAGAGAGTTAGAGATCACAAGACACTCTTCCAATGAATCTTACTTTGATCATGAAAGGAAATTAAATGACCCTTCATAAAGAAATAGTGCATTAGTACATTATACCGTCAAGGCTGCACATATAGCTTAGTCACAATGGGAAGCTTTACAGAGAGAATTACATATCTCCATACAACGGCACCACCTGCACCTCTCCTCCACTTAATTGCCAGCTCCACCCAAGCACACAATCTCAACACTTTAGATATGGCCTTTTAATTGGATGGCATAATACGTTTTTTTTCCCCCACCCTTTATAGATGAAGGTTTTATGAATGATGATGCAGCCATTTTTATGAGACCTCCGTGAAAAAATAATAACTCTCTAAGACTTTATCATGTTAGTGCCTCTTGCATTGAGGGGAAGAGGAATGTGTTCTCTTGGTATCTAAGACGTAGGCGTCAGAGACTTTACAGCGTCCATTAAGGGGGCTTGATTACCCAGTGCGGTCCACTTTAGCAGGGAAAACTCACACGCTTCATTGATTTTCTCGAGCATCTTTGCGTGAGCTGTGGTCAAAAAAATACAACTGACTGCTGATCTAAGCAGTAAAAATGTCCGCATTGAGAATACGTCTCATAAGGAGTTTTACAGTATCGTATATATTATAGAATCATATATATGTTATAGGCCCTGACCAGGCCCTATCCTTTGAATATTATTAATCTTATATGCCAGACATTTCCCCCTTTTCAGTACAAACTAAAGAGTGATTAAAGGATTCAAAATGGCGCTGAGTGCTTTTTATTAGCCACAGTAAAACAGCGGCCTGCACCATACTGAAAGTGGCGACACCCGCCAGCAAATGGTAATCTGGTTACGCCTTCATTTCAGAGCTGGCTGAGAGGAAGGAGAGCTGGCTAGAATGTCTTTATCGTCATCGTCATCATCGACCACTGCTGTGTTAGCTCTAAAAACTCTTCCTTAATGATTTCCCCAGAATTCTCCACTGAGCTGGATAGAAAGAGATAGAAAACAGGATTAGAGGGCCTTAAAGACTGTGAGTCTCATTATGGCTACACTGTCAGACATTTTCAACCACAACATGACTCCGGGACACATACAAGAAGCAGGACGTGTGTGTGTCTGTGTGTTTGTCTAGATGTGAGTGTTTCATTAGATTTCGAAAAGCAACACAAAGACAAACTTGAACAATTGTCTCAGCGGGAGCCTCTCTCCTCACCTCTGGGATGTAATCAGCTGGGTTGCAGGTCCCTCAGAAGCAGAGCTGAAACACAAGCAGGCCAGTGAGCAGGACTCACAGGCTCACCAAACACACTCCGTGTGAAAACGATCGATAACGCACACACACAAACACGCTTGCTTTCTTACTTCATGTTACATCTTAGTATTGTGTGAAATAGGTCATTTTTCTCTGTTGTGTTGAGGTACCCACGGGAATATAACTTTGGGTCAGGAGTGGATGAAAACTTAAATCTGAAACTTATAGCTTTGTGGTTTGTCTAAAAATGAATAGCACAACAACAACAAAACACACTATGCAGTACATGCATTTCCTATCAGCTTGACAGTGAAATTTACTGAAACAATTTTATGATTCCTAGAGGCAAGTGGTTGTTTATGAGGAAGGTTCCAGAAAGCCTTGAACTTTTCTATGTAGTGTAACTCTTTTTCTTGAGGAGGTGCTGAAGTACTACAGCTTTATAGGCATAGGCAAACTCCTACTCCAACCACATTCACATTGAAATGTCTAACCCTCTCACCCCGGAATGACCTTTCAACTAACCTTAATTGCAAAGGTAAACTGTTGCCAAAATGTGCAAAGTGGTAATTGCAAAGTGGATCATGTTTAGGTAAACCCCCAGTCATTAAAACATAACCAGATGGCATCCCATTTTAATGAATGCAGCAATCGCTTAGAAATGATTCTGCAGTGTTAAAGAAGAGGGTTAGAAGATAAGGAAAGAGCCTTCTCAAGGCAAATATATGCTAATATAATTAGTCAATTACGACTAGCTCATTGTACACTGCAGTTAACCTGGAGCTATAGGTAACAGAGGGAATTGTGTTGTGAAACAGTCGAGCAGACACAGGAATGCAGATACACTATCACCACCTGACATCACTGTGTGCCATGAGAAATAGGGCACATGGATATAATCCCTTGAACTAATCCTCTACTAACTGTTAAGAACAGGTTTTAGGGAAATGGTACTCTTAAAGCGCAGTATAAAGCTAATCTGATGTTGAAAATGAATGCTATACATATTCATGAATTGTGCTTTGTTTTGTGTCTGAATATACAAATTGTGGGTCGATACCTAAGTCAGTTCACAATTTCAAAACTACTTTGTTTAAAAACAGTTTGACCATGTCAGAAAGGCTTGTCAATTTCTAGTCTAACTTTCCTCTGGCTGCTTTATGAGCGAAAGCGTTTACTTCCTGGAGAGATATGTACTGTTGGACGTGTCTACCATCCATCCCTTCTCTGCCAGTAATCACCTTCTGAGAGTGCTGGATGCACTTGAGTGATGGAAGTGCAAAAGTAGTGACATTCCTCCATCGCCGAATGAGAAGGAGCCAAAAGATAGCCTAAAATCAGAGGAAATTGCTATATCTGGAGAATATCTCTCTCTGTCCCCCTCTCTGTCCTTGTTCTTTGCTAGAACTTCAAGAGTAGACTCTGACTTATGTTATCAGTTTGTGGTTCAGAGCTGTGCACAGTCAAGTTAAATGGCTATTTAGTGTCAGAGGATGCCCGTAGCGGAAATTCCATTACCCTCCACACAGATTTCCAGCAAGATTTTGAGGGGACTAGAGAACTCTGAAAGACTTACTGTCTCCACAGAGAGGGGATTCACTGCAGTGAAGGTGAATTATTCACCCTTAAGAACTATTTCCTGCTAATTAGTGCCCTGGAAGCTCCGTGTCTGGAAAGCTTGCTACAATCAACAACACTGCCGCCCACTGAGATCTCCAATTGCGCCGTTACACAACTCCTAATTGACAAGACCAGGCAATAAATGATCAGGCAGAACGTCAGATGGTAGCTCTCCTTCGTACTTACGAGGCAGTGCGGAGGAGCTCGGCTCGTTCCTCCACGCCAGTTCTCTAAGCGTCTGGGTGTCCTCCATCAAAGGACAGGACACGGAGGAATCATCCCCAGAAATAATGGTTTCTAAACTGCCTTCTGTCATGTATAGGAGGGTAATTAACAGTGAGGGGACTCTCTCACAGAAGGGCGGTAGTCCTTGAGTTCACTTTGGAGGATGGCAATGCCGGCGGATTCAAATTGGAAGCTTATTAGTATTTCATTAACATGCCTCTTACCTTGTTCCCCCAATGTGGCAGAGGTAATTAACGCTGCACTGTTTTCACTCCGGACCACAGGAGAGTTTGTCTTCGGTCCCTCTCATCGCTGAGGGACGAAAGTCAAATACTTCCAAAAATGTAAAAATAATAAAAGTCGGCACACATGCATCTTCACAGTTTGAAACTGTTTCGGCAAAGACGATTAACTTTGAAGTTATCGTGTCTGAACTTCAGTGGGGAAATACAGAGGCGTTTATTTTCATCATTCCTTTAAAGTGCCGTGATATGTAGAATCCATGGTGGGTTAGTATCTTTATTGGGGAAAATTGGGAAAGACTGAAAACCCCAAATTCAGGGGCATTATTTTTACAATTTAAAATGTAAAGAGAAGCATGTATTCACTGCACCAGTCCTTAGTTTATCCTCCTGTATGAAGTTCAGTGGTTTCATAACATGCCCATACAAGGAATCCCACGGGTTGATAAAACATTTATATGTTGTTTTATCTAAATGTAGGAAATGAATAATAATAACAGCTTTAGGCTGTGTCAAGGTGGAAGGGGTTAGTCGCATTAGTTGATACGTGGAAGGACCCCAGGGACAGAAGCTGTTTCACTAATCCATTTCTAGTAGTATTTGTTTGTTGTGTGGCTGCTTTTCTCAATTAGCCCCAACAATTTGTTTTCATTCAAATGCAGAGCATGTGCCTAATTTAGGATTGAGCTGCATGATCAGAAGGCAGAATGATAATTGTTTGCTGATTAAATGTTGTTTTTCAATGTCTATATTGTTATGGTTATTACTATTGTTATTGGAAACAGTATTATTAGTTAGCAAGTTGATTGAATTGACTTCCTCAGTAACATTCTAATTTGCGAAGTTAATCATATTTTACCTTAAAATATAGAGTTATCTCATTATCAGACCCTCTGAAGCGAGTGTGTGTTTGTGGGGTAGTATACATCACACAGACTGATCCATGCTCCTGCGCAAAACTCACTGAGAATTACAGAACCACCCTAAATTGAAAAGAATCAAACTACTTTCTCTGCACAGGCATGAGAGCTACACATCTTCATGTGAGCAAACTGTGCCTTCCTCCATGCACCTATCTGTCTCTGCTAGTTTCTCCACACCATGCAGTAGGCCCTGGAGTAAGACCCACAATGCACCACTTCCTCCCCTGCCCACACCCAATGTCTCCATCCCCTGCTTTCACACTCCATCGCAAAGATTGGCCCCTGAATGATGTATGGGCTGGAACCACCGTGATTCTGTCATTTCTCAGCCTTCTCCCCACTCTCCTCCCAGCTATCCGCCGGCACAGGGGACCCTATCTTTCTGTAAAATGTGATCCCAAGTTCCTATATTTTTAATGGTGGCAAGTAAATCCACATAAGATTTATGTCCCTCCACTGGGCAGTGCTTTTTGGTGGGGGAACCTACTGATCTGCTTGTGTCATTCACACCAGGGGCCCTAAATCAGCCCATTAGTCAGGTGGCAGGGCTGTGCTCTGCAATCCACACTCCGACTGGGACACCGCCATTGGGTTTGCTTCAGAGCCTATCTTGTGTATGTCTAGATTTGGGCAGGAATCCTGGAAAGGTTGCATTCCTGTGTTACGGCTCGGTTTAGAACTGAACTAGGAAATGGGAAAGTGAAAAGTTATATAGTGTGGAGATGGAGGCTGTGCTCTCGCTGGAGAGGGAACGCTGTAGTGAGGAGATGGAGGCTGTGCTCTCTCTGGAGAGGGAACGCTGTAGTGAGGAGATGGAGGCTGTGCTCTCTCTGGAGAGGGAACGCTGTAGTGAGGAGATGGAGGCTGTGCTCTCTCTGGAGAGGGAACGCTGTAGTGAGGAGATGGAGGCTGTGCTCTCTCTGGAGAGGGAACGCTGTAGTGAGGAGATGGAGGCTGTGCTCTCTCTGGAGAGGGAACGCTGTAGTGAGGAGATGGAGGCTGTGCTCTCTCTGGAGAGGGAACGCTGTAGTGAGGAGATGGAGGCTGTGCTCTCTCTGGAGAGGGAACGCTGTAGTGAGGAGATGGAGGCTGTGCTCTCGCTGGAGAGGGAACGCTGTAGTGAGGAGATGGAGGCTGTGCTCTCGCTGGAGAGGGAACGCTGTAGTGAGGAGATGGAGGCTGTGCTCTCTCTGGAGAGGGAACGCTGTAGTGAGGAGATGGAGGCTGTGCTCTCGCTGGAGAGGGAACGCTGTAGTGAGGAGATGGAGGCTGTGCTCTCGCTGGAGAGGGAACGCTGTAGTGAGGAGATGGAGGCTGTGCTCTCTCTGGAGAGGGAACGCTGTAGTGAGGAGATGGAGGCTGTGCTCTCTCTGGAGAGGGAACGCTGTAGTGAGGAGATGGAGGCTGTGCTCTCTCTGGAGAGGGAACGCTGTAGTGAGGAGATGGAGGCTGTGCTCTCTCTGGAAAGGGAACGCTGTAGTGAGGAGATGGAGGCTGTGCTCTCGCTGGAGAGGGAACGCTGTAGTGAGGAGATGGAGGCTGTGCTCTCGCTGGAGAGGGAACGCTGTAGTGAGGAGATGGAGGCTGTGCTCTCGCTGGAGAGGGAACGCTGTAGTGAGGAGATGGAGGCTGTGCTCTCTCTGGAGAGGGAACGCTGTAGTGAGGAGATGGAGGCTGTGCTCTCTCTGGAGAGGGAACGCTGTAGTGAGGAGATGGAGGCTGTGCTCTCTCTGGAGAGGGAACGCTGTAGTGAGGAGATGGAGGCTGTGCTCTCTCTGGAGAGGGAGCGCTGTAGTGAGGAGATGGAGGCTGTGCTCTCTCTGGAGAGGGAACGCTGTAGTGAGGAGATGGAGGCTGTGCTCTCTCTGGAGAGGGAACGCTGTAGTGAGGAGATGGAGGCTGTGCTCTCTCTGGAGAGGGAACGCTGTAGTGAGGAGATGGAGGCTGTGCTCTCGCTGGAGAGGGAACGCTGTAGTGAGGAGATGGAGGCTGTGCTCTCGCTGGAGAGGGAACGCTGTAGTGAGGAGATGGAGGCTGTGCTCTCTCTGGAGAGGGAACGCTGTAGTGAGGAGATGGAGGCTGTGCTCTCGCTGGAGAGGGAACGCTGTAGTGAGGAGATGGAGGCTGTGCTCTCGCTGGAGAGGGAACGCTGTAGTGAGGAGATGGAGGCTGTGCTCTCTCTGGAGAGGGAACGCTGTAGTGAGGAGATGGAGGCTGTGCTCTCTCTGGAGAGGGAACGCTGTAGTGAGGAGATGGAGGCTGTGCTCTCTCTGGAGAGGGAACGCTGTAGTGAGGAGATGGAGGCTGTGCTCTCTCTGGAGAGGGAACGCTGTAGTGAGGAGATGGAGGCTGTGCTCTCTCTGGAGAGGGAACGCTGTAGTGAGGAGATGGAGGCTATGTTCTCTCTGGAGAGGGAACGCTGTAGTGAGGAGATGGAGGCTGTGCTCTCTCTGGAGAGGGAACGCTGTAGTGAGGAGATGGAGGCTGTGCTCTCTCTGGAGAGGGAACGCTGTAGTGAGGAGATGGAGGCTGTGCTCTCGCTGGAGAGGGAACGCTGTAGTGAGGAGATGGAGGCTGTGCTCTCGCTGGAGAGGGAACGCTGTAGTGAGGAGATGGAGGCTGTGCTCTCGCTGGAGAGGGAACGCTGGTGAGGAGATGGAGGCTGTGCTCTCTCTGGAGAGGGAACGCTGTAGTGAGGAGATGGAGGCTGTGCTCTCTCTGGAGAGGGAACGCTGTAGTGAGGAGATGGAGGCTGTGCTCTCTCTGGAGAGGGAACGCTGTAGTGAGGAGATGGAGGCTGTGCTCTCTCTGGAGAGGGAGCGCTGTAGTGAGGAGATGGAGGCTGTGCTCTCTCTGGAGAGGGAACGCTGTAGTGAGGAGATGGAGGCTGTGCTCTCTCTGGAGAGGGAACGCTGTAGTGAGGATGGAGGCTGTGCTCTCTCTGGAGAGGGAACGCTGTAGTGAGGAGATGGAGGCTGTGCTCTCTCTGGAGAGGGAACGCTGTAGTGAGGAGATGGAGGCTGTGCTCTCTCTGGAGAGGGAACGCTGTAGTGAGGAGATGGAGGCTGTGCTCTCGCTGGAGAGGGAACGCTGTAGTGAGGAGATGGAGGCTGTGCTCTCGCTGGAGAGGGAACGCTGTAGTGAGGAGATGGAGGCTGTGCTCTCTCTGGAGAGGGAACGCTGTAGTGAGGAGATGGAGGCTGTGCTCTCGCTGGAGAGGGAACGCTGTAGTGAGGAGATGGAGGCTGTGCTCTCTCTGGAGAGGGAACGCTGTAGTGAGGAGATGGAGGCTGTGCTCTCTCTGGAGAGGGAACGCTGTAGTGAGGAGATGGAGGCTGTGCTCTCTCTGGAGAGGGAACGCTGTAGTGAGGAGATGGAGGCTGTGCTCTCTCTGGAGAGGGAACGCTGTAGTGAGGAGATGGAGGCTGTGCTCTCTCTGGAGAGGGAACGCTGTAGTGAGGAGATGGAGGCTGTGTTCTCTCTGGAGAGGGAACGCAGTAGTGAGGAGATGGAGGCTGTGCTCTCTCTGGAGAGGAAACGCTGTAGTGAGGAGATGGAGGCTGTGCTCTCTCTGGAGAGGAAACGCTGTAGTGAGGAGATGGAGGCTGTGCTCTCGCTGGAGAGGGAACGCTGTAGTGAGGAGATGGAGGCTGTGCTCTCTCTGGAGAGGGAACGCTGTAGTGAGGAGATGGAGGCTGTGCTCTCTCTGGAGAGGGAACGCTGTAGTGAGGAGATGGAGGCTGTGCTCTCTCTGGAGAGGGAACGCTGTAGTGAGGAGATGGAGGCTGTGCTCTCTCTGGAGAGGGAACGCTGTAGTGAGGAGATGGAGGCTGTGCTCTCTCTGGAGAGGGAACGCTGTAGTGAGGAGATGGAGGCTGTGCTCTCTCTGGAGAGGGAACGCTGTAGTGAGGAGATGGAGGCTGTGCTTTCTCTGGAGAGGGAACGCTGTAGTGAGGAGATGGAGGCTGTGCTCTCTCTGGAGAGGGAACGCTGTAGTGAGGAGATGGAGGCTGTGCTCTCTCTGGAGAGGGAACGCTGTAGTGAGGAGATGGAGGCTGTGCTTTCTCTGGAGAGGGAACGCTGTAGTGAGGAGATGGAGGCTGTGCTTTCTCTGGAGAGGGAACGCTGTAGTGAGGAGATGGAGGCTGTGCTCTCTCTGGAGAGAGAACGCTGTAGTGAGGAGATGGAGGCTGTGCTCTCTCTGGAGAGGGAACGCTGTAGTGAGGAGATGGAGGCTGTGCTCTCGCTGGAGAGGGAACGCTGTAGTGAGGAGATGGAGGCTGTGCTCTCTCTGGAGAGGGAACGCTGTAGTGAGGAGATGGAGGCTGTGCTCTCTCTGGAGAGGGAACGCTGTAGTGAGGAGATGGAGGCTGTGCTCTCGCTGGAGAGGGAACGCTGTAGTGAGGAGATGGAGGCTGTGCTCTCGCTGGAGAGGGAACGCTGTAGTGAGGAGATGGAGGCTGTGCTCTCTCTGGAGAGGGAACGCTGTAGTGAGGAGATGGAGGCTGTGCTCTCTCTGGAGAGGGAACGCTGTAGTGAGGAGATGGAGGATGTGCTCTCTCTGGAGAGGGAACGCTGTAGTGAGGAGATGGAGGCTGTGCTCTCTCTGGAGAGGGAACGCTGAAGTGAGGAGATGGAGGCTGTGCTCTCTCTGGAGAGGGAACGCTGTAGTGAGGAGATGGAGGCTGTGCTCTCTCTGGAGATGGAACGCTGTAGTGAGGAGATGGAGGCTGTGCTCTCTCTGGAGAGGAAACGCTGTAGTGAGGAGATGGAGGCTGTGCTCTCTCTGGAGAGGCAAACTGGCTGTTCCCACTCGTCCTGCACACAGTCATCACCCTCCTGCACACAGTCGTCACCCTCCTGCACACAGTCATCACCCTCCTGCACACAGTCATCACCCTCCTGCACACAGTCATCACCCTCCTGCACACAGTCATCACCCTCCTGCACACAGTCATCACCCTCCTGCACACAGTCATCACCCTCCTGCACACAGTCATCACCCTCCTGCACACAGTCATCACCCTCCTGCTCACACAGTCATCACCCTCCTGCTCACACAGTCGTATAATACACCAGCAAGAAGCCACTGTGTCATTCAAGATCACATTTAGGTGTGACGATGGAATGCAGCATAATCCTGTTTTGCAGAATAGTATAATAAGAGTTTTAGTGCCTTGGAGATTGGGCTGAGTGTTTTAACAAACATTATGTACGAGTTCATTCATTCACTTAACGTCTCTTTCTGTCTCTTTCTCCTGCTGCTGTATTGATGCTCCAAATCCTCCAAACAGGTAAGTTTTGTTCTGTGTTTCTGGTCATGTAATCTATTTACTGTGTAACTTGAACCAGGAGAGAATGTCCATCTCCAACAGCAAGCACCATTATTTATATTTACCTTCATCTATTTGGCGTAACACATTTAGACACGTGAATCCAATAAAAGTGATGTGCTAATTGAGAAAGTGTAAGAGCAGCAGATATTCAAGGACGAGGAGTTCTCAGTTCTAACAGTATTTTACTGCCCAACGCCAAGGTAACGTCTGTTACAAGACACTGCTCTGCAGAATCCTTTCTGAAAAATACTAATATAACTTCACAAAAGTTCAAATACCACACAGTAGTTCACAGCTCACAGCTTGGATCACTTTTTCACCTTAATTACAGTACATGTTCAGTATATTGTATATTATGTAAGGTGCACTACACACTATCTATTGACGTGTACCTGACGACAATAGCTGCCTTCTTGTGCAGGCAAAAGCTGTGGTCTGGAATGTGTGTTCTGTACAGAAGCACACAGAAAAAAAAAGAAGTCAATGACATTACAGTCTCTTCAACCTTCATGAAAGGAAGTTTGTCCTTCGTGTTTCTGTTCTCTGCTCTGGTCGGATTGGCAGGCCAGATAGAACGACTTGGTCTGGGGGTTACGGTTGCCATGGAAACTATCCTCTTTTTCTTTTCCTTTTTTACTTATTTTTGTTCCTCAGCCGACTGCGGCTGTACCTCATGTGTAAGTCTGTGGCCCCTCTGAGGTGTGCTGCGTGCTGCAGGAGATGGAGAAATACCTCACGTGGAATGAGGGCGGTTGGCCGCCCGGGGGGGGGGGGCAGGAGAATTATTAGCGGTTTACAGCGAGAATCGACTGAATGTGCAACTGTAAAGACAATAACATGTCTTTGTTTACATGATGACTGTTTTCTTTCTGCAACACAAACAAGAGCATTCAGCGTGTTTTAGCACAACACATTTGTTAGCTACAATAGCTCCCTTTTAGGTTTGTACCCCCTGCATGTCACAATTCACCCAAAGTGCCCCAAGGAATGATCTTCCGTGACGTTTGGCCTGCTCCACCTGCATCTGTGTCTCCCAGAGCCCCTCCTCCTGGAGCTGACCCATTCTGCCTGAGGCTGGATCAAACACGGGGCTCTAACTCCTGCTCTCCTAAAGTCTCAGCAAGCCTGCCCCTTTCACTGTCAAAAGCCCCAGCACCTTGAATGTGGGGATGTGGGGAGAGAGACTGTAGCTCAGGAGAGAAGCAGGCACTCGCGACACCGTCAGCCAGTCTGAGGAGAGCTGCTCATCCCAGGAGACCGCAGACCACTCCAGCTGGAGACGCACGGCGGCGGCAAAGAGAGCCATGCGAAAGGTCCCCCCCCCCCCCCGGGAGTAGGCTGAGACGTGCAGGATCGCAGTTTGATTTACCTCTCAGATACACTTCCTGTTTGATGAGGAAATCCACAAAGCCACATGGCTGACAAAGATGTTCCATGCAGAGTTGATTTCTCCAGATCATCAAAATCCTTTGACAGTTTCACTGTGTTCTACAAGACAGGAGGAGCATGAGAGCTGCATAGACAGAGCAATAACAAAAATAGAAAACGACAAACTCGCCCCGCCGACAACCTTGTCAAGTCCCTAGGAGAATGTAAAGAGACGCAGTGTTTTCCTAATGTGAAAGCTGTTGCAAGTTGTTGAACAAGCCTGTCTTACCCTCCTACCGAAACACCAATAAACCATCATGACCCTATCAGCCGGGGGCATCGCAGAAACACCGTCAACGACCAGGGGAGCAGGTCCCCCTCGTTCACCAGCGACCAGAGGAGCAGGTCCCCCTCATTCACCAACGACCAGGGGGGCAAGTCCCCCTCGTTCACCAGCGACCAGAGGAGCAGGTCCCCCTCGTTCACCAACGACCAGGGGGGCAGGTCCCCCTCGTTCACCAGCGACCAGGGGAGCAGGTCCCCCTCGTTTACCAACGACCAGGGGAGCAGGTCCCCCTCGTTCACCAACGACCAGGGGAGCAGGTCCCCCTCGTTCACCAACGACCAGAGGAGCAGGTCCCCCTCGTTCACCAACGACCAGAGGAGCAGGTCCCCCTCGTTCACCAGCGACCAGGGGAGCAGGTCCCACTCGTTCACCAACGACCAGGGAAGCAGGTCCCCCTCGTTCACCAACGACCAGAGGAGCAGGTCCCCCTCGTTCACCAGCGACCAGGGAAGCAGGTCCCCCTCGTTTACCAGCGACCAGGGAAGCAGGTCCTTCTCGTATACCAGCGACCAGGGGAGCAGGTCCCCCTCGTTCACCAACGACCAGGGGAGCAGGTCCCCCTCGTTCACCAACGACCAGGGGAGCAGGTCCCCCTCGTTCACCAACGACCAGAGGAGCAGGTCCCCCTCGTTCACCAACGACCAGGGGAGCAGGTCCCCCTCGTTCACCAACGACCAGGGGAGCAGGTCCCCCTCGTTCACCAACGACCAGAGGAGCAGGTCCCCCTCGTTCACAGGGCTGCAGGGGTGACCCTAGGAAGGATCATTTCAACAGCGGTCTCTTCAGAAGTCCTATTCTCCAGACCACTACGACAACCTCAGATTTCAGAGTACAAAAAACAAACAAACAACACTTAGAAGTCAAAGTCGGCACGTTCTTAATTATGTTCCAGAGATGCAGATCAGTGGAATATTAATTGGTGCCTTTGTGGGGGCTGGTTTAACTTTTCCCCCTGCAGTTTTTGATTGGTTGGATCGAAACACAGGGCCCCTGGCTAAAGTATTCTCCTTCTGCATTGTGCAGAGCACAAATGTTTCATCACCACAGGCGGCTGGTAAACTGTTGCTCTTCCTGGGTGAGAAAGAGAGAGGGGGGGAGACGGGGGGATACTTTCATGTTGAGATGGACAAGATATAGTACAACAGGAGCGAATGTGCAACAGCTGCGACTACATATGGGAGGAGGTTCTTGTGGACCAACTGACGGACCGACTGACGGATTAAACCAAAGAGCTGCTGGTCGCAGCTATCAAACAGGGTAACATGTAAAGAGGCAAAGCAATGTGGTGAAAAAGCAGATACTGTGCATGAAAGCGCATAGAGAGAACAGAGAGTGAAATAAATTAAAGAGAGAGAAAGGGCAAAAAAAAGACAATGTCCACATTGTTGGTGAAGCATACTGCAGTATGTGTGTCTTTTTGTTTGTCGTTAGATCGGGAAGAATGGCCAAAACCCTCTTTGACCACTAGCTCTGGTGTCATCGCAGATTTGTACCCAGTGTTAAATGAGGAAATGAGAGAGAGCAGAGGGCATCACCAGAAACAGATGACAGTTCCCGTGTACTTCTCAAAGCTGATCATAGAGTCTACCATTATGAATAACCCACATTAACGGCGTCCTGGTTGACGGCTACAAAGCATTGTGGAAAGCACAGAATGAGATGAAAGAGGTTCTGACAGTGGGAGGCAGAGAGCGGAAAGGAAGAGGAGTTTAATCTCCACACTCATTCACACACCAAAGTCAAACAGGAAGCAGAATCATCCAGAGACAGAGCCCTGTGGTTTTCTTCTCTCTGCTGGGAGGAAGTCTGAAGTAGGTTACCACTCTCTACTTCCAGAGAGAGGAAATTGAAACGCTGAAATAAGGAGTAGCCGGGGAGAAGATAGTCCAGCTGTAACCAGGACAAAATTGCCCTTGTGATGAGATGGAGAGAGGTATAAGCTTGGACATCGCACACAGGGAATTTCAGCACGGGCCAATTGCTGAGCCACGGTTCGATCCTCTATTTTTCATTCCAGTCTCACTTAAGTGTCAAAACAGGCCTTACTGTATGACTGTAGGTCTACTCTGCTGCTTGCATCCCCATGCTCTCCACAATTACATTTCTGTGTTGGGGCTCACTGGTTTGTGTGAGGGGAACTTTAATATACTCCTGAATGAAATGGACATGACCCTGGCTTGCTCCAGTATTGTTCTTATGAGAGAGTACTCTAGGGACATTAACCAAGCCGACAAGGACGCTGGTAGCATTTACAACGACTCCGTTTCCGGGTCCGCAGCCTGGACCCAACCCAGGCAGAGTTGTGCGATCTCAGCCTCATTTCCCCTCCCAGCGCCTCTTCCACTGCACTGCTCCCTGGTGGAACACCCAATACATTCGTCTTGTCACCCCTTCATACTCTTTCTGCTTCCTCACAACTGTGTGTGTGTGTGTGTGTGTGTGTGTGTGTGTGTGTGTGTGTGTGTGTGTGTGTGTGTGTGTGTGTGTGTGTGTGTGTGTGTGCAGAAAGCAGTATTATTACTATTTCCTATTGTCGGTAATACAAATTCATTGCATTCAGTTATATGAGACAAATATGTGTCTCTGTCAGAGGAACCTCTTTATCTATCTTTGAAAGAAATGTAGCTCTCTACTGAATATGATGCAAATCATGGGTTTTATTGCCTGGTTTGTGATGCACAAGAGGCTGTCTGAAATGCTCTCAAAGCTACACTAGAGAGAAGATGATAACTTGTTCTAGTCAAGAGGAACATCAATGTTTTGAAGCTTGTCGATAAATTGCTTGATTTGTTCACTCTCGGATGTTGCGAGTGTTTAAGCACCAGTGAAGCCTGTAGGATTACTCTCAGTATAAACAACATTGTCTCCTCTTTGGCTGAAATGAATCTTCCTTCCCTTGTACAAGAGTCAAGTCTAACCCTTGTGCATAATGTTGGAAAAACACACCATGTTCAGTTCCCTGGTAATGTTTGTATGATCCGAAAAAGTTTTTGTAAAAAAAACCGATATATATATATATATATGAAAGAAAAGTGAAATCATACTTTTTGCGTTAGAGGATGAATTCAACCATCTAGAACATTCCACCAAAAAACCCTAACCCCAAGCCACTTTTAAACCAACTTTCCTAAGTCCCTGGGGTACAGAGAAGAGTAGACTAAAAGATAATTTAGGAAAGTTCTGCTACTGGATGGGCATTGTTCGTGATGAGACTTGACAGTTTGTGGCACAGTTGAAGTGCACACTTCATCATCATGATGTTATCCTGTTCCAGGGTGCTGGCTCCAGACTCCAGTCTCAGCTGAGCCTGTGTGTGGTTGACCAGTAGGGGGTCTGGTGTGAGCATGTTCTGAAGAAGTCTTTTAAACAAGCATCCTGTCCCTGGGATGTTCACTGGTTTGAAGTGTTTGGGTTGAAGTCTTGCCAGACAGAACAAGCTAGAGGAAGGTCTAAGGAGTGAAGGAGACTGGAGAGTTTACTCGACCTGATTTACTTGACCAGGATATTTACTCCTAGTACAGTAAACAAATATGTATTCCTTTTGGACAGTTTTTGGCAAGATTCCGAAGAAATAGCTCCTGTTTAAGAGAATCATAAAAGAATCATAAATAAGATAGAGGTAACACTGAGGGATGAAAGGAATGTGTATTGGTTTTGTGGAGCTGGTGATGTAAGCAAAGGGGCCATCTTGATGCCAAGCAGGAAGGTGGATGCAGACAGGAAGGAAGAGAGGCAGTCATGTGATCATGATAGATGCCCTGGCTCCTCTGCGTTGCCACTTGCTCTATGAGTCATTCAAAAGGGTCTGCAGTGCTCCATGATTGATATTCTGGCTGATCCTTCATCTCTCATCTGCGTTCAAGCTTGACGCACAGACAGATAGAGCTATACACATACTGTACACACAAACACACGCACACACACAGTTAAAATAAACTACTCTCAGCACAGGCTTAACCGTACAGCCAACCACACTTACATAACATATGTGGCCACTTTCTAGGACGTTCCTCTTCACGTCCCAGTTTACGACAAGGGGGATAAGGATCAGCTGCAGCATGGCTTCCATCTAACCTCTCTCTCTTGCAATCCAGTCTTACTTCATTATTTGGGGGGTGGGCTTGAGCACTGTCTTAATTTGCCGTCGTGTAGTGTGCAATTAATCAAGGCTTTGCTAACTGACAGTCCTAATGGACACGTTAAGCTGCTATGAGAGCGCGTGCTGCTGCCTGTTCCTGCTCTGTGTGGGGGGAGGCTGACAGGCGTATCCTTCAGGAGCGGTCCACAGCTCTTCTGCTGGATTGAAAGGGGAGGAGGTGGTAGGGGGGGGATTCATTTAGTTCCCTCACCTCTCAAGTCTAGAGGTAGAGAACTTGGTGAGTCCAGTCCCTAAGACAGCAATCTTCTATTCTCTGATGTTTGGGATTTGGGATGGTACTTGATTTGAATCAAGTCATGACAATCCCTGGTTGTTTGAATGGATCCTTGCTTCAAGTTTGTGTGTGTTTGTGCGTGTGTGTGTGTGTGATGAAATATTTTTAACGATACAGTAGCAAGTGACTTTCCTTCCCCTCAGTAGTCTGCCACAAAACTTTTACACCAAACTTGGAGGGGGACTTACGTATATGAATGTGTTGCCTACAGCACTGAACAATGAAGCAGGAAATCATTTGCACATTCGCACCAACAAATCCCAAAAGAAGTCGTAAGTCTGGCCTGGCAGCATTCAGTCCGCCGCTGACGGTGACACAGACCTTATGTGACCACCAGCTGGATCTCACCCTGTGCTCCTGCATCCGATACTGAGCCTACGCCTCGTTCCATTTCAAAATATACATTTCAAATGCCAGATCCTTTAGGGCAAAGAATGTATTGGCCATGATGCCTTCTTTACTGGGTACGCGCTAGAAAGATCCAGAAGCGCATGAAAATGAGTGTGGATAATGAAAGCAGAAAGTGTTCCAGGACCGTGAGATGAGGAGAGACAGGCTGCCACATTGAGGGGGTGCTGCTGGGGAAGGAAGGAAGGGGGGGAGGGGAGGGGAGGGGAGAATGGAGGGATGACAGAGGATGGAGGAGAGGAGAGAAGGGAGGATACAGAATGAGGTAGGGAGGAAAGGGGAAGGAAGGAAGACAGAGGAGGGAAGGGAGAAGAGGGAGGAGAGAGAAGGAGGGAGGGAGCAGAGGAGAGGGGAGGGATTGCGGGCAGCCTGAAAGAACCCACAAATGCAGCTGCCTCTGACAAGAGCACTCAGGAGAAGCACTGCCGGCGATAGAAGCACCGCACACGAGACTTGTTACCACTCTCCCTCGCAGAAGCACACAGGACTGGAATGCAAAATTCAACTGACAACTACTGTATGGAAAGCAGGCTGGCAGACAGTAAGGCAGATGTATGGCTGGCATGGTATCACACTGCCAAAGTCATTAAAAGTAATGAGTTATGATAGACTTATGAGGTTTAGGACTTTTGCCAGAGATTGGCATAACTGATCAAGGGTGCCTTACAGTTCATCCAATCAGTACTGACCTGCCATATGCCCTCATAAATAAGCTTCCACTCAACACATTTCCTCCACTGTTTAGTAAACACACACAATACTGGGAAGTCAAGTATTATTTCAGATGCGCCCTAATTATCAAAACTTCTTGCATATTTGACTTGTATTGTTAATATATTTACTCATGAAGCCAAATGTTATCCAAAGTTCAAACACATCTGACTGGTGTGAGAACACAGCCCCCACATAGCTCCCACAATGGGAGCTATGACAACCGTTCAACCTTTCATTGGTCTATCCTTTGCAACACCTAGACAAGAGAGAGAGGGGGGAGAGAGAGGGGGGGGGGGGGAGAGATAAAGAGGGGGGAGAGAGAGAGGGTAGAGAGAGAGAGAGAGAGAGAGAGAGAGAGAGAGAGAGAGAGAGAGAGAGAGAGAGAGAGAGAGAGAGGGAGAGAGGGAGAGAGGGAGAGAGGGAGAGAGACAGAGAGAGAGAGACAGAGAGAGAGAGAGAGAGAGAGAGAGAGAGAGAGAGAGGGAGAGAGAGAGAGAGACAGAGAGAGAGAGACAGAGAGAGAGAGAGAGAGAGAGAGAGAGAGAGAGAGAGAGAGAGAGAGAGAGAGAGAGGGGGGGGGGGTGTGAGGGGTCTTTGGAACAGGGTAGAGCCAGCCCCCAGGAGGAGCTGAAAGCAGCACAGACACTTCCTCCTGTCTGTCAGCTTCTGTTGTCACGGGCCGTTACCATGGCACCAACCAGGTCGTTTGGATGTAACTCTCTGAAAGGTGAAGTCAGCGTTCTGTGCTGCAATGTGGGCAGGATAACCACTGCTGGTCCATTCAACCAGTCCAGCGACGATTACAGAGGCTGCTTAGGTTGCTGTGTGAGAGGACTTGTATGTTTACTGTACAGTACTTGACATCTAAAAGCCATGGGGACAAGATGTTTGATGATTGGGTTAGGGTTAGATTAACAGGGTTACAGTTAGATGAACAGTGTTTTCAGTTATAGACGACAGACTATGTTCTGAATGTAGCCTCCATCTCGGACCTCCTTCTCCATCTTTTACTGAAACTTTAAAGATTTTTTTTAAACAGGAGACTGGATAATGCCCATTAAGTGTATTTCTTTACTTGAAACTGCCATGTACATTTTCATTTTCGTTTATCCCTATTTCCCATGCACTCTAAACCCCCTCTAGTGTGTTGCTGTTGTCAGACGCAACGTAGACTACAGGCTCATACGCATTCTTATTCCAATAAATTTTCCCGGAGAAAGATAAATAGTTCTGCTGTGTTTGTGCTTGTACAAGCATTTCGCAGGTCCAGTGCATTTGTCAAGCATGGGTGACACCACTGACACACAGGGTGGTTCATTGCCGGTCCAGTAACCATGTAGCCTGAGACTGGCTGCGTTTCGCGGCCGCCCAAACAGAGACACGGCCCTCACGTGAAATACAACCTCAGACCGCCGCGCTATCTGCAACCAAATACCGCTTTGTGAAAGGAACGAGGGAGCTGAATTATGGCGTGTCAGCGTGCAAGCTTGGTCGTACTTTATGAGACTGTGAATCTGTTGTTGTTTTTCTGGTAGAAGCCTAGAGGTGGTCTGGCTGGCTGGAGAACTCAGGTGAACAGTGGACGCCTAGAGGTGGTCTGGCTGGCTGGAGAACTCAGGTGAACAGTGGACGCCTGTGCATGTGTCTGCTCCAGCCGGCCTGATCATGGAACGTTAACGACAGACTACACTGGAAGACGGACGACTGACTCAGTCTGCAGTATGAGGGTGGTGATGTGTATTGTGTGAGTGTGTGTGTGTGTGTGTGTGTGGTGTTGTATGTGTATAGTTATGTGTGTGTGGTGGTGTGTGATTGGGGAGGGGTGTCCAGGTTGGTGTGTGATTGGATGGGACACAGCATCACTCTCCAAGATCTCTAAGTACCTCCCTCACCAGACCTCCAGCCCCACCAAGCCTGTCTACCATCTCCTGGGCTGTCCTACCCCTGGTGGGGGCTGTCCTCCCCTGACTCCTGGGCCCCTGCGTCCCTCCCTCCCTCCCTCCTGACAGACAGACAGGATGGCTGTCTGGCGCCAGGTCATTAAAACGAGGCTGATTGCAGCTGTGGAGAGTTAGTCTTCGACGGTCACCCATCTGCCTGTGGCGGAGGAGCCCATCCAGACTGTCAGGGGGAGGAGCAGGAGGGATGCTCTGCTGGAGAGTGGGGCGAGGGGGGGGGGTATGGGGGGGGGGGGGGGGGGGGGGTACGGGGAGCAGCCAGCGTTAAATTGAACAGGAGAGAGTCAGGACGGGGGAAATGTACTGGAGAGGAGGACACAGTCGCAAATTCTACAGACTGCTAATCGTATAAGTGACCAGGCGGTGTTGTTGTGTAGGCTTGTGTTAGTTACTGCACCTGGGGAATACTGACTCCGGAGTAGGTACTATGTTTGTCTGTGGATTCATGGCGTTCCTTCGGAAGCAGCTTGAGGTGGAGGGATCAGGCTTATGCGGCGATGCTTTGATTTGAAAGAAAATGTCACTTTAACACAGTGAAATAGATAGTGGGTAGGTGGGTCTATATTTTGATGCTGCCTTAATCTCATTTGTAGAGGTGAGAAGCCTGGTGCTGTGTCCCTGCCAGGGCTAACTGACTCACGCTCCACTGGGAGCACACAGACAACACAGTTTACCTCAATTTTACTGGTTTATATCTTCCTATCATCCAATATTTGACAATTCTCAGGCCAGCTGGATGGACAAATCTGATATTCATGTGTGTTTGTATGTTTGTGCATGTGTGTGCGTGTGTGTGTGTTTGTTTGAATATAGATGATTTTGATTTATCATGGTCCGAGACAGGACTTGTGTGTTTCAGGCTTCAAAAAGGGTTCATTCTGGAGACAACATCCAGAGTGCCCTCTCCTTCACCCCTCAACACTTTCAAGGGCTAGCCTCTGCCGTCCATCATTTAGTCATTTATCTTCAGTATTTTGGGTCATTTTGGGGGCACAACCTTTGGGCTGGCCAGCAGACAGCCTTGACGGAAGATGGATGTTAGTAGATCAAACCCTTCCATAGGCTGCACCTGCTAGTCAGTCCCAACGTTCAGTCTCTATTTAACTTGAATATTTGGAATCCAGAGTTAAAGAATGGGAGTATTTGTCTGTTTAAATTGCTATTTGGTAGCATAAAGCTCATGAGCTTTAAAGGATGAGTCTAGGAACATCCTTAGAAAAAACCCAGCGCAGACACTGAACATTCGTCTCTTCAGAAAGGAAATGCTGATGTGGCCATGTGGAGGAGACAGACAGATGGAGCCCGCTCTCAATCTCTGACTAGTGCAAACAATCTAACGCTGTACAGGCGAAGCATTTCCCCGTAACTCCAAACGCTGCATGAAGTTTCCCCTTGTCCTCTCTGGCTCCCCTCCTGGGAGCGGACAGTACTGCAGCTCCCTGAGCTGGACACAGGAATCAGAGGAAGCGTGTGCTTCCCTCAGCTGACCTGTAGTTACTCCACTATGAGGACCTGCTGACCTGTAGTTAGTCCACTATGAGGACCTGCTGACCTGTAGTTAGTTCACTATGAGGACCTGCTGACCTGTAGTTACTCCACTATGAGGACCTGCTGACCTGTAGTTAGTCCACTATGAGGACCTGCTGACCTGTAGTTAGTCCACTATGAGGACCTGCTGACCTGTAGTTAGTCCACTATGAGGACCTGCTGACCTGTAGTTACTCCACTATGAGGACCTGCTGACCTGTAGTTACTCCACTATGAGGACCTGCTGACCTGTAGTTACTCCACTATGAGGACCTGCTGACCTGTAGTTACTCCACTATGAGGACCTGCTGACCTGTAGTTAGTCCACTATGAGGACCTGCTGACCTGTAGTTAGTCCACTACTCCACTACGGGAATTTCCTGGAAGTGGAAGCCCAGTGAGGCTGGAGGTTAAACTGTGTGTATCTGGGTTTATCTTTATGTTTCTGGCAGATGAACCATGTGTATCTGTGTGTATCTGGAGGTTGAACTGTGTTTATCTCTGCCCACAAGGTCACATATTTTTCTCTGTTTAGTTTTCTTTTTTCCATTTCTCTGTTTTTTTCGGAGGCACCATCATTAGTGTTCTGTGGTTTGATTAACAGGTCTGCGGGGTGTGATGGGCTGAGAGAATGTGTTTACTACAACAATTTTTTCGCACTATACAATGTTATGTTTGTGGCCTTGATTGAGCCCAGTAGGCATATTGCAGTCGCAGCCTCTCCTCTTTACAAACCCCCAGGGGTTAATTAACAAGTGCAGGTAACTAGATAGCATGCTGGCTTGCATGAATGTTCCACTTCTGAATCTTTTTATTCCGCCGTTGTTTACAACAAGAGCTGTTTTCTTCTGCTTTCCAAGACATCTGGTAACTGGAAAATCTTCGTGTTTTTTTGGTTTTGTGTGTGTTTGTAGTTTTTGGTACGTGGTGGGTCCACAGTGTTGTAGTTGCTTTGTGCTGAGATCTGCGTTTGAGATGGTCCCGAACCACGGCTAGCTACACGCAGGATGGAGGTGAGGACGGTTGTGTGTCGACTGAACCTGCATCCGCTGTCTTGACTTTCAATATCGGATTATTTGTATTTCCCTCCCCCGCCCCCACAAGGGGACCCAGCATGTGAGTAAACATTTGACTACAATGACACTATGCAACGGTCAACAATCTTATCTCTCAACACAGCCCAACGCACTAACTCTGTGTCTCAACCCCTCGATCGCAAATCCAAAAAACGTATTTATAAACGCGTCACTGGCAGGAAGTCCTTCCGCTCTGCACCACCCCGCTGCCCTCCCCCCCTCCGATGTGATGTCGAGTGGCGCTGTGCTTGAGACAAACTTGGCCAGGGGGTCTAATATCCTCCAGGAACGTCACTGCTGCTGACTGGAACACAAAGCTGGCTGCCACATCCAGGCACAGTCACCCGAGGGCTTGCTTTTCGCTCGGGAACAGATTGCACAAATGAAAGGGTGCCAATGCGTTTGGTTTGTCATTTCAATTTAATCTCTTTTGTATCTTCAACTAATATAATTGGTGATCTGTGGATGATACATTGGAGATGAACTCGATTTTAGAAATCGGATATAGATTTTTATCAAGGGCCTAATAAATCATGTAATGCAGGGTAAATTAGAAAAAACATGTGTTGGGGAACTGAGTGTTTTTAGTAACAGTGGATTATAAAATCATGTTCCCTTGTCATTCTCCATCCAAGTAAAGGATCATTAAGATGCACTCCAGAGGGGTGTTGTATGATATGTCACCGCTTCAATTAGTTGTTGAATAAGGCAATACTTCCCACATTTTAGAAAGCTCCATGTGAGGATGTACTCCCATCTAAGAGAAGTGTTCCTTAAGCTCTCACCTCGGCTAAAGTGGTTTGGAAATCTGACCCATTATTAGCTAGCGTGGTAAGATGTAAGTCTAATGAGCATACAATGCTACTTTGAGATTCTCTATAGTGCTGAGGCTTGGGGAAAAGGGAAACATGATTCATCTTGTTTGGAAGGGGAGCCTTTATTAGGGTAGAGTGGGATGGGGGAGGGCGGGGGTGGCCAAGACGAGTTTCTCCACCCAGTGTTTCTGTAATTGCTTTTGGCTGCACCTTGAGAATTTGATGAGTCGAGTCAGGACTTTTGTTTGAGTGACTGAGCGAAAAGCGTCTCTTGAGATGAGAGCGGGTAATCGCTGCATCACCGTCCAGAAGTCCAAGCGCTATTTGGAGGGTGTTAAGGATATGGACCCACTCTGTTTTCATTCATGTAATCGCTTTCTATTGCATTAATTTGAGACTGCCAGAACACTCAAGCCATATTGAACCGGATTTAACTAAACTGCTTGTATCAAGTTAAATACACACACTAACTACATGTTATGTTTCTTTTTTTTTACAAGGGCTGTGTATGGGTGTTTTCTTTGAAATTAAATAGTGCTAATTGATGTGATCAAACACAAGCTGAGAGGTGATGCACACATTTACAAATGTAAAATTCACTGTGAATATTGTGCTCTGACTTTTTTTAACGGGTTTCCTGTTTATTCAATGAACAGACATTTCCATGTACAATTTAAATACTGACTTTAGGATCTGTTGGCACTGGAGAGATGGATTTGACTCGTGGGCTTAGTTTATATAAACCAGGCTTTGACCGTGCTTTTATCAGTCAGTATCACACTGCACGGAATCTGCCCAGAAGCCACAGGTTTCAATATAAATATTTCTTTTTTCGGCTCTATCTTTTATGTATGCTGCATGAAGTTTTAATGAGGGGGTCTCTACACAGACATGGGCAACCTAATATTTTGAGTGCGGATATTTTACTTCATTCATAAATTCATGAACGCTCAATTAAGCTGTACACAAGGAGAATTTAAAAAGGTTTGGTTGCTTTAGTTCCTACTCTCAACCAAATATATGGGAGTAGTATTTTCTATTTATTCTGCCTTTCTGGAAGTGATTGAATGTTCTGTTCAGTGAGTGTGACAGATAACAGGCCAGTCTTAGAAGGCCCTTACACTTGCCCCTCTAATGAAAGTGAATCTTGTGGCTGTATTGCAAAAAACATAGACTCTTATCTATTCTTATCGGTTGATGATTGGAATTTGATTGACATCTCTTCTGTAATCTGTTAAAAAAGCATTATTGAAGAGCTCCAGAGGAATAAGGATGAGAGGAAGTTGATGGGTTTGGGGGGGAAGAGAAAAAAGCAAGTGATTTTAAGTGTCTTGCTTTCAGGGGCACACTAATAGCTTATCTTCACAACCACAGTGGAATTCCCCTATATGACTTCATTTCACGAACAGCGGGGTTATTACACGGATATTACAACACATTGTAGGCTTTATATGCCATGTTAAAGTCCACTGTTTGTCCTTGGTGAAGGAACTCATTTGGAATTGCTGTCCCATAATGCCCTGTTTTCTATACTGCCTGATTAACAACATGAGGCATTGCTTGAGCTGCGCTCTGTATTTCTGTCAAATCATTACCATAATTTCTTCCTTCTCCCTGCACAAAAACGGACCACATGAAAGCTTGTTCTGCTCTCCACAAAACAGCCAAATCCCTTTATGTTGAAGCTTTGTTTCGTCTACAGATAGTCTGTGTGTCTCCTGACTGGGTGATCACACCAGCTCTCTGATTATGGATGTTCCTGTTTTCTTCAACTCACATAGTGTTGGTTCCCTTAAATTACATCCTATTTCCATAATCCCTCCACCCCCCCCCAAAAAATAGAAAAAAACTCCCTTCTTTCTCTACTTTAAGCACGCTATTGAGCGGTAAAAATATCCCAACCGTATGAAAAGACATAGAAAGCCCCATCTTCCTATTATCAGAGGATGAAGGCTACTTTATCTGTCTACCAGGGGGACGTGTGCAGTTCCTCTGCAGGACCCGTGGGTGTCCTGGCCTTCTTAATGGAGCCCCTGGGCTTCAATGCACAAGAAACCCGTCCAATTAATTGTCACACGAAAAGAGGACTATAAACTCACAAACCACCTTTTGCGGGAAAAGAACTCTTTCTTATTTTCTCTCCAGTCAGTGTAGGATAGAAGTTTCCTTTCCCACTCTGTCACCGCCCCTCATCCCCTCCTGAACCTGACTTGTCCCTGCGCCAGTTGGCAGCAGGTATTTGGAGATCCCTTGTCAGGGTCCTGGACAACTCATTAAATTCTCCCCCCTGGTGACAACTTGATTTTCTCAGCTGAAACGATTCAATCCTCCTCACCTGTTAGACGGTGACACTCAGTCTGTTAAGGCTGCTGGAGGATCTTAAGGGAGGCACTATGGTACCTGGCACAGTTTTGTCAAGTCAATTTAGTCAGATCGCATTCTAATAGAGCACCAATGGGGTGTGCACACACACAGTGCGTGCAAATAGACAGACAGAGACAGACAGAGACAGACAGAGACAGGGAAGTGTTGGGGTTGCGGGAGCTGCAAAGGTTAACAAGACAAATATGTCAAAAGAATAAATGAATAATACACGTCATCGTTCAGAGAGCGGCCGACAGTTGCGGGTGAAGGAGGAACTCTGAAGACTACTTCAGCGATCGTGGTTCCACATTCTGGGTTGTTGTCATGTCCAAAACAGCAGTCTTGTTACAGATGTTCTCAGGACCTTCTCGCTAACGTTAGAAGCGACACAATCATCCAACGTAGCACATGAACGCCTCCACCTAATTGTGTGTGGTCTTACCTATGTGGACCATCTGGACATTTAATTAGGCCTTAATGCCCTCTGGCTTTGTACCGTAAAGCCTCTCTCTCCCCCCCCCCCGTGCTGGAAGCTTTCCCTTCTCCCCACTGGCACTCAGTCAAGCTGCCCGTGGAGCCCTGCAAGGTGCCGTAGACCTGCCGGCGCATGGCGGCCGTTTGGTTCAGTGGCTTAAGCCAACCTCAAAGTGCTCCGGACCAAAACCCAGGAGCAGGGACACCGCTAAGTCTAAATAGCATTCGGAACAATTAACTCGTCCCTTGAAGCTTGTCACCTTCTGGTCGCAGAATGGAATGTGGTAGCCTATGACAATCAATGGAGAGCTTGCGGGTTATAGTTTTAAAATGAGCCAACATACCAATCATCATGTGCTAGCAGGTACTAACACACATGGGGGCTTCTACCCAGGGCTTACTGTTCAGTCATTGGAGAGGGAGGAAGAAAAATCATTCTTTTTTTTTTTATACTGATATACCGATTATGGTGACGTGGATTCGATCACAATCTTGCCTGCTTCCGTCCTGTGTATTGCCTTGGTGTTGCCATGGTGTTTGGCTTCAGGCGATGGACTTTGTAGAAGCACTCAAGAGAAGGGAGAAGCAGTGGTGGTGCACAGTTTGAAAATTATATTGGTTGGCAGAGAATTTGAGAGAACTGAAGAGACTGTTAGATGATGTAAGCTTTGGTTATGAAGCACAGAGCTGTGAGGTCAGGCATTTTGATGCAGCTGGTGTTCAGGTGATAAGGACATCTCTGTGCTTTGGGAGTTTTTCAACTGCAGATTAGCTTGAAAAATTGGATATACCTTGCAGAATTTGCATATGTTTAACCTAACGGAATGTGTTTCCGGATTCCTGCAAGTATATGGAGTATCTTTCACGTGTTCAAACAGTTGTGCATACAGAGCAGTTTTATTTGTCCACCTTTATTGTGATAAAGAACAGGGTTGGGTACTAGATTAGTTGTACATCTGAGGGGCTTGTGTTGGTCTTGGAGTTCGGAAACAAACAGAAGTCATAGCAATCAGTTTGTAAAGGCTGTCTGGTGAAAGGAACATTTTGATGACGGAAATTTCTTTCACGGTCACAAACAAAGCAGGCTGAAAGACTGAGTATAGACTGACAGTAAATTAATTTGTATCATGGTTTGGATAAATACTTGATTCAGATTGGTTGTTGGATCGTTTATCATCAATTGCCCTGATTTGCTCTTTTTTACTGACATTTATAAAAAATATTATCTGACGTACATCTTCACAATTATCTACACCAAAAGCACAAAGTTGTGCGCAAGCAATCTCCACATTTTTTCCTAAACTTCTAGAACATGACCCTTTCTACCGTGCCTTGTGTTTTTCTGGGTTTAGTGAAGAACAAATTCTGTCTTAAACTTGATCTGTTTACATGTGTACCCCTTTTTCTGTCTCATTGTCAAAGTTAGCATTCACCTCTCTTAAAAGATTACACACTATCCAGTCAATCTCCTGCAAGCAGTCCTGAAATTCAATAACTTAAGTAGACTCAGTCAATAGGGCAGAGCCTTTGAGCAATCGGTTATATGCCATGAGAAATGGCTTTGTTAATGATTGTTTGTGAAGTGGTGTGTCTACAGGGGGGGGGGTGTTCAGGTGCTTATCTCTGGTAAACAGTCTCCCAAAACCCATCTCAGTTGTGCAGGAAGAAGCTAACTTGTTTCATGTGGGGATATACTCACACTATGAAGCCACAGTCAGTTCAGTCCTTAAAAACCAATGATACCGTTGCAGATACCCATGTGTCCTCTATTAGCAATGTGTCACAACATTTTCATTTTTGTTGAGAAAGAATATAACAGATCTGAATATTATATAGGCTATCCATAACTGAAAACAATAGTATAGGATGGGTTTGGTAGTTTAAGGTGGATTAACTCAGTTATACCAAAGGCTTATAAAAGATGTATGGTTGGTGACTTTGTTGTGGTCTAAAAAGGGATTCTTAGCTGGATATTAGTGCTGGCTATCAATTCAGAGATAGCTTTTACAACTGAAAGCATGCAATTCACAGTTAAATATTTCCACTTGTCTATTGTAATTACTGACAAGTCAAAGTTTCAGCTACGACTATAATAATACTTGGAATAGTAGAATGTGGCTTAAGAAATGCTGATTCACATGAACAGCTGCATTGTTCCTGGAAAGACTTTAATGCTATGATCAAGTTTAGGGCATTGTCATAATGTCACTTGTTGATTGAAATGACTAGAATGAACCTGTCCCTGTCCCAGGTCCCTCCATGATTGTTACAGTATTTTTCTTTAGTTTTACTTTAGTTTATATTATGTGGACTCAGCTCTGACACGTACCTGTTCACACACTACAGTACTTACATTTACATTACATTTATTCATTTAGCAGACGCTTTTGTCCAAAGCGACTTCCAAGAGAGAGCTTCACAAAGTGCATAGGTCACTGATAATAACAACAAGATAGCCCCACAGCATTGCGGGTAGTCAAAAACAAGAAGTACATATTGTGAACAACCAAAAAATAGTGCTAAAGGGAAGAGACCATAAGAGCATGTAGTTAAACAAGTTAAAATTACACAACATTGATCTCTAAGTGCAGGTGTACCTGTAGGAAAGCAATAAAAATAGGATTAACTAAAAAAGAAGAATACAACAGTTTAAATCAGCTACCACTAACCAACAAGAGCAACAGTCTAAGCAAGAGTCATTGTGAACCTTGAGGAAACTAGCGTTGGATTCAGCAAACCATTCCTAAGTACCATTGTACTCCCGGAACAAGTGCGTCTTGAGCCTTCTCTTGAAGGTGGAGAGACAGTCCGTGTCTCTGATGGAGGTGGGGAGTTGATTCCACCACTGGGGTGCCAGGCAGGAGAAGAGCTTGTGCTGGGACCGGGCGGTCTTGAGAGGTGGGACCACCAGGCGGTTGTCTGAAGAAGACCGTAGGTGGCGGGTGGGGGTGTAAGGCTGCAGGAGAGACTTGATGTAGTCGGGCGCAGTTCCATTCACTGCTCGGAACACACGTACTTGTTTTTAATTATTTACACGTTTAATATTTTTTTATTCTTTGCAATCAGATTTAAATAAAGGTGTGTATACAGAAACACCCACGGGTAACCTTGTGAATTATTCAGAATGGCGAGGCAGAGAACAACTTGGGATAATTAATCATGCAACTAAATATAGATGAAGGGTGTGTTTAGTTGCACAAGTCTGAAGTCTTTCATTGTAGGCGGAACATGAAAGCAACAACTGAGATGAGGAAGGGAAGAACCAGATTGTTGATTAGGAAGAAGCCACTGAAATGACTTAATATGTTCGAAGTATGTCAGTGGCTGGGTTTCCTCCAGTTGGAGATTAACATTCAAGTAGAAATCAGACCATGTTATTCAACCCAGCTCATGCATTACGTTATTGATCAGCATATTAATGATGGCATCGAGCTGTTACTGTTGGTACGTTTCAAGAGCAGACAAGAGCAGATTGAGAAGATAAAGAAACTGGCAATATTGCTTTAACTATAACAGACTAGAGACCAGCAAGGCAGCCGTTTTGAACATGATCTTGGTTTGACCATAACTGTTCATGACCCCAGTATCCACGTCCTCCTGGCAGAGCATATTGACAACCTGGTAACAGTGACCCATTAAAAACAGGGCAGTCACAAAGCCTTCATCCAGAAACACTCAAGACTGGCCATCGACCCTTACAGCCCCAAAGCACATCACAAGAGGTCATAACTCAAATCGAGTGGAATTACTGGCCTATCTCCATTTCTCTTGAAAGGATTCGCTTTTAAAAGTGTCTCGATATCGTCCGCTTGCCTTAGCTTGTGTAATTTGCGTTGGTTTAATAGTGTACGTTTCCACGGTGACCAGGCAGGCGTGGATTTTAAACAATATCTGACTATTTCAGTCGTTTGATTGGAACTGCAATACCAGCTTTCAGATTGTGCTTTTAAATGTATCTTTAGCCAACATACAGCATTCAAGCACAGTTGGGTTTGACATTACGAAACAGAGGGAGAAATTGAGAAATAAGGCATGCGAGCCATCATTTTAAAATATGAATAGAAACTGATAACGCTGTGTGGAAGATATGTTAATTAATTCCATGACAGACTTTTGAAAGGCATGATCGATATTAGTAATTTAGACGGCCGCATGCGTTGTCGTTTTACTCCTCACCCCCATAAAAAGACAATTACTGTGTGTTGTATTAATACACAATAGTGTGTCGCATTAGAAATGTAATTTCATTTAATTCCTCACTTGATGGATGTCATTGAGTCAATCAATAGAGCATCCTCTTATGCTCAGCTTGTGATAAGTTTAATGAAAAGATGTTTGGCTGTATAGTACAGGTACTGTGATCAGGCCTTGGACCGGAATGAGAGGAGGGAATCATAAAAAATTACCTTTCTCTTTGCACTGATCATTTTGACAACAGAGTGCTAGAGACTGAAATAAACAGGCTGACATTCAAGTCTCCTCAAGGCTTTTAGCGTGAGTCACAACCCTGGTTCATCGGGAGAGACATATTTGAATGGGTTTTAATGGCGTCAAACTAGAGGTCAGAGGTCAAGTCTGTTGATTGCAGATCCGTCTGTGAGAGAATAGCAGCGAGGAGTGAGGAGAGAGAAGCAGAGGGAGAGACAGAAAGACAGACCTAGAGGAGTAATCATGTTGCGTGGCAGTTGAGGAAAGAGAGAGACCTAGAGGAGTAATCATGTTGCATGGCAGTTGAGAAGAGAGAGAGACCTAGAGGAGTAATCATGTTGCGTGGCAGTTGAGGAGAGAGAGAGACCTAGAGGAGTAATCATGTTGCGTGGCAGTTGAGGAGAGAGAGAGACCTAGAGGAGTAATCATGTTGCGTGGCAGTTGAGGAAAGAGAGAGACCTAGAGGAGTAATCATGTTGCGTGGCAGTTGAGGAGAGAGAGAAAGAGAGATGTGTGGACTGGTTCTGGTTCCCTCGTCTAGAATCAGAACCCGGGACACCTTGAAGAGACGAAGGAGGCTGAGGAACTTGATGGCCGTCATTATTCCTGCGGATCTTATGAGCGCAGTGGGCTCTTTGCTTGTCCTTGTGTCTGGTAGTTGGTGAAAGTCCATAATTCACGTTTATATACCAGGTTGTTTTGAGAGGGTTTCAAGTCAGAAGGTCTGTGTGGGCAAGTAGTTGGAGTTTTTTTTTTGGGGGGGGGGGGGGGGGGGCAGAAGGATGTTTAGTAGTCGTATTGTGTATTAAGAGATGTGTGACTTGTAGTTAAGGTTAAATGAATGGATCTGGCAATCGCATATCGCTGCTCAGCAACAATTTAAAGTAGCTTGTTGCGACGATGTGGAACAAGCTGAAAATAATTAACAATTGTTTTACAAATGTCAAATTACCTTACATGAAAGGCTATATTAAATAATACTGGTTAACCAACCACTTTGCTGCACCACCACATGGAGTACTTCTATCGAATGGATGTATTGATTGTGGCGTCATACACTGTGGTAACTGTTGAACTGGAGTCTACTGTGCTGCTATGTGACTATGCACCACTGCTCTCTACATCAAACATGCACCAGTAGTGAGATGTAAAATGCAGAGCTGTCTGTGTGTGTGTGTGTGTGTGTGTGGGTGTGTGTTCATGCGTTCATGTGTGTTTGTTGATGTGTGTGTGTTTGTTGATGTGTGTGTGTGTGGGGGCTGTGCAGACGAGCCCTGACTCACAGCAGATGTGGGGAGCCCAAACCTGGAGACGCGCTGCAGAGTCGATCTGAAGAGACGATCTGCAGAGTCGATCTACAGAGACGCGCTGCAGAGACGCGCTGCAGAGTTGATCTGAAGAGTCGATCTGCAGAGTCGATCTGCTGCCCACACAGAAGGCTTCTAGACCTCTCCACAACATATGCTAATCAGCCTGTACTGTATCGGATCCCCTGGGAAACACCCTGCTGGTCCTTTCAGTTGAAGAGGTTACTACAACCACGGCCTCATCCCCTGGGGACGAGGGCCTGTTTCTTCCTTTGTGTTGCTGTTGATCAGTGGATGGATGATTCCTCATATCTCTGTCTTGTGGGTTGTTGATATTATTCTGCTGTAAAGTCTCCCTGCGTCGTCTGCGTTGGATTATTAACAGGGACGGTTGTTTGCGAAACAGCGGTTGACATTTCACGGATGAACTAAATCTTTGTTGGCTAATAGTCTCAAATTGAATTATTGTATGCTCCATGGAATACGCTTTTATGAGCATAATGTACATTTGATCTTCTCTTGCTTTCTGCTTTTATCCTCATATACGCCTAAACTTTTTAGCTGCCTTCTGGATATGTATTTGGTGTGTTTATTCCATTAAATGCTGCTTTACGTGGTTCATTTACTTGATGAATTATATTAGATTGTGCAGATGTGTGTTAAAGGTTCTTGTCTATATTTCATTCTGGCAAGAGAAGATGCCTTGTGGTAGGGTCCCCTTCCTAATGTTAAACAAACAGTGTGATTAACGTGCTTATTTCACCTGATGACTCCAACTGTACGTTAGAGGCCGAAAATTATCTAATAACTTGAAGCATTTTTAGACAAGACATTTCTATTTTGGGATGTAGTACCGATTACTGCCACAAGAGGTTTCTCTGTAATGGCTGAACGAACTGAATGCAAGGTGGTTTCTCTATGAATAATAAACAATAAGCAACACTTTGTATTAATTAAATAAGTTCTTATGTACCTACATGTTTTTACTCTCGGTATTGCTCTGTAGTTACACTGTGCTTATCGTAGCCTTAATGGAGAGTGTTTCCCAATATTCTAATAATATAATGTCAAGTTTACCGACATGAAACTGTCATCATAAACGAAAACATGTTGTTGTAGCCGTCCAAGGTTAAACCGTCAGTTTAGTCTCCCTTTCTGTTGTCTCAGAGAATGCAGCTAACAGCTTTGTATTCTGCTGCCATTACTGAGATGAATGTGTACTATATCCTTGGGGTTCTTTGCACCTTTTAGACTGCTTGGCCCTGTTAATGTGAGATTAACTACCTGTCCTGAATGCCCTAGTCATGGCAGGGTAACAGATTCTTCCCTGGGAGCAATTTGACCTGCTTAAGTGGTGCAATAAAGCACTATAAAGTTGCATCAATATCAATATTAACATGCATTCATGTTGATAAGGTATACGTTTTATCGGGAGGCTGTTAGACATTAACTATGACAAATAGCGTTGTATAGAAAAACACTTTCTTCTAAATTCTTCCTGTCTGCAGAATCTACACGAAGATGTGGGTATTTCTCTGAAGCTCGTGTTTATGTCTGTGTGTTTTCTTAAGGGAGACAGTATCGAGCTAATTGAAATGTCTGTTATTCTGTGTCACCACCTTGCCGGCGCTGTCCGCACTTTGCAGACATGGTAATCCTCACACGTTTAATTACAAACTATTCAACCAGGCTTACAAGCTCATGTTCCTTTTCGAAAGTTTATTCTTATTAATTAATAACTGTTCAACACAGGATTAACACCGTAAAATGTGGTGTTTAATAATGTCCACGGGGTTCGCTGGTAGATTAGAGAAGGAGTCTAGTCTGACTGGTTGGTGATGTTGGTATTATTCAACCAGAGGTTATCAGCGGTAGAGAAAGAGCAGTTGCTTCCATTTCCAAAAGTTTATCGCTAATTACAGTAACACTGATTAATTGCACTTTGACTTAGCTGGGTGAGTAAAGCGGAAGGCCAATTTGTGCCTAGCAGGCTATTATTTCTCAAGGCTCCAGATTCAGCCGAATAAACCGTGTGTTCAAACCTCCCTGTTTCAGGCTCACCTTGATGTTGCGGGTCCTTAAATAACACGTCTACTTACACTTGTAGTGACTGGTAAATATCCATGTGGTGTTGGAACAGCGTGCATTGAAATGAACTCAAGAGGTCAGGAGAAAAGGAGGAAAAACAAACATTTCAATGACGTTGTTTATATACTGTGGCCTATTTCTCCTCAGTGTTTTGACTGCTCTCCTCATAGAGTTATGGTCAAACAGAGCTGTGGTTAGGTAAGGTTTCTAAAGCAAGGGTAGCCTACATATACTTTTTTTATTTTTGACTTGATTAGACTAGTGTTGCACTTTGGCACTTAATGTAACACTTTGGTACTGAAGGTGTCATACTCTGTAGAGCCCTAACACATGTCACCTTTTATAAATGTTATGAATGTAATGGATGAGCCAGACCGCGCCCAGACTCACATCCTCTTTGGTTACTTGCAGACGCTGGCTTAAAAAGGTGAGCTCTCTTGCTGTGAAGTAACCTGCAAGTTAATTACGTTTCTCACCAAGGATAGCTTAATTAGAAGATATAAGGCATCTACAATTTAAATGATTAAACAACCTTCCTACATAATTACCCCTCAAAGGATTATTTAGTCTATATAGACAATTAAAGTATTTTGGTTGGGTGTGTTTCTTATACAGACTGTGTATTGGGTGTGTTTCTTATACAGACTGTGTATTGGGTGTGTTTCTTATACAGACTGTGTATTGGGTGTGTTTCTTATACAGACTGCGTGTTGGGTGTGTTTCTTATACAGACTGCGTGTTGGGTGTGTTTCTTATACAGACTGTGTATTGGGTGTGTTTCTTATACAGACTGTGTATTGGGTGTGTTTCTTATACAGACTGTGTGTTGGGTGTGTTTCTTATACAGACTGCGTGTTGGGTGTGTTTCTTATACAGACTGTGTGTTGGGTGTGTTTCTTTGACTGAAAGAAAGATAATGCCTCAGGACTCCAACTTGTTAAACAATTTCTGTTTTATAATATTTATAATAATTTCATGTTTTATACATTTTTGGGGTTCTTCAAAGCATCATGGTATATTTCAGGTTATGTTGTTAGATGTTTGTTTTTAATCCTGTATGTTCTACATCATAAGAAAGTACACAATGACTGTTGACTCCAACATTATTATTATCTTTGGACTAGAAAGTTCTTAAAACCACTCGGAGTACATTTTGAAAGCCGACACACAGATACTTAAAAAAATACTACGGTATATATGAAACTGCAACACCCACACAGTATGTCACCCATCCTCCTTAAGGATGATCCTATTCAATATGTTTACTCAGTTCTCCATCCTTACAATAACACCATTTGATACCAGAAACCCCCAACAAAGTCATGTGACACAGCAGTGGCAGTTGGTTTTCCTGGTATGTGATGGTCATGTGACACAGCAGTGGCAGTTGGTTTTCCTGGTATGTGATGGTCATGTGACAGAGCAGTGGCAGTTGGTTTTCCTGGTATGTGATGGTCATGTGACACAGCAGTGGCAGTTGGTTTTCCTGGTATGTGATGGTCATGTGACACAGCAGTGGCAGTTGGTTTTCCTGGTATGTGATGGTCATGTGACACAGCAGTGGCAGTTGGTTTTCCTGGTATGTGATGGTCATGTGACACAGCAGTGGCAGTTGGTTTTCCTGGTATGTGATGGTCATGTGACACAGCAGTGGCAGTTGGTTTTCCTGGTATGTGATAGTTCCAAGTCCCTCTTCTCCTTCCCTCTGATTCCAGAGATCAAAATGTGCCACTCGACGTGCTCTTTCAGGCCGTTGATAATTGCTAAGTAAACAAAGCGCCTGGCTCTTCACTCCAGCTCAGGGACTCTTTCCAGAGTGAAGAGGCATCACATTTCTGGGATGCCGGTCGCCCTGGGGCCTCAACACACAGAAGAGGAGACCAGTTCCAGTGGACAGGGCCAAGGCCAATTTCACAAATGGGTTTTTCTTGGGTTGATTGCACAGGAGTCAAGTTGTTATCTAAATCCTTCAACTACTTGGAATTTTTTTTTTTGCCATTCAGAGAGAATTCAGGTAGTTGAAACCGCCCTCTGATGATGTTGTAGCATGTAACCTTGCCTTCATATGCATTCTGGAGTGCACTTTGATGCAGAGCGTTCCATATATTATTTGCTGAACCCACATGAGAAGGGGTTTTCAGATGGATGAATTTCAGGAACTATTAGTGGGTTAACTGTGTGGTGTTACTGTATATATGTATTAATGTGTTGATAACACTGTATTATTGTCGACCAGACGATTATTTTCAAGTGCAGTGTTTTCACTCTGTGCTCCTGCCATGAACACAGCATCTGTGTTTGTATTTGAAAGGGTGCACGCCCTCTTAAGAAAGATAAGGATGCTGGAAATGGGAAGGCTGTGTGTATTTGTTTTTGTGTCTATTCATGAGTGTGTTTGGGAGTATGTGCGTGTGTGTTTTTGTATCTATCAGGGAGTTTGAGTGTGTTTGGGAGTGCGTGCGTGTGTGTCTTTGTATCTATCAGGGAGTTAGAGTGTGTTTGGGAGCGAGCGTGTGCGTGCATGTGGCAGAAAGAGATAGAAAGTGAGAAAGTGGGGAAAGGGAAAATATGCGATGACCCATGAAAGATCGGTCGACTGCCTGGGGAGCGATTGCAATCTCCTATTGCTGCTCTCTCACCTCTGGATTTCAATCTGATAAAAGCACTTTTAGCATTCACATGCCCAGACGCCCGGTGAATAGGGACGCCCGGCATTATCAGATGGTCACTGCAGAAAGATGAGCCCACATTCTGATGTCACACACAGAACCTCTGAGAAAGATCACTCAGCTGGCGTCCCCCCAGAGGTCACCCCACGACAGAGAGAAAGGCTCTTGAAGTAGAGTATGATAAAAAACCCTGTAAAGTCTGGCCTCTTAGTCTACTGCTCATGTCGGGCGACATGGGATTGTGGTTTGCGCAGATGAACCCGAATACGAATAATCGTTACCCCTCGACAAGCTCTCCTCACCCGAGGTCACGTTGAAAAGGATCATCGGATCGAAAGGATGTATCTCTGCGTTAGTGCTGTCATACGTGTTAATGAAAGACTCTTTTTTTGTGTCCTTTTTCTGGAATCGATTTTTCTCTTTTGCTGCTAAGACTTGACCCTGATAACAGGGCTTGTTTGAATAGTAACAGCACGGCTTGGCTGCTTTTTGCAGCCTTCATTTGTAGGACAAATAGCTTGAGGAAGTATATTTATTGAAAGTCCTTATACCGTCGACATTATTGTGCTGTCGCCTACAGTAGCTAACTACTGCCAAATCAAACAAGTAGCACTGTTGTGCAAAACATGGTTGTTACCAAGGGTTCGCTTGATTAAAGAAAACCACTTGCTAACCAGTAGCAAGACTATAAACCTTTTTTCATTAACCTTAAAAGGAATTTTAACAGGAAAACAGCATTACCAGGAACAATATGTTTACAGTGTGTGTGTGTGCGTACATTCCAACGGTCACATTTCACCTCCTGTTATAAGTACCACATGTCCACTCACATGAACACTCTCCTCATGACTGACACCAGGCTTGTCACATTGACTGGTGTCACACGCGTCACATTCCCCAAACCAGAGGCACCTCTGCCAGGGTGACCCATACTTTACCAGACTGAACCAGGGACCTTCATCACAACAAACACTTCTTCTTATCTGTAACTTACTCAGGAACGCATGTTTCTTACACATATGAAATATCTACATATACATCCATCATACACAGTACATCGTGTGTACATGATGTAATAACCGTGAAACAATGACCAGCCAACCATGAAACGCCCCTCCTTTTCCTCCCTCCCCCTCAGTCTTGACTGATCGTGGTCCTCATCTTCTTTGTTATGATGACTCGATCATTTCAAAGCAGAATTCATTTGAATAGAACAGGGTATTCAAGAACATAAATGTTAATTAATACTGTGAATCCCGTTTCATTCTTCCCATACCGCTGTGTTCTTTGTAAATACCACCACAGCCCTCCCTAGCCAGATAATAATTGCTCGATTACCATTAATTTATTTGCTAACGTAAATTCCTCATACCATGTAGACATTTCCGAAGATGCCAGGGAAAATTAGGAAGGCACGTAGGGGCTGTCAGCTGCTGAAAATGTCTGTTCTGACCTTTCCAACTCTCCCATTCCAACTCTACATTTGGAGAATCTCAATCCCACTCTGTGTCCTAAAATCAACCCAGCATGTTTTGACCACAGATGACACTTTTTCAGTCCGATTGATTTGATTTGTCAATTTGTTTTGACATCATGGGATGGATTTTTTAATTGGATTTTTTAAATGTATCAACCTGAGACCAGACTTTAATTTGTTAGCTTTTTGCAGCCTGTGCTCTAATCTGTGTAATTATAAGACAATTCTGGGCATTAGGTGATGGCCTCCTACTTGTTGACAGTGTTCAGTCTTAACTTGTGGCACACTAGTTGTACACAAGGGAGAAAAGGTTTGTGTGTTACAGTAAACAGCTATTTATCAATATAATCAGTCATGTTTTTGAAAAACAAAACTTCTGATAACATGCTGATGTAGGAACAAATAAATGGATAATTATGAAAGACACTGTCCATAAAACTTACATCTTTGATTACAAAAAGAGTGAAATTGTTTACACCAAAATTCCAAACACTTACCAAACCTCATTACTTTTCTGTTAACAGAATGAAATTAGAGGTTTTATAGCTTTTTTAGCTGCAAGAAAAACATACGTTACTAATTCTGAAAAATTGTTCTTCCATTCAGTACCTGAGGATGGGAACTCGAGTATATGAAAATTGCTGCTCGGTGGTCTAAAGGTAGTCTAACTGGTCTATGTGTTCAATGAATGAATAAGTGATTTTAAAAAAATGCCTGTGATTTCTGGCTCAGATTGCAATGCTGTAAGAAAAGCTTTTCTCAGAGTGCTATAAATGTAGTGCGGTGCGTCAGAGACAAGCCTCCTCTAATCTGTTAGCCTACTGGTACAGTTTCAGCATGACTGATTACGTTTTCTAAATGTACTGAAAAAAATACGAAATACCTGTCAGATAATGTCCGAATATGGACGTTGGAAATAAATCCCACATCCTAGGTGGGATTTATTAAAATCCAATCCAACACGCTCAAAATGTTCTTGAAGGGATTTTTGATGGCGTTTTGGTAAATAATCACACACTTTTTAAAATTGTATTCATGGAAGAATAGGTAGACATGATGTGCTTTTTGTTGTTTGAGATGTGAGGTTCTTGCTGCACTGTCATGCAAAACACAGACTGCACCTTGGCACTAACTACTGTAAGAAATACTAGTCCTTGAATATCTGCTGCACTTACCAAATACACGTTATATGGCGCTGTGGATAAAAAATCTGCTAAATTTGAGAATGTTTATATTTCATGCTCCAACTCACAATCATAAAAACCCCGGACGAAAATGTCCGGAAATGAATAAAAGCAAAAACAGCCTCCGATGTACTGAAGTCTGTCTTTCATATTCATGCCATGAAGTAATAAGCTCTCTCTCTCTTGTTTTTCTCTTTTGCAGAACCGTGACAGAATGGTCGACTGTATGAGCAAAGTCATGCTGCACACTGCCCTATCATGCTGGCAGCCTTTCCTGGGGCTGGCCCTCTTGGCCGTCTTCGTGAGCTCAGCCCTGGGGTGTCCGGCCCGGTGCGACTGCTCGGCCCAGAGTAAGGCAGTCCTGTGTCACCGCAAGCGCCTGCCAGGCATCCCTGACGGCATCCCTATCGAGACCCGGATCCTAGACCTGAGCAAGAACAAACTGCAGGCCATCAACCCTGACGACTTTGCTGCCTTCCCTGGACTGGAGGACCTGGACCTGAGTGGGAATATCATCAGCTATGTGGAACCGGGAGCCTTCAACGCCCTGTTCAGCATGCACTCCCTCAGCCTCAAGAGCAACCGCATCAAGCTGATCCCCCTGGGCGTGTTTACGGGCCTGTCAAACCTCACGCGCCTGGACATCAGCGACAACAAGATCGTCATCCTGCTGGATTACATGTTCCAGGACCTGCACAATCTGAAGTACCTGGAGGTGGGCGACAATGACCTGGTCTACATCTCCCACCGGGCCTTCAGTGGGCTGTTTGGTCTGGAGAGACTCACCCTGGAGAGATGCAACCTGACGGTGGTTCCCACCGAAGCACTGTCTCACCTGCACAACCTGGTCAGCCTCCACTTGCGGCACCTGAGCATCAGCACGCTGCACCCCTTCTCCTTCAAGAAGCTGTTCCGGTTGCAGCACCTGGAGATCGACCACTGGCTGTCTCTGGACCTGGTGCCTGCCAACACGCTGCACGGTCTTAACCTGACCACCTTGTACATCACCAACACCAACCTGTCCAGCTTCCCCTACCAGGCCCTGAGACACCTCCCCTACCTGACGCACCTCAACCTGTCCTACAACCGGATCCGGCACATCGAGGGGGGCTTGCTGAACGACCTGGTTCGTCTGCAGGAGCTGCACTTGGTCGGGGCCCAGCTCTCCACCGTCGAACCGTACGCCTTCCAGGGTCTCCGCTGGCTCAGAGTTCTGAACGTATCCCACAACCACTTGGACACGCTGGAGCGGGGCGTTTTCCAGGCGCCAGAGGCCCTGCAGGCGCTGCTGATTGACGACAACCCCCTGGTCTGCGACTGCCGCCTCATGTGGATCTTGCAGAAGAGGCACTCCATCGCGTTCGGCGAGGCGCAGCCGGAGTGCAGCAACCCGGAGGGCATCCGCGGCAGACCTTTCAAGGAGTTCAAGGAGACCCTGCTGTCCTACTACATGACGTGCACTAAGCCAAAGATCCGGGAGAACAAGACCCAGGCGGTCACCGTAGACGAGGGTCAGCCGGCAAAGCTGTACTGCAGCGCGGAGGGAACCCCGAGGCCGGCCGTGTCATGGTTGTCCCCTCGTCGACGCCATCTCACCAACAAGAGCCACGGTAGAGTCACGGTCCACAACAATGGGACCCTGGAGATCAAGGCTGCAGAGGTGCATGACGGGGGCGTCTACCTGTGCATGGCGTCCAACTCTGCCGGGAACGACTCGCTGATGGTTTCCCTGGCGGTGAAAAGCCTCGGATCTCTCTACGCAAACAGGACCCAGTACTACACAGATCCTAGCAATACCACTGCCAATGGGACTGCCAACGTGACCTTCGGCTTGGACTTAAAGACGATTTTAGTGTCGACGGCGATGGGTTGTTTCACCTTCCTCGGAGTTGTCTTGTTCTGTTTCCTGCTGCTGTTTGTCTGGAGCCGGGGGAAAGGGAAGCATAAAAACAACATTGACATCGAATACGTCCCTCGTTCCAAGTCCAACGGCACTAACGTGGACAGTGCTGAGGTGCAGGCTGGTCCTCGGCACTTTAACATGAAAATGATCTAAGAAAACGTGTGTGTGCGTGCGTCTGGAACTCTTGGGAACGTCTGAAGGATTACGTATTTTTATTAAAAGAATGGACCTCTGAGTTTCCCGCCACTGCAGGGATGACGTTAGCGGACATGGGAACAGAAGGTTGTGAAGCCGTGAGAGGAAGCAGATCTCTGACTCCGAATCGATGCGTTATATACACTGCAGACAATGTTTGGATGTTGTGTGTAAAATGCCAGGACATCTGTTCTCACACAGTTGCCATTGAGCTGTTTTAGCTCGGAAACACACAAATGATCTGAATCACTATCCAGGGGACCTGAGAAGAATAGGGATCAATAATCTGCTTTTCAACATTTGTATGCCCAAAAAGAGCCCTTTGGTGTGAGGTTGTGATTTAAAGACACTAAAAGAACCGTGTACAGTACAAATTTGTATCTAAAGTATTACTCTTTGTTTAGTCTTGCACCATACTTATTCACCAAACAGATTAATAAATCCGAGCATAATTCTCTCTGCCCATGATCTTGCATACGTGTACGTAATGCTTCATTATGTGCATCTACGTATGTGCGTATTCATCAAGAACTGTTCATAGCAATACTCATGGGATACAACGTCAGTGAAAATCAAAATGGCCCCACCTGTTAAGCAATTACTGTACCTTTTACTAATGAGTGTCCATGGATATAGGAAAGGGCTTTCATGTGATTGCAAGTTCACACTAGAGAGGATGTGCTCCAGTTACCCTAATTGACAGAGAGATATGAAAATATATGATTATTTATTATCAAACGTGAAATAAAAAATAGATTTTATTTATGAAAATTGTTCAATGGGTTAACATAAGGGAACAATCTGACACTATTCAGGAACTATATAAACACTTTTGATGACCTTAAAGCTGACATTCCGGTCAGAAAATCTACATGGACCACATTTTTGTTCTAAACTTGTCTCTTTTTATTTCTTTTACGGTAACCTTTGCCTGAAGGCAGGATACGAGTCAATTTTACTACAGTGACGTTAACATCCTTTTTTCCCCAGTAAGACATTTGGACTCTGTTGTGGTAGTTTCTCATTTTGTTGTTGTTGAATCATTTAGATTGTGAAAGTTCAAAGTAAAAGAAAAAAAAAATGTATGTGAAATAAATGAAGATTTATTTGTACAATTTAGCTTGTCTGAACATGAGTTACCACCAACTTCACTTCATTTTTAAGACAATGGGAAGACATTCATGTTATAATGCAGCTGACAGGTCATTGAACAAGATTTATTTTAATGTACCCTTAAAGATTAAAATTATATAATCACCCCACGCCATTCACATATTTAAAAGCATCAATTTCCTACTTTAGAAAGAATTAATGCCTTAAATGCATGAATACTGACTGCATTGACAGCTAAAGCATATCATATGACTGTTATCAGAAGGAACTGAATAATTTCTTGCCTTTCAAGAGGCAAGACTTTTAGTTCCATTAGCATTACTGACACTGGTAACAGCCCCACTTCCTCAAGTATGGATGCATCTACTCAAAATGTGTTAGGTTGAATCCATATGACACCGGGTAAGAAGAAAATATAAAAAAGGTGGTAAATGTCAAATGCTGCCTTTGAATATTACACTTCTGAAATGCATCAAGGTGTGAATTCTTAGCAGACAGGAAACATGCTAATCATTAAAATCGTTGCCAATATCAAAGGATAAGCGCAAGGGCAAAATGTCTGATCTCCAACTCCTAAGTAAGCATTCTTTTGCAGGTACCGTGAATCAAGAGGGTGAAGTGAATCAGAAGCTAAATCTCCTGGAATGTGGTTCACCTTCTGACACAGCTTAAATGAACACATTGGGTCTACCTCACATCACTGAGTGGAGAGGGTCAATTCTAAGAGGGTTAAGTAGATAAAGAATTCAATGCCTTGAGAGATACATGACTGACTGTCGGCTAAGTAACTTCAAATGTGGATGTAAATATTTAAATGTACATTACTGTAAATAATGTACATTATCTATAATTGTATTTTTATACATTTTACTGAGCTGCATTGAAGCTATTTTATGTTCTCCTTTACTGTCACACGACTTTTATGATGTAACCTTTGAGGTGTTAAACTACAATTATTGTTACGATAACTGCCAGAAGGATAGCTTCTCATTTATTAGCTATTCATACTGCAACATAAAGGTACAGCACTTTGTATGAACATAAGGAAGACCTTCAGAGTTAACTCAGGTCTTCTCCAGATCAGAAACCATAGGCAGTAGAACCTTCCCGAACACACAAAAATACGTTTGTAGGTCAGTGCCGTCTGTTTTGGCAGAAAAGTCAGATCCACCAGATGAAACGAGTCTTCCTCACTGAGGCCCTGACGTGACCGCCTTTCTCCCTTCCCTTCCTTGTCACTTTCAGAGACATAAAAGTGTCAACAGATAATTATTATATGAAGACTCTAAAATGGTGCCCGCAGAACTGTGTCACGGCATCCCTGTGTCGCTCTGTCCTGAGTGCAGGCATCCACACAGTGTTGCCCTGAGAAATCCAACAAACTGAGCAAAACACAGCAGAAACAGAACTGTACAGAAACACTGCAGAACACCGCTGTACAGAAACACAGCAGAAACAGAACTGTACAGAAACACTGCAGAACACCGCTGTACAGAAACACAGCAGAAACACTGCAGAACACCGCGTACAGAAACACAGCAGAAACAGAACTGTACAGAAACACTGCAGAACACCGCTGTACAGAAACACTGCAGAAACAGCAGAAACAGAACTGTACCTACAATTCTCTCCACGTTATCTCTTTAGTTTTGTTTCTTGCATCGTAAAAGCAGCGCTGTACGTATAACCTCACTATAAAGAAACCACACGATTCCTCCTATATGCCAGAAGCCCCCTGTGGTTGAGTACTTGTTAAATTTGTTTTTAATGTGCATTTGTTCCTGAATCATATCATTCATTAACACTGTGATCGATAAACTACATTTTCCCCGCCTGGATCATTCTGAAGGTCTTCAGCCAAGAACAGGAACTCCATCAACCAGCATCCACAAACTCCAGGACATGCCCTTCATGCTGCAACATTTCCCTGCAGATCTGCCTTTCTTATACTTAAATTTGCACATTCGTAATTTAATTTCACAGGTGTGCCATCCGGACAAACTGCCTTGAAGCGACCCAATTCAAATCTTCAGAAGGAACGTTGAAAGACAGGACACAGACAGCGTGCCGTTAGAATAACCCTTTGTTGCCTTCATGCGTGTTAAACAAGCCCAACCATATGAACTACCCCTGTGGGCATACCAGAATGGATCCAGGAATAATCTTCTCTGGGTGAAGGCAAATGGATGCATGTATGGAAGAGGACAGGGAGAAGTGCGAGGAGGTGTTTGCAGGCCTTGACATCAAATGCTTGAGTGGAGTTGGCAGTTAGAGCCGTCAGGGCAGATGTGAGCGGTGCTGTGTGCTTTCATTAGGTTTATCTTTCATACTCTCCCCAGCGATGCTGCAGTCTGCCAAATGAGTTCCCTGGCGATCCGACTCCTGTTCCACTCCTCCATCCCACAAATGGTTGCAGCGTTGCAAAATGGGAGACTGTGTGTGTGTAAGTGTAATCCTCTTTGATGCCACATGCATGCTCTTCAGCACACAAATATGAGCATGAGATACACATAGTTCGGCGCTGACTCATTAACAACATTAACAGACAAAAACAGACATCCTGTGTACACACCAATATCTCAAATCAGAAAAGCCTGTTGTGGTTTTTTATCACTTTATTTTTAATTTTTCATCAACTGATTTACTGGGGGGCGAAGAAAAATATTTTGTACACAGCCCTTGTCCGTTTACACTGTATTTAAGCTCTCAGTCACGGAAACCCTCAGTTTACCCTTAAGTTCTCCCAGTTATTCAAAGCAGTGTGATATAGGGCAGCTACCTATAACCATACACAGGTCTAGCACAATTCTTCAAGCATAGAAAACAATGTCACAAGGATAGTGGCAGTGTGGGGAAAACATAATTAGCCATAAACTTCCACCATCCACAGTGACTGATATCTTCTCTCGAAGCCAACAGTCAATATTTCTTTGTTAGTGTGAGGTGCTGGTCTATAATTAGGTCCTTGCCCTTTCTGTAAAAGACCTTAATAAACATAAAACTGGGCCTAGGGAAATTGAATTCCTCACAACAAATCATTTGTTTATTGATGTATGGACCATCGGATATGAGATAATGGAGACCAGACACAGTTTTAGTATTTATGTAAGTAAAACATCTATATTTTTCAGGAAAATAAACAGCTGTTTTATTTCACTTACATACAGTCAGTAAATATATAAAATCCACTTTTGCACCGTATCAGAATGACAAGCTATAGATATGCTGCACAATGCTGGCCTCTTGTTTATTCTGCTGCCACGCAATTATGACTATACTATGGCCGGTCCAAGATGGCGGGCGCATTTCTTGCGGCCATCAGCAAATGCGGCGTCTAGTCTTTATTATGTCTACAGTAGGGTTGCCAACCTTCGCCAATTGTCCGGGACATCCCGAATTGTGGGTGATTTTGATTTGTCCCGTTAGGGACAGCTCCAGTCCCGTATTCCAATCACAGCCTCGCCGGCAAATAATAGGCTACTGTAAACGCGCCAAAACTCACGCAAACGTTGCTATGGGACACGGTTGTTGGTGACAGTGTGTGTGACCTGGCCACAGGTGAGGTGAGCGTTACCGTGTGTCAAAATGAGAAACTTGTCATAATTGTCTCGATCAGTACTATGAACAATTCATCCAAGCGACTACAGTAATGGTTTGCCAAAATTACACTGAAATTAGTAGCTAGGTTTATGGTATGGCTAATGAAAGCTTGCAATTTCCGTTATCGTTGGTCAGCTATTGGCATGCGCGCCTGCACCTGGAAGAAGGTGTCCCTCATTTGGGGTTGTGGAAGTTGGCAACCCTAGTCTACAGGGAACGCAATTACAAGCTGATAACCTAGCTAGCGTTAGCGTGTTCGTTCACTTCAAAATGGAAGCAGCGAGTAACGTTCCCGCTAGTGAGGAGGACATTACTAATTAAAAGCAAAGGATCAGTTGCATGACCCAGCCACCAACCAATTCATCCAAAAGGACAGGAGAATGGACTTTGTTTTCAAGTAAAGATCATCAAAGGTAGGCTATGTTACTTCAAAACTTTTCGCTGCAGTGCCAACTGATTTTTTTCCGGGCCGCCGCTGCCACTGTTTTGTAGCCCTACAGAGCCTAGCCTATATTTTAGTGTTGTGCAGAATCACCGGTCAATTTGTAGGCAAAAAATACCAACGCAACGTCATTATGCACAATTACCGTAAATAGTGCCGCAAGGGCAGGCTCAAATAGTGCGTAAGGACCAACACAATTTCGTGTAGGCCTAATGCTGTGTGCGTGCTGTATCGTGTTTTTTTCTGAGGAGTAGCTAATTGGGGTCAGAGGGCCAAGGTTTAAGAGTCACGGTTCGTATGTATGCAGAGGGTAGAGCTATACTGAACCAGAAATAGTATTTGTAGCACCTTCAAGTTAAAAACTAAAAAAGACTAGAGATTATGGGAAACAATTGCTTTGTCAAACACAGAACATGTTCTTTGTGAATTCAATTTATAATAAATGTCACTAGGGAACCATATATATACTGTATATATATATATATCTTCGTTGCTTTCATCTTTAGCTTTTTAAATCCAACGGCACAGACACCCAGGAGCACATGGTTCCACGTGCAGTATGCGACTGTCCCCTGTAGAAGGGGAGATTTGAGAAGATCCCTGCACCCCAGGTAAACCACAGGAGGGGAATGTCATCACAACACTAAGTGAAGATCAAAGCCGTACCACTGGGCTTTGTTATATTCAGTCAAGTTGTCCCTTGATGTTGTCAAAAGTCTTATTTTCCGTCGTGCTCCGTTCTGAGGGCGGGAGGGGAGAGAGAGACCCGCAGAGACGCAGACACTAATCTGAGTTTTGACTGTCATAGTTTTTACTACACGTTGTCGCTAAATCTTCATTCGATGACATAATAATCCATACTGTTTTTTTTTTTTCACTCACACATCTGTTGAGTTGAACTGTTCTGACTGGGAGAATCCTTTGAGGTGAATTCCAGAGTAGCAGAATAAGTATTTATTTATTTATTTTCTAGTGATTTATTCTATAATATTAATTCACTTGTTGTGTGTCTACTTCAATAACTCCCTAATATTAGAAAAAAGGATAGGTGTTTACTTATTTTCCTATAGACAGTGTTCCTTAATTGTGACAGTAGTTTGAATCAGTGAGGAAAATGAAAAGTGTAGGGAGCTTTTACAGGAAGTCTAACAATGAAGAAGCAGGGCTGCACTCATCATGCAAAGCCATCTATCCATCTGTGTATCCATATATTGCCTTTCACTGAATACAAATAGGGGGATGTGTGTGTATGAGAGCGGAGGACTGGAGTCAGGGCTGTTTCTAAAGAGCTTGTCTTCAAACAGTGTTTTTCCAGGTCTAAAGCCTGATCATTTTGCAGTAATGCAATGAGGGACTGAAGCAGAGCTTTGAAGCCACAGACTGAAAACCCTAACAAGATATAATTTTGTCATCATTAACGTAATCATATACTTTACCTTCTGCCAGATCTCTATTATTGGCACCAAACAGTGTTCCTAGTGTCATTCTGAAATGTGAAGGTGTTACCTGTGAACACACTCAGTCCTTGGGTGGCACAACATTGAAGCAGAAGTGTGGATGAAAACAGTTTACATGAGCTTATTCTTAAGTAGGGGTTTTAAAACATTTTTAAGGCATGCCATTCTCTAAACTGAATTCAAACACTATTTGTTATGGCCTTAGTGTTTAATAGGACATCTGTATGCCCCCCAGCCACTGTGAAAATTCAGGATGCAGCCAGCATATTCCGCCCTGAGATGTAGTGCATAGTGAACTAAGATTTATGGGAAGCAGTTAAACTTAAACATGTCAAGTTATGAATGTTGGGCTGTAAACCCAAGCGATTTAATCCATGGCTTTTTATCAGGGTGGAGCAGTTCATTCATTAAAGGGGATGATTTATGATGTCAGATCCCTTTTAGAAGAAGCTACCCCTTATTTTACCAAGGTGGTTTGACTCGAGGATAGAGAGGTGCTGTGTCTCCTTGAAGACAAGGAGCATCCTGCTGTATATTCCACTGCCATGCACAGAAAACATCCTCTATTTCTAGAATTACATAACACATTTTGGGACAGGATAACCCTAGCAAAAAGCAGATTCAAAATATATCTTATTCAATATGACAGTAGGTTACTAAGCCATGTCAAGATCCATTTTTGATGGGATTATTTTAATAACAAATAAATATTGTGTCTTATTATTTTTATTCAACTTGAATATATGACACGAAAACATGGTGTGTCTGGAAAATGCTCTGTATAAAACAATACTGCTCTTCATCACAGGCATTTCTCACTGGGAGACAGTTCACCCATATGATGATTATGCACACCATCAGCTTACACTGAGGTCAACAACACCCCCAGGAGCAGATCTCTGACACAGTCCTAGACAGCATGTTGAGACAGCGTGTTTGTTAACTGTAGAGATATCTCTCATGGTTGGTTCCCCATCAATAGAGCTCTAGAGAAGTTATATTGATATCGGTCTGATGACGATGCAGCAAAAGCAATTTTGCACTGCTTAGGTTTAGTCAAAAGAACCATTAAACTGTCCTACAGTGAATAGGAATTTGTTTCTTTCTATTTGTTGTGCTGTGAAATTTCATTTTAATGCCACACTGTGATGTCTGCCAATACCAATGCAACATAATGGATAATAATGCACTGTTGCACTGGACTACATAATTGTGTCCAAAACCAATTTCAGCAATATAACTTTGCACCTTACATAAGAGCTACCAAATAAAAAAACTTTTCAAAAGTACTTCACAACTCTGAATGTTAATTACAGCAAATGTATAGCGTTTAAGGTAGCATGCATTACTGTATTTTCCTGACTGTTTCTGTGGCTTAAAATAATTTATTTTGGATTTCCTTTTGGACCCATTCATCTTAATTCTTACTCACCAGATCTTGAGGTACTCATTTTGGTAGAATCACAACAGCACTATTCATTTCTTCCAATCTTTTCTTAGGTTCTCCATTTTTTTAATCAGGCCAGATTAAAGAAACCCCCTGAGGGGTTTGGAGTGCATATGAGTTATTCATAAACATCGGAACTGCATTTGACACCTACAGCTTCTGTTAAAATAGGATAGGAACACTTATGCAATGTAGCTGAGCAGGTTACTGCATGAAGACAGATTGGATGGCTATCTACCATCTGAATGTACAGTCTAAAGGCTCTTTGTGATTTGTAAAAGCAAACATTATCCTTTGTCATGTGACGCAGTGCAGCATGAATATATCTGGAAAGGAAGAGGGAGGATATAGAGGGCAATATATTACAGTTTTTGTTTATTCAGTTCAGGTTTTTTGTGATTACTTCACACAGTAAGGCAGCCCCAGGGCATAGAGGGGGTGGTAGCTGGCTTCAGAATCCTTAAAGATGATACTTCATTGAACTGCTCAGCACAATTAAACACAAAATGCCAAAATCATACACTGACAATGAACATCTGCATGCAAGAAATGTATATTAACGAGGAAAAATGTCATTTAAAGCAAAGATCCTCAGAGAAAGTGTGGTTCATAAGCATTAAAGATGATGATTCATGAACAACCTCGCCCTTCCAGAATATCTCTCATGTTTTTTGGGGTATTCGTTTTCTTCTTCTATCTATCAGGAGGCCATAAGCTTCCGTCTGGTCTTCCTGACATTTAGCTGACGTGCATCTTGCCACTGGGTCACTTTGCCTTGACACCAATACAGTTGGAAACAATTATATTGTCTGGTTACAACTTGGTTCTTGTCAGAGTTTCCTATTTACAACAAGTCATAGGAGGATAAAATTGGCTTTTGTAGTATCATAATTTCCCACACGCTCTCAACATGTGGTCCGGATAATTATTTGACATTTATAACTGAATGTATGACATTTGCTTTCTGCACTTCTCGTACTGAAGTTTGCTGTGAAGCAAGCTGGCTGTACCCAGACACTCTCCAGACATGTCTGCCAGGCCCTGGGAGTCGGAGGACCTTGAAGGTGTTGAACGAGAGTCCTTCTCACATCCTCTGATAAGTCTGGATAATTCCTGTTCCTCCATAGTGTGTGCGTGCTGTAATCACATGGTATAAGGCATTCTTCTCCTTGTGGGACAAGTGTTTGATTGGATCCCACCGTGGTCGGTAGTTCAGACAGTGAGAGGTGACGTATGGGGAAATTACTTGAGTGCTCTCCGTGGTGCTGAAGGCAGGAGTCACAAACTCAGGCTGCCATGACAACGGGGCATTGTCCATGTCGCTGTCCATGGTGCTAGTCTGTATTCAAAGGCAGTTGCACCATGTTATCATTCAAAACTTATGTGAAAGCATGGAAACCTTGAATGCAACATTACGGGTTGGATTGCTCCAGTTATTATTTGACATTTTTCAATGCTATGGCCTGTAATTACTGTACAAAGTCAATGTTGCAATAAAGCAGTTCTAATGGGGCCATGAGTTCAATAAGCAATCGGGAGGCTGTCTTCAGCTGTCAATTTAAACAATTCAATAACTATGAAATTCCTTCTTGTCCCGGCAAGTCCCAATAACCCTAACCTCCCTCTCTATGACAAGTCAACATTACAAGACTAAAGCGCCCTGGAGTGTTGATATATAGATCACAGGAGATTAAATAAATCCGTTCTTCCAGGGTTTATGGTGAGTTTCTGTCAGAACCAAGTAATCCATTGTCAGATAAAAAACTGAAAACGGGGTTTGTATTAAGAGAGACGTTGATTGATTTAGATTAGAAACAGATGAAGATGGTGGCAGATTATTGATTTGTCCTTGTGCTGTCAAGGTCATTCAAATTACAATGGCCGGGTTTCCCAGATTCGTTAAGAAGCTCTTAACGCTAAGAGCTTCTTAAGAGCGTTCTAAGAGCGTTCAAGAGCATTCTAAGAGCGTTCTAGAGCGCTCTTTGAATGTTCTTAATAAGTTCTTAGCATTAAGAGCTTCTTAACGAATCTGGGAAACCCGGCCAATGTCATTAAAGTGGTTTCATGAGTCCACTGTAGTGTGGTCAGTCAGATAAGATGGTCTTGAAAGGTAAGTCAGGGGAGATAGCACTTATTTGTCTGTGGATGTATCACATAGTCTACAGAAGACAGAGTAGTATTGTAGTAAACAATAAACACACAAGATAATAGGAAATATGTTTAGAAGAGCCTTATCTTACAACCACTAAGTTACAAATGACATGATGTTACCAAGTCAGACATTGCATGTTGATTTTCTTTAGGTCAGTAAACCTGTAAATCCCATAAATTGGTTTATCTATGTATAGTAAATTGTGTGTAGATTTCAAAATCCATTTAAACAGATCCATCCAGGTATAATTAGATTGGATGATCAACTCCACCAGCAGCATTTACATCTGCCTCTGGACAAGAGGTGTTTTAACAGTTTTTATTGTTTCTTTGTATTTTGTTCTAATGAGACTATGTAAGGAAATTGACAAAGGTTAATGATGAATTATTTCTCTCTTTCAATTAAGACTTTTATATTAAAATTGACTTTTATATTGAGGTGGGATTGAGATTGTCGTATACAGGCTACATAACAAATAATTATTTTCTTGGGCATACACTGTTTTCATTCTTCAGACTCTTCTCACAGGAGGCACAGTCATCTAAATGATCTTACCACTCTCATCATCTCCTCTCTGTTTCCTTCTGGGTTTATCATTTGTTTTATTGTCAGTGCATCTTGTCTTCTCTGTCACTAACAGTCACTCACAGTAACAAAGAACATGTGTTCTTAGGTAAAGGTTTAAAGGATCTATTCACTGTCATGTCCTTTTCTCGTCAGTTTAGATGAAGGTGGGGAATTACTGTACTTTATGACGTTCCTAGACACAAGCACTTAAACAAACTATTTGTCAAAGAATTAAATTTGAACTGACATATACGACAACAGAGCCATTGCTCAGACAATGTTATCACCTCATGAGGAAACATAGTCACATCAAATGAAAAAACAATTTTTCTTTGGGTTGACTAACCAGAAAATGCAATTCAGCTCCAGATTTGTCACTGTGAAATCTGGACTAATCATTCTGGGAAGCAACACAAGTGATAAGCCAATATTTCTATTGTGAGAGGAAGCACAAAGACGATGCCAGTCATAGCATGCTAGCGGGTGTTTTTTTTGTTGTTGGACAGGTTTGAAGCTTCCTTTGTCTGTGAAACTTCCTTTGACCATCATCCTTCAAGTCAACAAATCGGATGCTGTGACAAGACACATTCAAAAGTAATAGTCACATAAACTGTCGTCTGGGCCCTGACTCTGGAGCTAGTATGTGAGCTTTCTGACTAGCAGGTGTGGCTAGCCATGGGACGAACCGAACCAGCTGGGCCACACCTTGTCTGTGATCTCCCGACAATCCCGTTTGCCCAGCAGCTAACCCTCTGCTGCCAGCAGGGTTCCTTTAAACCCTGAGGCCTGCCCAGTCGATGAACTCTGCATAAAGCCAGAGATCCTGACACAAACAGATTTAAAGGAGGTGGAGAGTCGGAGGAGGCCGGCTTCTGTGTGCTGCAGGGCTCTAGCGACTGCACCCACAGGCTACAGATGAAGAGAGCGGCGTCTTCCATCGCACAGTCCGATTAGCCAATAAGATGAAGCCTCTCGTTGCGTCGGAATCTTTGAGAGTGGAATTAGTGGCAACTCACTTCCTGTTATCCGCTTTGGAAGACTGTTATTGTTGCTTCCAAATTATTAAGCATCTTATCTGGGTATGCATTCACTTGTGTGTTATTGTTTGGGGGGTATTCTGTGTTGCCTGCAGTAAGCGCACAGTGTTCGAGGAACGAAAATACAAGACGCTCATTGTTTTCCACTCCAGAGAAAATGTCAGAATAGAGGGTTTGAACAATTATAAATGTTCAATTCACAACAAGCTCAATTTGCTAAACATATTGACCACAAATTGAATTGAAAACATTTGCAGAATTAATCATAGCTGTACTGTGTCAGCATTTTACTGGTCACAAAAAACAGCAGCTTGTTTTTTTAACCTCAATTTTTCCCTTTGTGCCTTGAGTATACTGCAACTAGGACTCTCTAGGCCTGTGTGATGCAGGTGCAGCAAAGCATGCTCTCTCTTCTCAATCCTTTTAGGGAATAGTCTTACTCGAATGCCAACAACCTGAGATGCAATCAACAGACATGTCCGCCTTACATTAGATAAATTACCGACAAACAATACAAATAATCACCTCAAGCTGACTAACGACTTCCCATGATCCTCTCTGGTCGTCTCCCACGTATTCTGTAGGGGAGGCGGAGGGGGGCGGAGGAGGAGAGGTGGGGGTGGTGAGGGATGGGGTGCATGTGTCTGCTGTTCTTTTCTCAGTCTTATTGCTCTCTCCTCTGACATCGCAATATTATCTCAAGCTGCAGGCCTCAGAGCACATCTTGTAAATAATACACAACGCTGGACAGAAGCCTGTGAGGCCAGGGCTAAGCTCAGTCTTATTTGGCTTTCATTGTGCTGTGAGTTCATTACTCCTCATCTCCCGCGGCAGCCAGTTACATTTATTTTCACCACATTGTTTTATTTTTGCCATAAAAGCCAGATTAGCATTGAGGAAAATGCCCTGTTTTTGTTTGGGTACACCATTATTACGTTTGCCGTCGCTGCCACCCATCAACCTCTGCTCCACCTCAAGGTTCAGTAAACAGTCAGTGTGTGTGTGTGTGTGTGTGTGTGTCAATGAATGGGTAGAAAACAAAACATTTGTTTTCGTCTTGCATCGTATTTGTATAGCACAAAAACAGGGTTTACAGTAAACCGTTGCCTTTTGGAAAGTTGCACTAGTTTACAAGATCAGAATTGAGTTCATGAACAGCATCAACAGTAAAACCACAAAAAATAAAACATAAACGATGATAGAAAAATATGGTGTTTCTTTATAATACACATGGTGGCAGGGTTTTCTAAAACAAAGCAGTGACATGCTGTGGTGATTTAGCTGCTGTCCTGCGTCTCATCCATGATGCACAGCTGTCTGGTTCTCCAAGAGGGCGACGCCCCCAACCTTGTGTCAGTATTGATTCAATCAGACAGGTCTGAAGGCTGTCAAGTGTCCTCTGGTTGGCTGAGAGACACGCCACCTCAGCGACAGACTCGGGCGAGGGAGCAGTTACAGCCAATCCAACATGTCACTATCATTTTCCCCCATTGAAGCACCTAACTCGACCCTCAACTCGTAATTTCTATGCTCGCCTTTCACTCCAGTAAATATTTCAGAGAGAACATTGGGACAGTAAGCGTGAGCTGAGAAAAGGTTTGCGAACGTCAGGACCAGGGTTCTAAATTAACACCCGCCAACCCGCCAAATGCGGGTTAAAATTCATTTTGGCGGGTGTTAATAAAAACTCACTAGCCAGTTTGGCCGGTGATACATGAGGCATTACATGAATGATACATAAGGCTCTGTTTTCGGCATGGTTCTTGGTCATTTATCCCCCTGGCAGTACTTCCTGAGTTTCCAATGAACACTGTGCCATAATGGTACGTGATAACGTTTTATACGCCCATTGGCTGCGCGCAGTTGAAGTGAAACCGGCGCGAGAAACCGTGGAAACGAACGAGTTTCCACCAGAAAACAAGGAAGAAGTCAAACGAAGCATAGCGGATCATAGGAGGTAATAAGAGCTAGCTAGTAAAGTAAAAAGTGAACTTAATGCGGCGGTGGTTAGGACAAAGTTCTGGGGGCGAGAAGAGGAACGAGGCAGGGGATGAGGATATTGATAGCACTAGAGAAACGAAGAAAAGAAAATGTAATGCCAAATGGCTGACAGGTCGGGAATGGCTTGTGTTTGACAATGAAAATGTTGTCATGTTTTGTAAGGATTGCCTTATGTAGTCTACGCATAAGAAAAATTATGTTGCTTACTGACACAGTCTAGTGTAATGTAAATACACTGTTCTTAATAAAGAGTATATTGGGTCAGTTTAATTATAGCCTGCTTAGGACAAAACGTTACTGTAAATGCATGGGCAGGAGTCAATCTCATCATGATGCGAATGGACGTTTTAGCCATTTATACGGTGGCCGACATGTGCAAACGTGCTGCAAATATAGACAAAGCACAAGCAAATTGACAAACGCAAGCAAATTAAGAAAACATCTTCATGTATTTGACAACACATGCGCAGCATTCAGCAAACGCGCTGCAAATATAGAAACGCGCTGCTAATACACACAACACAACCAAATGGGCTACATAAACAAGCTGCAAATATAGAAACGCGCTGCAAAAAGGAAAGCCCGAAAACAAACAGAAATAAGCTGCATCCAGATAACACAACGGAACTGCTCCAGGCCTCTAGTAGGAGCGCTAAGTGGAAGAGCGTGATTTTCGAACCAGAGAGGGCAGATGAGAAGTTTGTTTTGAATAAGGGGACCAAAATCGAAGTAAAGAGGCAACATAAAAAGATTAGTATTCATTTTTACATGTGCCCCTCCTCTTTTACAGTTTTTCAAAAGACTTACTTCGATGTTGGTCCAAACTTTTCATATGCTCTCTCTTTCTCTCTCGCTCCATGGGGCCGAAAATCAAGATGTTCCACTTGGATCTCCCCCTAGAGGCCTGGAAAACTTCCGTTGTGATAACTGGATGCGTTTTTGGTTTGCGTGCTTTTGTTTTTGCAACGCGTATTTGCAGTGTTTATGTATTTGGTTGTGTTGTGCGTATTTGCAGCGCGTTTGCTGAATGCTACGCATGTGTTGTCAAATTAAGTAAGATGTTTTCTTAATTTGCTTGTGTTTTGTCTAAATGCATGTGTTTTCTTAGTTTGCAGCGCGTTTGCTCATGTCGGCCACCGTACATTTACAATAAATCGTGTTCTTACTTCACGTGTTGATGATTTCACATACCCTTGCATCATACTTCTGTGCTTCATTTTACTTCATTTTCTGTGTTTTTCATGCCAACAATGTTAATAAAATGATGAAATGCATTCAGTGAAACTCATAATTGTTTTTATTTTCACCGGAAAGAATTTGGCTAGTGGAGATTCTGATTGGCTGGTAACTTTAGAAAGTTACCAGCCAACTTGGCTGGTGATCAAAAAAGTTAATTTAGAACCCTGGTCAGGACGTCTGTGTTTGCTCACTGCAACTCGAATTTCAATTATAACTCAACACATTGTATTCACAGCAAATTTTTTGTGTATCAAAAGATTCATGATGAGATAGCTTTGGGGCTGTTTTCGGCAACACCCTTACTCTACCTGCAGTCATTAGCACAGACTCAGTGCTTTTCTTTTTAGGGATTCAGTGTTGAGAAGTGAAGGGCACAATGAGGATGTTTCTTTCCTTGGCTGTCAACTTCAGTGGATCTCCAGAATAACAAAGCAATTATTTCCTCTTGGTTACTCTTTCGTGGCATAAAACAAACAACAGATACAAAAAAATACAAAAATGTTTTTACACCAACTTTGCAATTAAATTAGGGACATATCGCTCAAGACCCACCTAATGAGTGACCATCCTTTTCCACCACAAGATGTTTCTCACTGTGTATTATTATTTTAATCAGAAAAAGTGAGGATGGAAATGTAATATTTGAGCAAGCTGTCAAAGCTAGTACGTTTTAATTGAAAACTGCAACCAACAGTAAAAGGTCTAGTAACTTTCATAGGATTGACAAAAGCTTAAAATATGTTACTTCATAATAATGCTAGTAAGCTTAGCCATATAAATAATTACAAACCATCTGGAAATAATGGTACTTTGAAATGAACACCAAATGTCTCATCATGCTGTGGTCTCAAGAGGGATCTTTCCCGTTCTCGTCTGTCATTCATTGAACTGATTCATCGAGGACTCAAGACACAGTCCACTCAGTCCAGCTTGCCAACAACTAACTGTCAGATATGTGAGAAAATACTTGACCCGATGACCCAGCTGACTGAATGAATACCATCTTCTCTCGCAAAGATGAAGCTGTTTGAATCAATCCATAACATCACAAATGTCAGAGTAATGACACCTCCATTCTACTTTTATTCCTCCAGGTCCTCCAGCTCACACAGTGTCTTGCTGTTTCCGCTTGCAGTGGTTACCACAAGGCAACGTTGGATTTGAAATCATACGGAACTGCAGTCAGGGGCTGGAGGAGCTTCATACAGCCCGACTCCTAGACTCCCTTCACAGCCACATGCTGGCTGTCTTTTTGAGCTCTTAATGGCCCAATTATCGTAGCTCTGGAGCAGATCAATGGAGACCTGCCAGGCTAGGCTCCACACAATGGGAGGTGGGCAGGGTGTGACAAGATGCTCCGAGACCCTTTGAGAGAGGTGACAGCCTCGGCTAGCTACGTGGAAGTCTGTCTTTCTCCAGAGCAGTGGCTGTGACAAAACCCTGTCCACAGAATGGGCACCGCTCGGTTTTTTGGTACATCAGACACAATGGTTCTATCAGATCCAGTTTGTCTCCCTGTGAGCAGCACTGTGTGTCTCTGGACAATGTTCTGTCAGCCTGGTAGCGCTTGAGGAGGAGTGAGAGTGGATAAATCACATGTGGAACATCTACACAGTCGTACCAATAATTGCAAGTTGCAAGATTGTGTGTATCTGAAGATGGACTCCACTGGATGGTCTTTGAATTCATGGCGTCTGACTCAGCTCTGATCTGTAAATACCTGGCTTCAACGTACTGCACTGATCTGTAAATACCTGGCTTCACTGTACAGTACTGCACATGTACACTGTTCATGTAGTTGAAGAAACAGTTGTAGATTTCCAGTTGTGTCTACCTTGTGTACCTTGAGCTGAACGAAGGCTCTGGTTACCAGGGTTACTCCATGTGATGGGAGATTCTGTGGGTTCTGTAGGTCACCATGATCCGTTCTCCCCGTGTCACAGCTAACAGGGGGACTCTCCAAGATCGAGCAGGAGTCATCTCATTCAGGCTTCATGACGGGAGCGATGGTTCTGGGTGAAAAGACCTGTGGCAAGTACATCTGGAAAGATGCTCTCTGGAAAGATCCTATCGCTTGATAACATCTGGAAAGATGCTTTTCATCCAGGGCGTAGGTGACGGCTCTAACAGCAAGGTCACATTTCTGTGGTGGCACTGATATATTTGACACTTTAATATTTGTCCTGCGGTCTTTTGTCATCTTTTAACTCAAGCATGTGCTCATCTTGTATTTAACACAGGCATAAACAAGTCTTACTTTAGATGTGAATATCCTCATGTTTCAAACAACTGCTACTAAACACCCCTTGGGGAAACATCTGTTAATCATTTTCGGGAATATGCCAGCTAAATGCACTGTGTCCAGATGTGTCTCATTTAGTCGGTAGCACAAAAAGACCAATGAGGGAGTCTTTTCATACTGTATAAATTATGTCTCGATTTTCCACCAAAAAAAAACGTACCATCCAAAATAAGAACGTACCGGGTGGATTTTTCGGTTAAATTTTTTTTACGTACCGGTACATTTATTTGGGAGAATAGAGATAAAGTAATACAGTCTGGACCTTTCCCTCCTCCGTAGCCATGTGTGTTCACTATGAGATTATGGTCAAATAGTGGAGCACAACGGCACTTAGGAATACTTGGCTGGTCCTGATGTTAGTTTCCTCCAGGATCACAATGACTCTTATCGAGTGACTTATTGCTCTTGTAGGTTAGTTATAACGAAGTTAATTGTTGTACTCGCTGTGAAATATTTTACTGTTGATTGTTCTTCTACAGGTACAGTCTTGCACTTTTTGTGGTTCATGTTGTTTTAATTTGTAACTTGTATAACTGCATGCTCTTATGGGTCTTCCCTTTGGCACTTGTTTAGTTTTTTCACAATGCATGCTTCATGTTTTGGCTGCTTGCAATGTTTGGGACTACCTCGTTGTTATGATCAGTGACCTATGCTCTTTTGTAAAGCTCTCTCTTGGAAGTCGCTTTGGATAAAAGTGTCTGCTGAATGCATACATTTAAATTTAAATACTGTCAGGGTTATAAAAGGATGTGAGGAATGGTAAGTACAATTCATTTGTAAGTTTTTGTGTGTAAAAGTGTGTAAAATATTTCAGACAAACAAAAATATCCCATCAGATACGTTTCCATTGCACATCAATTCCATTCTGTTCCTGTCTGTAAAAGGTGTCAGGGGGGATGCATTCGCATGCCAAGCCAGACCCTCCTCTTTATTGGAAGTGTAATTGAGAGATGGGTTTAATCAGAGAGGCACAATCAATGAGTGAAGAGACCTGGCACAAATAACTGTGCAGAGTTGGCCAACAAAACTCTTCTTTCTAGTGCCAGGCAATTCTCATCAATGAAACATACTTTTCCCCTGGATGGACTGACGCAAAATCCACTTCAAAATATCGCTCCCTACATCGAACAGCTTTCTGTGATGTTTGATTTTATATTCTACTGGAAACTTTTATTCACATTTGAAATCTGCCTTTCCCTTTCTATATTTGGTTTTCTCCTGAGTTTACGTTAATTAGTTAAGACAAGTTTCTGGTAATTTTTTTATATATTTTTTGTAATAAACCCAAATAACTACTTCCGGTTTCGTATTTGTTATGATCCTTCTCTCCTTTTTGGATGTTCCTTTGAAAGTGGGAACATGAATCAAAGAGATTAGTAAGATCAGAACAAAGGATTAGTCAGTCTGACTCTGTAATTGTCCACAAACTGTTACTGGTGGCGCTTCTTAATTATTGCAGTAGTTTCACAACAAACCACTTGCGTTGACGAGGATATGGGATTTGGGGATGCAGAACTTTATTTTTTTCGCTGCTTGAATTACTTGTTAAGAGGTGAATAGCATCTCTTTGCAGGGTAGGAATGTCAGATAGTGTGAAGGATACAGATGGCTGCTGGGCTGGCACACACAGCCAGAAATCAACTTCAAAATCAAATCAACTTTTATTTGTATAGCCCTTTTTACAAGCAATGTCACAGAGGGCTTCACATTCGCCCATAGAACTGCCCCTCAACCAAACTACACCCTCGAGGAAGACAAGAAAAAACTCCCAGAAAAACTCACTAGAGGAAAAAAATTGAAGAAACCTTGGTAGGAGCAATTCAGTGAGAGATCCCCTCCTCCAGAGACGGTTGGTGAAAGAGAGGAGCAGAACACAGGATTAACAGTCATACAACAGGGAAGTGTCAGTGGGTGTTGAAACTGTTTAAACTTCATTAAACAGTAATTGTTCTCACATGCAATACGGTTGAGAAATATACCTTGAAAATAGATTACTAGCTGTAGCAGAGACTATACCCCCTCCACCCCTTGCCCTCACCTCACCCAACTGTCATCACATTTCATAGGGAACCTTTAAATTAAATTGAATGATTTAAAAGTTCAACATTAATTAACATCATCCAATCCTTACTGCTCTGGTGGGATGTTATCTCTAATTGTTTTGAATTAAATATATCTTTACTTCCAGACAGTAGAAGGTGAACTGCCCAACATCATCAGAGTTACACCGGCGCGTTGACGCGTTTCTTGATTAAGTGAGTCGACCGGCCCCGGGGGAAGATCCGCCTCTCCTATTGACCCCCTGACGTGTCATCAGCGATAATCTCTACAAGTGTTTGACAGGAGGCCTTGCTTTCATCGGACAAACGCTTTCAGGTTTACCCCCCGCCACCCTCATCCCACATTTCTCAGCAGGGCCGCTGAAAGTTTTTAAATGAGGTCCGGCTCACCTAGGGACTGAAGATAGTCTACAATGTTTTAGGTGAGAGGGAGAGAACTGCCAAAAGAAACGTTGACGTTTTTAGATCTCGAGATCTTGGATTTGCTCGTAGCAGCAGCCTACACTGTCTGCTCTACTTAGGTCCATGTATCCTTGCTCTTGCTAAATCTTAAAAAAGAAAGTTCAGCTAAATCCTGAACAAACGGGAGATATTTATAACCATTGCAGCATACTGAACAGTGTAACAAAAACATGATAACAGTGTAGTAACAGTGTAACAGCACTGTAATAACAACATAATAAGTGTATAAGCAAAATAATAAGTGTAATAACAATGTAACAGAGATGGGAAGCAACAAACTTACATGCAAATTAAAACTAAAGTAACAAGCCTGGTTTGAAAATGTAAGACATTCAAAGTACATATTTACATATTTGTGTTAAAGATTGCCTACAAGGAGTGAAAGTAAAAAGTTGTCAGAAAAATTAAAATTGAAATAAAGAACTGATACTTAAGTACAGTAACAAAGTATTTGTAAGCTACTTCGTTACTTCCCATCTCTGGATATATCTGTAAATCCAAAAGTGTGATGGCACACGAGAGTGACAGATTGTCATGTAGCTTAGTCACCTTATCGCAATCGTCCTTTTGACTGAAGACTTTAAGCGGGAAGATCCTTTCTGAGACAGGCTTTTCATAAAACTGGGACCTAACTGTTAGCATTAGCAAGCCCAAGAATATATAGCGAGATATAGAATGAATATAGAATATAGAATGAGCAATTTCAACACATCCATGGTCTCTGTGTGGGTCAAATGAATGTAAGGATATCTCCACCTTGTCAGTGCTGTAGGTCTGAGTTTAGTTTATCAGTATGCTAATACTGAGATTATACTGTTGTTTATTTTGATTTACAGTCACAACGAGTCTTCGAAAGATTATCTATCCGCTCTCCGCGCACAAGCGTGTGTGTAAAAGTGTGTACATTTTCACACACAATTTTAACTCAGGCCCAGTTTCCACCCTCCCTACACATCTGACTTTAGACTTTGTCGTCCAAATCAATATTCCATCAGACAAACAGGCTCCTGTTCACAAACACAGGTTATCGCTGTTCATTCAGACGGCTGCAGACGGGTAGGATGACTGTGAAGGGGATATAAGGGCACTGCTACACAGGCCAGTAGCCGTGACCTGTGGTAATAAGCGTGTGATGAATTTGGACCGACCCTGGGCTTCCCCGGGAACAGCAGTACATTCAAGATGGAGGAAATTAAAGACTTGTAATTATGCTGTCCTGTGGGGCCGGGGCGATGACAGCGAGATATTCATCAAAGCCCACAGCAGCAGGTGCACCCGTCACATGCTCGCCCTGATTCATCGTCAACAGCCCTGTCTCCTTCAACGCTTCTCCACCGTTCTCCTCTTTGTTTTCATCAAGAAGTTATTTTTATTTTCATTGCCCGCTGACATGATATATATGATAATTACATCTTTATATTTTTTTTACACAGCGTATAGACTGCCACTGGTGTTGTGGTTGAGTTGAGTGTAGTAGGCTAATTCATGCACAGGCATTCTGAGACATATTGAGCTTTCTCAACCAGCAGATGCCTCCAAATATCTCATTCGGGAGTCTTGCCAGAATGGAAAACAGTCTTGTGTCTGCCCCAGTTTCCTCAGCACTATAAAATAATTCAATATTAAATCAAACTCATCGAGGATACAGCCAGCGGTGGCTAAGGCTACAACTGATATAACTGTCGTGTAAACTGTATTAATTTGTGGGAAACTTAAATCATCACTTGCACTTGTTCTCAAGTGTCAAGTCTGAACTATTACAAAAGCTTCCTGGTGTGACTTAAAAGCAAAGCTCCAATATGTCTATTTTAAAACCCTTTTTATTAACAAATCATAGTTTGGGTAATAATAGATTAATCATTGACTGCATCAGTGTTGTCATATAGTTGCCATCATGTAATGATTTACTGCACAAAGCATTACAATTTTATCTGAAAGTTTTTATTTTAGATAGAACTTAGTTCTGTTCACTTTTGCAGATTGTTGTTGTTTCATCATTGTTAATATCTTATAATAATTATTGTGTGTATGTATGAGAATCACATGTATGATTATTTTCATCATTAATGTCACAAGCTGCACTATGCTCATGTTCTTAATTAACATAACGAGATCCTAAAATGACACTGAGGGTGAAAATGATCTGTCCATCTACACTAATGGAGGAGTAAACTCAATTGAGGATTGGATTTTAAAGTATTTTTAATCTGCAGATTGGAAGAGAAACCTAGATCTCTGACAACACCAGCCTTAAGTCTCATCATATCTCTCCCCTCTGAAGGCCAGAGGATGGTGTTTACAGTGAAAAGAGAAAAACTAAGATAACACACAGCCAATTGGTGTTTGTTACTATAAGCAGAAAGGCACATCACAGCACTGTGACAATAGGAACACATGTATGGATAATGAGACAGAATATATGAATACAGGATAAGGTAATAGCTGATCTACTGATTGAGATTATCATCAGCACATAGGAAATCCCATGTCTTCCACAAGGGTCACTCTTGAAGCACTTGTAACATTAGGTCCTTTCATAACAATGCTATGGTTGGATCGACAAGGACCTGAGTCAGAATCCTTCCCTCTGACTGTCATGACTTATAATTGGATGGAGTCTGACACAGCTGCATGTTTCTGTGCCTACCCTGGACACCTAGGCTCCGAGCTTGGCTCTGGTCCTGAAAAACAGTTTCACTTTAAAAACACTCAAAACTTTCCAGAAGAACTTTGAAATTAGTTTTCTTTCTTGGATTTTAAATGAAGGCAATTTGCCTTATAATATTTTACAAGGCAAATTGTGTTGAGATTGTATTCTCCCTTTGGACAGTGGCTCTACCACGACAACACTGAATATCTTAACTGTGCCTTGGATATTACTAGAAAAATAGCTAAGCCTAGCCTGGACATCTCTAAAGACATTAAGGTTACATAAAATCAATCATGCACAGCATAGCGTAGGGGGTGAATACCCACCCACCCACCTCCATCCCTATAACCCTCTTTTCAGCCAAACCAGAGCCATTAGAGGTGGGTTAAATTAATTACTGCCCCATTAGTCATAAACTCAATACCTTACGGGGGATGTTAAGTGGGAAATGGGATATAAGCACTATGGAAAGGCAGTATAAATCTGCTGTGGACTATGGTTTATTTCATCAAGAACACAAATGTTAGCACGCTGTGAGTGTGCCTCCTCCTCCAACCAGGATATGTGGGTCAGGTAAACCTTAAATGGGGTTTGACGCACAAAGGTCAGGGAGAGTAATTAGCAGGCTGGGCCCCTATGGGGCTCAGTGACCTATTCCTGATGAGGTCCTCTCTTCCTGCCTGAACACTTCCTGTCTCTAATCAGAGAGCCCATCCTTTTAATAAAGCCACTTTAAGCTTAATTTCCCTTACAGTGTATTTGTGCTCTGTAATATATCTACAAATAGCAGTGGAGGAGAGGGCAAGAAATCTCCTGACATTCTTTTTTGTTGTTGTTGGTTAACCCGGATGACTATGCACTACAGATCTATAATCAACCGTGAAGGACTTTCTTCAGGATTCTGTTACAAAAGAGTTTTTGACTTATTGACTAACCCGATGTCTGCATGGAAAACAGTGTGCCTTTTGTGACATCACGTGCCCTCTGTGACATCATGTGCCCTCTGTGACATGCGTCCAACCAGTCCTTTGATGTGAACCAGCAAATGAAGGCTTGTATCATACGTGTCCAAATAATGTAAGCCACCCCTCCACCCCAAAGACAGACTTTTTGCAGCCACCCACTGTTGTCTGATTTCAGCCAATAAAGAGGATTCTCTTTTTATGGAATAAAGGTCCTTTGATCAGGTTCTCTTTTTCTCCTACCAATTCCTTCCATCTCATTTGGCTAGCCCCTTAGCTCTGATATTACTTTATATTGGTCTGTCCTACAATCCTTTGAGAAAATTACATTTCAATATCTTCACAAAGAGCTCTCTTGCTGCCATGCAGCAAATCCTCAATCACAAAACACACAATAAGAGTGTAGCGAATCAGAGCAGTGGAAAACAAAGATGAAATAAGTGTTGTCGGTCTGGTGTCTTTTCTCTTCTTTCTTCTGCAACAACAGAAGCTGTGTCTTGCTATTACATCTTTTTAGACATGTTTCAAAGTTATTATCCTTTCTCTGCGGTAGTTCAGTGCTTATTTCTCCTCTGGTTGGTACCTTCTCTGCTTGTGTGCACTGTGGATTTCCAACAGAGGAGGTGCAAACATACACAGTTTGTTATGTCCACAACACAAAGATTGTTCCTCTATAACTCTCACCCCCTTTTCTCTCCCTCCGTCTCTCTTTCTTTCTCCCCCCTCTCCCCTGTCTTCTCTATCGCTTCCTTTCTCTGATGGACAATATTAGGTGCATAATGGCTGTTCACCATATCTTTCTAACCAGGCTCTGGGAAATGTTTTTCCGCTGTAGTCTTGCAAAAAAACGAGTATTGATCAACGTGAGTGATCTGTAGGGGTTCACCTACCTATTCAGTCGTCAGATTCAATGTTCCAAGAAAAATATTTCCTATTGTCTACTATTCCCATGCAAAGCCTATTCTTCATAGCCTCACACTGAAACACTGTTGTGGAGAGAAGCACTATGTATGTATTGAAGCATTATATATTGTACGCAGGCAACTCCAGGGATTGTTACTCCAAGCTTCTCTCCAACATAAAGAACTAAGGGTACCACTGTAGGTGGCAGAACAAAGGCGGTCAAGCCCCAAAACCAGATAAACGACGCAGAAGACAAGCAAACAAGAAAATGCTTCGCAAGGCATCAAGAAGAGTTTGGTGCTTCCTATCGTGTCAACAGGCATAAATACTTTAATTACACTGACACAGGATAGCAACTTAACTAGTAGTCAATTGTGCTCCAGTTTTAAAACTCCAAGAGAATGATAAGCTTGCGTGTCTGACCAGAGGGCAACTGTATCGCAGAGCACGTCCAGTGCCCACGCTACATGGCTAATGAGTCATGTGTTGGCAAGACAAGTGTCAGCATTCAGCAAAAAACTGAAAGGAGAGAGGGGGAGGGATGGTTGAAATCCGGCCAGTGTAACCATGGCCTTGCGAAGACTGACGTCTTTCTGGATTTCTCCATGATGAAGTGTTCAGAATGACAGAGGTGTTTACGTGTCTCGTCTGTGACTATTCCAGTAGATCAGGTGTTCATGTCGCTGTTGCTCTGAATCACAAGAAGTAGCAGGATCCACAGACACGAGAGAGAGAGAGCTGCATCTGTACCTCAATGTTTCCTCCATTGTGGAGGGTTGTTTAATTCCCCTTCATCTCGGTACTGTGTTTCAACTATTTGTTGTGAAGAGAACAGACAGATTTTCACCTATACAGAAAATCATGTCCAGTTTAAGCTCCCCTTTCTATTTTGAATTGACATGAATCCAACACCTGAGCATAAAAGATAGGGTTAGGCTCTTTTCCATGGTAAAACCCGATTGAGAGGGGATTTCGGTTCCAGGCAAAGTACTGACTTAGACTGTGTTGGGAGAAAGAGAAGCAGGGAGAAGAAGAGAAACTCAGGAAGGGTAAAAAAAACATTGGTTTCCTACTTGAGCTCTCTATTGGTTCAGCTTCTTGTTGCCTGGTTACTACAATCCTTTTTGAAAGGCTTTCGCGGCTGCACAAAATATCACGACAGACACACATGCAATATCTACCGACAAAGAGACGGTATCATGGTTTTGTTGAAACAATATATTAGGTTTTTGTTGTTTTTCCCTGAGTAGATGTATTGTTTACAATACCAGATTCTGAGGAAAAATCAGGAAATTAGTCTCAGTCATTGATTACTGTGATAAATGTTGTGACTGTTCAAGTTACAACAACAAACAACAAACAAAGCTTTGTCCAGGTTTTCAAGGAAGTCAGGAGGAAGTTTGTGGTGTGTTGTCCTAGATTGTAAGTGTTGTAAATTGTAAGTTTACTGTTTTGACATGTTTGAGTGCGCTGGGCTGGGCTGGCCAATAGTTAAGCTTGAAGTTTGAGTGAATTTGGAATTATCAGTGTCATTTTTTGTGGATAGTGTTTTTGATTCCACAGTGTGGATATTTATAAACAGAGCTAAAGATTGTGTCACCGTGTCAAATGTCACAAGATTTACAATTAATTATTAATTGTAGTTTGTGTGCAGGTTTACCCAGTACGAGTCTGGTCATTTGCAGCCCCTGGAACGATGGACGGGTCAGATGAAGTTGCAAACTTTTCTGGTACTTTTGTTCATTAGTTTGTGTGCTAACGTAATCTTGTGTGCTGAAGCGTAACAGGGAACACCCCAGGGACACTGCCAGCCTCTTGTGATCATCCCCATGACGTGTGGCAAAACACACAAACAAAGCGGGCTGCATTCTCAGACAAGCTCTTCTCAGACAGTACAAGATGCCACCCATGTGTAGCAACACAACGCTCGCAGATGACAAAATAATTGTTAACATGGAGGAGTTTGAAACTATAAAGGAGACACAGTAAGTATGTGGTAAATGTCGCTAGTTAAATTAATACAAAATATGAAGCGTCTCTTTTAAGGTCATTAAAACAAGCCAGGAGAGACTCAGGTGTGGGAGTAGAAGCTAAATGATTAGAAACTAAATATATTTGTTTTCCATTTATAATCTGTGTTCATACACCTTAAACACTGGAAAGAGAAAGAATGAGATAAAAACATTTAACAACTCATTAAAACAACCTTGCTGTGATTGTGCCCCATATTTACATCCCAGATGTACTCAAAAAAATAGGCCATCAAAACCAGGCACAAATTTGTCTTTAAACCAGGTCCTCCTTTCAACCATCGACAATAATGTTGTTTTTAACTGTGTCAAATATTATACTTTTAATTATAGAATTCTCTCCATGTCGACAATATTTAATGTGTTTTTAACATACTATTTATAGTGTATTGTATTGTATACAGTGAAGATTGTACATTTCGGGGTAATTCAATTTTTACTGCAAGGCCAAAGTGTTCTTTGTATGCTTTTTTATTTATCAATAAATCAACTACTACTAACTAACCCCAGTAGTCTAGACTTCCAAAAATGGGCAATGAAACTAAATATGGTCTCTCATTCCCACTTAAATTTGTCACATCAGTAGTTTATTCAATCTTTTTTTCCAAACGTTTCTCCAAATAAAAACCTGCAGAGTTGAAGTCATTCTTGGAATCTGAATAATGAAGTAATATGGTTCAAGGCTGCTTCAAGAAGTCCTTCAAGCACATTAAGGTTGAAAATATTCTGTTTATATCTGAGGTACATATCAGCTTGTTATTAATCAACAATCAACCAAAGCCTACATACGGAGAAGTGCACATTAAGCTCAATTTAGACTCATTCAGCCGTCGCTGTCACTAGGCACAGAGTAAAGCTTTGACAAACGCAGAAACACCGTCAGATTTCTACAGTGTGTTGCATCATTGTTCATGACGGTCCGCCACAGTCAATCACCCATTCCTACTCGCTCACTTGATACGGAAATAGCTCAAAACGGTTTTGAAACAACAAGATCAAACTGCGACGTGGGCTCATACAAGCCACATACTGCGTCTGTAAAGTCTGTTTGCAGTATGCCGCAGTTTTCCACACAGAATAGTGAAGGCGGGAGCTGTGTTATGACAGTCCAAGGTCCGCCGTATCTTGACAAATGGAGTTGTTTACAGCGTGCACCCTCAGACAGAAGACATGATAAGATCAAGACAGATGGTCTTCATTTTGGCGCCTGTTCCTACTCGTCTTCCTAATAGAATCGGCGGAGACAGTCTGGAGTGATGTGGAGAGGTGTCATTTACATACTGGATGAGGATCAATACACACACTGTTTGAAGAAGCACCTATCAACCTCCGTCAGATTGAGAAGCCAATTAGTTGAGTAAGGTGTGTTGAAGAAACAGTTTTGAAAGGTAATTGATGAATTCATAGACACTGAAGGACCTTCTCTATTAATGCGGAAATGTTAGATACGCTACTTAGAAGCACTTATTGACTTTTATGTTGTCACCGATGCATAATCGAAAATAAAACAGATTTAACATTGCACACAGAAAATGCATACATACAGGGCGATATTTGCGTCACTGGAAACGTTGGATGTAAAAGCACTATAAGACATCAGAGTGATTCTTTCAGTAGGTTTCACTGTCCCTCGTCAGTCAGGCTTAACTGCCATCTAAGCAGCGTGGGAGTTGTTGGCACCCGATATCCCTTCAAATCTCCTGGTTGAAAGTACTGTCCAAGGAGGAGAAATATGTCTACTTGAAGCTAATCAGAAGTAGCTGGTCCAGTGGGCAGCCATGAGCTGTGTGGTCAGTGGATGGGGAGGAGTAGGGGAGGTGGACACTCAATAAACCAGGCTAAGGTCACCATCAATCTCTCGCCCAGGTGAAGGGATACTTACGAGTCCACTGGCCAAGGATGATTGATGAGGCCTTGCATCGGAGAGGAAACCTCCGTAACACTTGTGTCATGGATGGTACAAGCTAAAGTTTAGGATTACCATACATTCACCTCATAAATTGCAGAGAGCTATGGGTGTTCCTGAATGTTATTATTAATTTTCTTTTGTCCCAGGAATCACATTGATGGGGATCATTGATATATGTAGACAAGAACAGTCTCATAATTGCGGGAATCAGACATAAACTCGGTTAACATCGTCACAGTTAATGATGAGTAATTTGTGAATTTATTAGATAATGTGGATTATTATCTTACATTTTGTTTAGCCTATATCTCCGAAGATGGAAATGCATTTCAATAACCGACATGTAACAACATTACAAGCCATTGTAGTTGTATAGTCAAAACACTTTAGGTGCATAGGATGTGTTATGTAATTAACTGGTATTACGTGTGAGCAGAATAGGTTCTTAAGTGTAAAAAGGCCCGGTACGGGGAGACGTGTAAGAGGTGTTAACTCCATTGGTAGTTGTTGTTAAATCTACAGGCCTTATCAGCCACCCCCAAAAAATAAAAAATGAAACGCCACATTGGCTGTCAGGAAGGAGCCAGAGTCCTAGTGTGACAAGGAGGGGGTCGGGAGCAGAGACGCGTGGTGTTCCTGACAGTGACGTCCTTAAGATGGCACGGCGAGACAGAGAAAAATGACCCTTCACGTCTGATTGCAGTTGGGGAGAAAGAGAGCTGACAGTAATCCAAACAGTTTGCTCCGTTCAGATCTGCAGCTCTGATTCAGCCAAGCAGACAGGGTGTCCAGACCAACCCCATGACCTCAGCCTGGACGGCCATGGTGGGGAGGATGTCCGGCAGGGAGAGAGATACACTGCTCAAGCAGTTGACATGTGAAGCCGCTTTAAACAGTCGTTTTCTAGAAGTCACTCATCTGATACTCAACCAATGGTTGCCGGCGTTCTGTCGGTTTGTCCTGCTTTGTCAGATTTTCCGACTGTGGTGCGAAACTATGGGGGCTAATACTAACCCTAACATCAACATTAAACTCAACCTTAACCTTATCAACCTTGGTGTGTGCATTCCCGGTAAGCCCTGGTAGGACTATCTCGACGGGCAAGATAACCGGTCAAGCAAGACCGAACGCTTTAACACAACGTCCTTCACACATTCCCGGCCTCATCACCCAGGAGACCGGAGGGAGGAGTCTTGAAACTGCGGCACGAGAAGGAGAGCGGTCTTCACACGGAGGTCCCTGGAGGAGAGCTGTGTTTCTAAACAAACCTTGAGGACACACCCAGAAGGGTGCTGTAAACACGTCTGTGAAAAGCTGAGGAATGTCATGTCAGGAACTGTGAATGTGCTAGGGTACTTTGAACATGTCTGGGTGGCAAAAGCAAAGCAAGTAAAAGTAACTTTCATGGCATTTACTCCCACTGTTTTGCGTGATTCATCATCAACTGCCATGTTGTTTTGGCTGGGCAAGCTAGACATGACCTAAACTACCTCAGGGTTCTCCAACACTGTTCCTGGAAAGCTACCTGTTTGACTCCAACACTCCAAACTGCCAGCATCTGAAAATCATTAAGAATTAGATTTTGATGTTGGTGTGCAGTAAATGTGGACCCAAAACAGACACACACACTAGTGTGTACCAGCCCGCTTAAAGCTTCATCGTGATATGACGACATAGAAATACATATTCACTCTGACAAATAAGACACGTTTGCCTGTCTCCAAAAAGTTATCAAATGTGCATGAGACTGGACAGGAGCATTTCAGAAGAGGAATAATTACTGTTCATCCTTCGCTTCCTCCATCAGAACTAAGAGGTCATATTCGTGATTACTCATACCTGTTATCTGTCTGAGGAGAATGCTGCCAGTCCAATCATGGGCTATTGTTGTACGTTCCTGGAAGCAGAATGGAACTGCTTAGCGGCCATTGAAAAGGGCTTTGTTTCAAATCTGCACTAGCATTATCCTCCATTACAACAGTACAGTCTGGAAGTCCTCCAATGTATTGTGTGGACAACACTAATGCCCAAATGTAATTGGTGGTTCTCTTCTGGAGAGTGATTATAAGAGGGAGAGGATATGCTGTCTGCATGGGTGAGCTTCTTTTCTCCTTGCCTCACTCTTAACCTCAATTTTAGATTTTGTTCACAGACCAAACACACTTCTCTGTTGTGTGCACTTTGAAAAAGGAAAGCAGCTCCACACCTGAAAAGCAAGCGTGACTGTTCTGTACAAGTCAGAAACACTAGACTATATTTTTGTCTCTTGAGAAATGTAACCTTTAAGACTTGAAATTGAGAACTGCTTTTGTGATACTTTTGTGCTATTTGCCTGCCTTCTAGTTCAAAATGGTCTTTATCACCAAATGATTCTGTCTTCAATGGAAAATGGGCAGCATGTTTTCAAGTGTTTTCATTCCCACTTGGCATCTCTTCAGCGAGCCACAAGACCCTGCCCTTCTAGGTGTCTTCTTAACTACAGAAAACAAATCCAGTATTATTTTAATCGAGGCAAGATGCTGATGTTGTTAAAAGATTGCCAAAAGGTGTGATTACAAGAAGGGGACTTCCAGTCTTGGTCTGAATATCCTCACACATTAATTGAGAGAAGTTAAGCGCCACAGAGATAATAAAGGATTAGTGAGAGCTTACACTTGGAATTTTGAAATCCACGTTAAACAATGTAATATGACTGTTTTTCTGTGCTGTGCCAAAACACAACTTGTGTCTGAGCTTATTTTTTGGCCATGAATAATATGTGGTCCTGTGGTTTAGTGCTTTGAATTCAATAATGCAGAATAAGCAAGACTAGTTAATTTATGAATAGCATGATCACAAAGAGAAGAATGATGGTGTGTTTTAAACCCAAAGATGCCATTCCATCGCTACCAAATCGTATTTCCATTTTAACACGTAAAATCCTCTTCTCCTTGCATGACAGTATGACTCTTCTTATTTATTTATAAATAAATTGCCAGTTTCTTTGTTTGCCTAACACTAGTGGAGTTATACAATATGGATACACCCAAACATGCCAGATTGATTCCTTGGTCTCTACGAGTAAATACAAGGTGTAGTCTGTCCGAGTCAGGTGAGACCAGTGTTAAACGACAAGATCAGTCAAAAACACGTTTGTTTACCTGTAGTGGACCAGCAGCTTGTAGGAAACAGTAAAACTCTTTGCCAGACAGTTGATTTTGTGAACTTGGAAAAGGCTGGCTTCTCTGATGAGCACAATAGGGATTATCCTGAGACGTGTGAGCTGAGCCTTAGACTGGACAGGAAGAGGCAGCCAGACTGCTGATTGCCATGTGGGCAGAGGTGGCTGGTGGTCTGGGTGTTGATACACGTAAGTTGGGTTGACGGACTCCCGCGTAGCGTTGGAAACCTCAGAGAGAGAGAGAGAGAGGGTGATATGATTGCAAGAGATGGTTTACTCTTTTTGAGGATTTTCAGTCTTAAAAAGAACACCTTGAGAGCACTCACACACCAACACTGTAAAGCCTTGACACATAACGTACACTCACACACCAACACTGTAAAGCCTTGACACATAACCCATAAACCACTCCAGCACAAACACAGACACACACAGACACACACAGACACACACAGACACACACAGACACACACAGACAAACACAGACAAAAACAGACACACACAGACAAACACAGACACACACAGACACACACAGACAAACACAGACACACACAGACACACACAGACACACACAGACAAACACAGACACACACAGACACACACAGACACACACAGACACACACAGACACACACAGACAAACACAGACACACACAGACACACACAGACAAACACAGACAAACACAGACACACACAGACAAACACAGACACACACAGACACACACAGACACACACAGACAAACACAGACACACACAGACACACACAGACACACACAGACACACACAGACACAAAAACACATCCATGCCCACACACACACAGACACACACAGAAACGCATGCACGCACACACACACACCTTTGTAGTGACTGAACACCCACCCATATACTTTAGAGCCTAATCACACAAACCACTGACCTGCATCCGACCAGACTGATAGGGAAGCATGTTTACAAGGTTAAGCCCAGAAGGTTTCGACTCCCTCCCTCCTGCTCTCTGGTCGCCGGTTCTGCCCCGGCCTGCAGGGGGCACCATCAGCTGGCAGAAGATCAGGGGAAAGAGCCCAAGACATGAAACGTACTACCCATGTCTGTCAACTTCTCTTATATCAAAATACAAAATAGTATACCTTGATGCTTTTGTGTTCGAAGACAATGTGGATATTGTTTTTTCATGCAGTTGATGTTTTTGCTTTTAATATCAAATGGCTTAATCAACTATAAAATGTAATTTAAATTAAGCGTGAAATCTTAATGTATGATCTAAAGCAGTTTCCAATGTGACAGTGATAAAGGCTTTGCATGTAATCCACAGTTATCCAAGTGACCAAATCATTTGATGTTTACACTAGTCGGTGTAAAGTTGATTTGCATCTGTGACATTTATCAGAAAAGCCGACCGTTGGTTTCAAGGGATGCAACTGATGATGAAAAGGAATGACTGAAAAAAGTCACCATTGAAGCTGGTTTACCCAAGATGCAGTACAGCAACACATGGCTTCATCTTGCTGTTTTATCAAAGTATCATGTGATGTAGATCTGAGCGCTGGGAGAAACGTGGTTACTGTGATGCCTCAGTTCCACACCCACGGGCTTCACCATGAACACCATATACACACTGATCATCTACCCAGGATATTTAACATGCAAATACACCACTGCCCTGTACCTTGATCCATCAGCTGCATCCTCCATCTAGGTTACTGTGATGGTGTGTGGCCTTCCTCTGAGGTCTGACCTTTGACCTTATCAAATGGATGAGAGCCGCGTATACATGTAATTGAAAAAATAATGCAGTTGTATATTTTCTCATCCCAGCCGTCCAATTTGGATCTGTTATTACTACCAACACATTCTACGCTTCAGTGGTGAGTCGCCTGTGTGTGTGTGTGCGTGTGAGCGTGAAATGTGTGCGCGTGAGTGTGTGTAAAAGGTACACAGGTGTGTGTCTATGAACCTGTGTCTAAAAAGATGTCATCGTGTCACTTATCAGCTCTATGTCGTATGTGCTTTCTGAACCCATCTAACACACCTGCCAATCCCCTCCTCCTCACCAACCCTCTCTCCCTCCCCCCTCACCAACCCTCTCTCCCTCCCTCCTCACCAACCCTCTCTCCCTCCCCCCCTCACCAACCCTCTCTCCCTCCCCCCTCACATACCCTCTCTCCCTCCCCCCTCACCAACCCTCCCTCCCTCCTCACCAACCCTCTCTCCCTCCCCCTTCACCAACCCTCTCTCCCTGCCCTCTCACCAACCCTCTCTCCCTCCCCCCTCACCACCCTCTCTCCCTCCCCCCTCACCAACCCTCTCCCCCTCACCAACCCTCTCTCCCTCCCCCCTCACCAACCCTCTCTCCCTCCCCCCTCACCAACCCTCTCTCCCTCCCCCCTCACCACCCTCTCTCCCTCCCCCCTCACCAACCCTCTCTCCCTCCCCCCTCACCAACCCTCTCTCCCTCCCCCCCCTCACCAACCCTCTCTCCCTCCCCCCTCACCAACCCTCTCTCCCTCCCCCCTCACCAACCCTCTCTCCCTCCCCTCTCACCAACCCTCTCTCCCTCCCCCCTCACCAACCCGCTCTTACAACAGCAGAGAATGAAGGATACAGTATCAAATGGAAATAGGTCTGTTTATTTACATGGAGGAATGCAATGGTTTGATCTTTCCGTGCCATGGGTTGAGAACATGCATCGAAATATGTGTTGTATTGCTCATGTTTACCATGGTTACCTGCATCAGATAAAGAAATGTAAACACTGACAGTAATTGATGAATCTAATCGACTAAAAGGAAATCAGTTGCTGTCTGGATTAACTGGTGGCAGTAATAAAGTAATGGTATCTAAATAGCAAAGTGCTGAGGTAAAAATTTTAAAAGCTAACATTCAGTAATCACCATAATTAAGGCAAGTCTGAACCAGGTATGAGACAAAAAAAAAATCTTTTTGGTGCACAACTCCTTCCCCACAAAGACATCTGAGTGTGTTTAAATTGGTGAAAGCTGTGTGCAGCAAATCTAGGAAACGCATACTTGTGATGTGTGCCATATTGTTCCTCAGACAGGACCCACTTGCTGGTGGAGGTTTTTAACTAATTTCATAATACATTTCTTTTTTTACGTAGGGTTCCTTTGAAATGATTTGACAAATTGATGCTGAGTGGAAATGCATTCATCACATGAGGTACTCTGTTAAAGTAATGTTTTAAAAGGTTTTTTCTTTTCCAGCTTTGAAATTACATGACAAATTACGATGACGTTGGAACATTTTCTTGGACTTATTTCAAAGCCTGCACTAAAGGCTCCAAAACACCAGTAACCATAACACCACTAACCACTTGAGTGTGGTCAGAATGTGATTTATTCTCTCAAGTGGTTACGAGTGATTTGTTAGTTTGTTTATTTTAGGATAATTGTTGTGGCAATCCGTAAGATGAACCTGCAATATAATGTTTGTATTTTGCGTCCGTAGACCCATGCAGCAATCTCCTTCATGTGTTTGAAATGTGATCACACACAACCAGAGATGTTGTTTGTTCTCTTGGTTGTTGTTGATGCCTTTCCATTATTCGTTGGTTCTTTTTTCCCCTAAAACCCTTTTTAATCAATGGTTGGACGCTTTCCATCCCATCTCTAACGGAACCTTTCAAAATAAATTGAGTAATAATACTAATACAAATAAAATGAAAACATTTTATTTATGGCCTTCAATATTGAGACAGTCTCAAGGCGCTGCAATGGTTGAACGAGTCAGCAGGAGAATAAACATCTTTTCTTTATCTCCTGTTATTCCACTTGGTCACCAGTTCCCAGGGTGATGTGCAGAGTGGATGTGTCCTCTGTGGGTGCTGCAGACGAGGAGGGTCAGGAACAGCCTCTCCCTGGATCTCCCAGAGCTCACAGTAGGAAACACGCGTGTGCAGCGTTTCATAAGAGCGAGTCAGAGGAGCCTTGTCCTTCATGTCTGCTTGAGGAGAAAAAAGGCTTGCTGCATCCTGAGCTCCACTACCTCTCTCTCCCTCTCTCTCTCCCTCCCTCTCTCCCTCCCTCTCTCTCTCTCCCTCTCCACTACCTCTCTATCTCTCCCCCTCCACTACCTCCCTCTCTCTCCTCTCCCCCTCTCTCTTCCTCTCTCTCCCACTCTCTCCCTCTCGTCTCTCTTTCCCTCTCCTCTCCTTCCCTATCTTTCTCTCCCTCTCCTCTCTTCTCTCTCCTTCTCCTCTCTGTCCTCCTCTCCCTTTCCTCCTCCCTCCCTCTCTATCTTTCTTTCTCCTCATCCCTCCCCCTCTCTCCTCTGCACTATAAGTTCCAGGATCTCTCTTTCTCTCCTCTTCCTTCCCTCCCTCTCTCTTTCATTCTTCCTCCTTCCCTCTCTCTCTCCCTCCCTCTCTTTCTCTCTCTCTCTCTCTCTCTCTCTCTCTCTCTCTCTCTCTCTCTCTCTCTCTCTCTCTCTCTCTCTCTCTCTCTCTCTCTCTCTCTCTCTCTCTCTCTCTCTCTCTCTCCATCTCTGTCTCCTGGATGAGATGGCCTGTTGACACAGGTCTATGGTATATCTGTTAACAAAGCGAAGTGCCGACCTTTGACCTTCGTCCGTCCAGGTGTCGTACCGCCCACAGCCATGAATCGAGCCACGGGGAAAGATCTCCCCGATATCCCCCATGGCCTTCTGGGGAAGAGGCAGAGAAACGCAACAGTGCACCCTGCTGGTGCTCGAAGGAACTGCGCCCTCTGTGATCTTCCATTTGGGTCCCAGGAAGAGGGAGAGCAGGCTTGTATCTTCTCTGAGGAGGGAAAGTGTCAGTGCTGGTTGGAGGTGGTTTCTGAGGATTACCAGACAGACGGGGAGTGGGTGACAGTGTTGCAGGCTTTGCAAAACGCTTAAGTGGGTCCAGAACAGGGTGTCAGGTCTTAGAGAAGAGGCCAGTCCCTCAGGTAAGACGTGAACGCTGAGTCGCTGCCACAGCAAAACCACTTCACGTAGGATGGGACCTGTGGGTTGTTGTGCTGGTAGTTGGAAGTCCGGTTGTCCAGCGGTGAGATTTATCAACAGAAACAAATCTGTGTTTTTGAAATGGTTATTCACAGAGTTGATATATTATGAATGTTCCCCCGTAGTCAATAAAACAGTGCTTCTCTATTTTTCACATGACATTTGAAACATGAGCGAACAATTGGATGCCCCATTTGGCAAACAGTGTGACATGATTTATCTGAAACCATGTGATCTCCTAGACTGCGTGCGTACTCTCCATCACCTCAGCGTGCTCGGCTGCACTCAGAGAAGCAGAGACATGCCCCACACCGACCCTCTACTTTACAATCCATGTAGGGGAGCGAAGAAGCACACACACATGCATGCACTCACAAATACACACACACACAAACTCCTATGCACACACACACATACTTTTATTTGCAAACACAAATGCTCACACTCTTATTTGCACACACACACAGACACACACAGACATAAGCACACACATGTACACACTAGCTTGCGCGCACACACACACACATGCCAGTACACAAACACACAATCAGCCAGCTCACCTCCATTCATGCCCAGTGTGTGAGGAGAGGTCTCTGGTCTCGCCTTCGACATCCTCTCATCTCTCTGTCTCTCCATCCACTGTGTCTCTGCCCTGCTTCAGATCTCCATCCACTGTGTCTCTGCCCTGCTTCAGATCCACAGCCTGTCTTTGCGTTCCTGCTCTCCAGGGTCCCTCGACACCATCCCCGGGTGCTTGTCTGGGGCTGTGTACACAGTGCTGCTACGGGGCTCCAACAGGGTTAGCATTACACACCCCCAGTCTGCTAGAAGAAGGAGATACTGATGATGTAATTTCCTGCACCACAGGAAGTGGCCGTCTTGATGGAGTGCCAGAGCAGTGTGTCTGGTATTACCCTGGATATTTATATTAAATGTATTTATGAGCCAGCCACATCTGCAGTGGGAGAAATAATGTTGTGAAGAGCATACATAGCTCACAACACTAGTCATTTTAAAACTTGCAAGTATGCTCACAGTTAAGAGAAAAAGAAAAAGAAAAAAAATCGAAATACACAAAAGGATCATTTCAACAACAAACACTAGTAGATGTGGGGGAGTAAAATGTAGCCGTACTGAAAGGGATAATCATTTTGTTCTGTTTCCATCCACTGAAACAGCAGAACAATTAAACCTCAAACAAGCTCCATGTTGTTTGCCACAATGAAAAGCCAATCAGTAATGCAGTAATGTAATCGATCACACAGGGGGATAAATCTGGCAGACAGTCTACATGACAATGAACCATTTTCTATCCCCAACTCAGGTTCCCTGCCCAACATAAATCCTACTGTGCCCGGCCAGGTGATGGTTAGCTAGCCTCCCAGGCCACAGTACATGCTGTGTGCAGCGTGAGCACTGCAATTACCCTCCTGCTAATGCGGGCCCGCTCCATCCTCCTCTACCTCTCTGGCTGGCCACTGTTTACAAAGGGGGCCTCATCACCCTCAGATCGTCTTGATCAGAGCCGGACTCCTGACCTGTCAGACACATCCACGAGTAGCCCAGCTCCGGGGCTCAGAGTCACAGCTGGCTGCTGGTCAGGAATACACAGACACCCTCTGTCACTTTCTATCAAATCGTGTTCTCAGACGCTGGACTAGAATGTCTCTCTGGTAGACCCCGGCCTGTGTAGGACGTAGACAGAAGGCCAGCTCACACGATGCATCGAGGCAGAGAGTGCCGAGAGTTACCCTGGTTCTCGAGCAGGACTGTGAGACATCACTCAGAGGGTTCCAAACACCAGGGCTTGTCTCCTGGAGAGCAGAGGTGGTGATAATGTTTGAGGGTTTCCCTCTCATCCTGGACAGCAGAGGTGGTGATAATGTCTGAGGGTCTCCCTGTCTGCAGTACAGTTAGAGAGAGACAGCTACCAGTGGGTGTGTGAATAGAGAATGTTTTTGAGTATTCAGTCCTGTGAGTCCTCCTGCTGACTTCTGAAACCTCCCGGTCCGCTGGGTGACGGGGTCAGTGGTGTGCAGGGGGTGGGAGTCCCAGCTGGACCTCTCAGTGCAGGGGGTGGGAGTCCCACATGGACCTCTCAGTGCTGGGGGTGGGAGTCCCACATAGACCTCTCAGTGCAGGGGGTGGGAGTCCCACATGGACCTCTCAGTGCAGGGGGTGGGAGTCCCAGCTGGACCTCTCAGTGCAGGGGGTGGGAGTCCCACATGGACCTCTCAGTGCAGGGGGTGGGAGTCCCAGCTGGACCTCTCAGTGCAGGGGGTGGGAGTCCCAGCTGGACCTCTCAGTGCAGGGGGTTGGAGTCCCACATGGACCTCTCAGTGCAGGGGGTGGGAGTCCCACATAGACCTCTCAGTGCAGGGGGTGGGAGTCCCAGCTGGACCTCTCAGTGCAGGGGGTGGGAGTCCCACATGGACCTCTCAGTGCAGGGGGTTGGAGTCCCACATGGACCTCTCAGTGCAGGGGGTGGGAGTCCCACATAGACCTCTCAGTGCAGGGGGTGGGAGTCCCAGCTGGACCTCTCAGTGCAGGGGGTGGGAGTCCCAGCTGGACCTCTCAGTGCAGGGGGTGGGAGTCCCACATGGACCTCTCAGTGCAGGGGGTGGGAGTCCCAGCTGGACCTCTCAGTGCAGGGGGTGGGAGTCCCACATGGACCTCTCAGTGCAGGGGGTGGGAGTCCCACATGGACCTCTCAGTGCAGGGGGTGGGAGTCCCACATAGACCTCTCAGTGCAGGGGGTGGGAGTCCCAGCTGGACCTCTCAGTGCAGGGGGTTGGAGTCCCACATGGACCTCTCAGTGCAGGGGGTGGGAGTCCCACATAGACCTCTCAGTGCAGGGGGTGGGAGTCCCAGCTGGACCTCTCAGTGCAGGGGGTTGGAGTCCCACATAGACCTCTCAGTGCAGGGGGTGGGAGTCCCACATGGACCTCTCAGTGCAGGGGGTGGGAGTCCCAGCTGGACCTCTCAGTGCAGGGGGTGGGAGTCCCAGCTGGACCTCTCAGTGCAGGGGGTGGGAGTCCCACATGGACCTCTCAGTGCAGGGGGTGGGAGTCCCAGCTGGACCTCTCAGTGCAGGGGGTGGGAGTCCCACATGGACCTCTCAGTGCAGGGGGTGGGAGTCCCACATGGACCTCTCAGTGCAGGGGGTGGGAGTCCCACATAGACCTCTCAGTGCAGGGGGTGGGAGTCCCAGCTGGACCTCTCAGTGCAGGGGGTTGGAGTCCCACATGGACCTCTCAGTGCAGGGGGTGGGAGTCCCACATAGACCTCTCAGTGCAGGGGGTGGGAGTCCCAGCTGGACCTCTCAGTGCAGGGGGTTGGAGTCCCACATAGACCTCTCAGTGCAGGGGGTGGGAGTCCCACATGGACCTCTCAGTGCAGGGGGTGGGAGTCCCACATAGACCTCTCAGTGCAGGGGGTGGGAGTCCCAGCTGGACCTCTCAGTGCAGGGGGTTGGAGTCCCACATAGACCTCTCAGTGCAGGGGGTGGGAGTCCCACATGGACCTCTCAGTGCAGGGGGTGGGAGTCCCAGCTGGACCTCTCAGTGCTGGGGGTGGGAGTCCCACATAGACCTCTCAGTGCAGGGGGTGGGAGTCCCACATAGACCTCTCAGTGCAGGGGGTGGGAGTCCCAGCTGGACCTCTCAGTGCAGGGGGTTGGAATCCCACATGGACCTCTCAGTGGAAGCTTGGTGAGTGTCACTTAAAGAGCTCCTCAGAAACAGCATGGCAGTCGTTCCATCAAACCCTGTCCTCTGTACTGACGTGGCTGTCTCTGGACCTAGCGCCCCTCAGGTTACACTGGATAAGACACACGGATAGACCATCATAAACACACACACACAGACATACAGATGGACACACACATCCACCCACACACACAAACCTGCATTTTCCACCAGAGGACCCCACTTCACCCAAAACCCTTGTTGAAAGCCTTAATTTCTGATATCATTGTAATGATGGGATGAGTTCAGCATGATAGGGATTATCTCTCAGCACTGGCGCTGGTGAATCCTTTCTTCTCACCCCCCAGGCACTTCAGTTCTATGGATATTGAATCATGGTAGCTATATCATGTGGTCACCTAAGTTGTGGGAAGGGGAGATAACAAATGGCTTTCTACTGAAGCATGCACATTGCTGAAAGGCGACAGGATTGAGATGTTTATCTGCGGAACGTGGAGCGGAGGATTGCAGGGCCTTCTGATTTCAATACGTGACAGAGAACCTAAAGTACTCGAGAGGATTCAGATTAAAGTTGACAGTGAAAGGCTGAGAGCTGCCTGGGTAGTCTCCTCTCCCCACCAGAATACCAAGGCACTATTGGACACATTAGATGCTGTGGTATCGAACGGAAAACGAAACAAACATTAGAAAAAAGATGTTAGATAAAATATAATAATTGGTTAAATGATGTGAGAAAAGATTGTCAGATGCAAAGATTCAATTTTACATAATTGTTATTAATATGAGGAGTTTGTCTGAATTTATTCAGTGCTTCCAAAATGTTTATGTGATAACACACTTCATATTGATGATTTGTATCATTTCTGTACTAATTTGCATGTAATCCATCAATATATCGATTAATCAATCAATCTATCTGCAGTCATTCCGGAGCCATAAAATACCTGAGATCTAAATGCACCTGTCAACCCAAAAGTTTAGTAAATGATGCATTTCGAATAAAATGCATTTCCCCGTTGCCTACTTCTGTAAGAGCCAAACCACAGGTGCCCTTTCAAGTCATCCATTTCCTTGTCCACCATTAGCATGTATGCATAATGCATGAGGAGTTGCTTCCTGGTAGGGAGTCCAATGAGAGAGTTCTATTTTTAGTATGCACCTGGTGTTGGCTCCGCCTCTCCTCATCTGCCGAAGTCAATTAAAAGGTGCAGCACAGATGAGGCTGGCTTCCCTACAGTCCACTTCCTTTAGCAGAGTCAGACTCTGTACATGTTCTGTCCAATAGAACGAAGATAAACTAAAACCAAATGTGTTTGTGAAAGTGGCCTTCAAAAAACAAATGGTCAACGTCAGAATGATTTGTCTGTAAATACAGATAAGGGATGCAGCTGCATTTTGAGTTATTCGTATTGCTGGTTTCGTTGTTTTAAAGCAAACTTAAAAAATGTGTGAACAAAAACAAAAAAAGGGGTATTTTAATTGTTGAATTAATGAATTCTGTGTCAAAGACATTAACTTGTAATTTGTCGCTTTCTGGCACAAAATATCTCACAAAATATATCCCTCTTCTTGGCAACATCATCCACACCATATGTATATATATATATTAAATCAAATAAAAAATACAACCAGACTACCTAAAGGTCTATGTGATCAAGCTCATGCAGTGCTAGATGCCATGTATCACTCCCAGTGCAATTTGTGCCTCGTCACACTAGCCAGGGAGGACCAGGACAGAAGCTCCTGACTGACATTATCTGGCCCAGATCCAGCTCTCCTCCCTGCAGTCTGGGATCCCAGCGCCAGCCATACATCCTCCACACTGCCGGACCAACGATCTGAGCTCTGCTGTGGCAGTGCTTCTCATCCATACAAGTGATGTGTCAGATAATTCTGCTCCATTTTTCCATGTTTCTTTGTGTCTTGCACTAGCAGATGGGTGAGTGTGAGTAGGTGTAACTCGTGATGATCAGAGGGCCATTGTGGTGCAGAGGGGTGAGTTTAGATTGCTATCCTTGTGATGGATTGCTTGGGCTGCTGGATTTAAATTACTTGTACAGTAAAAACATACACTACCGAAAGGGGGGCTAGCTAATGTGCTGTCTCTTTCAGAATGAATGTGTTTCCGCACTAGATCTGAAGTTAGCAATACACACTCACACTTATAAACAAATGCTTTATGGTTTAATGTAGAATATCTGGTTCGATAAGCTGTCATTTTCCACCCTCCTTTGTGTGAGCGGGAGAAGAAGAAGAACGAAATGAAAAGTAGAAAGTAGCCGTCACACATGCTGTTGTTTTGTCTCTCTTCTTGTGGGAGCAATTAAAGTATAAATTGATAGCACAGCAAAACAACGGTCCCCATTAAATTCCTGGATGATGACATTCCAGTTAAGTGGACTCCTGCCTCCAGAGGTGTAGTTCAGGAAAAACCTCATTAACTTTTTTTGTATCCCTTAATTTTTTTTCTGGAGAATCCCGCCCCTATCTGCTGACTGATTAAAAGTGCAATGAGGGAAATATTTTACACATGTAACCCACACCAAGCTTAGTGGGGACACCTCCAGAGGTATGCAAATGATCCTGTTTTCCAGTACGTGAGTGGAGGAACTGAAGGAGGAAGAAATCACTGTGGCGTTTCGTGTTAGATGATGACCATGGAAGAAATCATGAAACCGTGGAGGTGCAAGGGGATAGATAAGGCAGGAGATGGAGAGAGAGGGATGAGGAGGAAGGCAGGAGAGACAGGGAGCATGGAGGGAGACAGGAAGAGAGAGAGCCTGGAGGGAGACAGGAAGAGAGAGAGCATGGAGGGAGACAGGAAGAGAGAGAGCATGGAGGGAGACAGGAAGAGAGAGAGCATGGAGGGAGACAGGAAGAGAGAGAGCATGGAGGGAGACAGGAAGAGAGAGAGCATGGAGGGAGACAGGAAGAGAGAGCATGGAGGGAGACAGGAAGAGAGAGAGCATGGAGGGAGACAGGAAGAGAGAGAGCATGGAGGGAGACAGGAAGAGAGAGAGCATGGAGGGAGACAGGAAGAGAGAGAGCATGGAGGGAGACAGGAAGAGAGAGAGCATGGAGGGAGACAGGAAGAGAGAGAGCATGGAGGGAGACAGGAAGAGAGAGAGCATGGAGGGAGACAGGAAGAGAGAGAGCATGGAGGGAGACAGGAAGAGAGAGAGCATGGAGGGGACAGGAAGAGAGAGAGCATGGAGGGAGACAGGAAGAGAGAGAGCATGGAGGGAGACAGGAAGAGAGAGAGCATGGAGGGAGACAGGAAGAGAGAGAGCATGGAGGGAGACAGGAAGAGAGAGAGCATGGAGGGAGACAGGAAGAGAGAGAGCATGGAGGGAGACAGGAAGAGAGAGAGCATGGAGCAGCATGCTTATCAAGTGGATTGTGTTGTTTTAGTTTTTCCCTGGTTGCTGGTCAATATTTCACCCATGACATGAAGGATTTATGCTCTGTGTAGTCTGACAAGGTTAGTTTGAGCATTGGCCAGTATTGATTCTGAGGTATTGACTGTGGATGAAGGAATCACATTCAATTGCGAAAGATTGGTGCTACTGTATGAATGCTGCTGGCTTGTTGCTCATTAAGTGAAAAGCCCTTGTGGATGTTCTCTATTGTCTGAGAGAGACGTACTGCAGGCCTCACAGGCATGTCCATGAAACAAGAAGCCTGCAGTTGCTGGGAAGAAGTTTTTTGGAGCAGTTTCAAATGGTTTCCGCAATTTTCCCTTGGGGATCAATGAAGTACGTACATGCCTACCTAGGAGATGTTTTGTGGACACTGTTGGTGGTTTAATTCATCTTCAAACTGGATTCTGCACCTTGCTTTGTTTTGTGACTTGGCTTTCGATAGCTGTTTACTTGGCTGTCCTTTTGATTGGAAATCCTGGCCTCTTCATCGATTTCCTTATCTGGTTCTTCAAAACGCTTCAGTCACAGAGAAAGTTTGTTGGGTAAGACTGGTCAAAAACTAAAGTAATTGATTTAGGGTGAGCACCAGCTGTGTAAATAGACAATGTTTTCCTTTTCAGTAACACCATTTATCGTCGAGAACAGATCTCTGAAAATATCTGGCTCAGATGGTAACAAAGTGAAGTAGTTCGTATTATTTTATTGTTTTAACCTTTTATTCACCAACCAGACCCATAATTTTCCAAATATCTGAGACATTCAAATACTTTCAAATACCTTTTCTTTCTCTCTCGTGCTACCATGCTCAAACACAGAGTAGCTGAATTTAATTGAATTTATGTTTATTGGCCATGAAAGTTTGCACAGACACGGAATTTACTTTGGCAGGAGAGCCTACCTAGGCAGCCATCAGAGGCGCCCACCAGAAAGATTACAGCAAAGCATAACATGAGGAGAGAACCAGAGGCTGAAGACAGGTTCACATAGATCACATCAAGAGTCTGATTACAAAATCCCATTCTAACATATGTGACTTTACATCCATTAGGAACATTGGTCTCAGATCACTCAGTCTTCACCGCATGTGCCACGTACCCACCAGCACCTATGAGAGGCAAAGTGGAGGAGCTGTTTCTAGGGCACAGTCAGTGTTCTGGGTGACACATGAGGACTGGGTCCAATCAAGGATCTGGCATTGGGACAGGGGCTAGCCAGGGCAGGCATACATTGCACATGTTGAGGTTTCAAAGAAGACGCCCGTCTCAACTGATTTCACTCACGCTGATGAAAAAAACAGAAATCAGATTATAAATATATGTTGCAAGCCTTGATCTAAAAGGCCTCTCTCCGTTTTAGAACAGGCAAATAAATCCGCTCCCAGAAAGAATGTTTTAAAGCGTGCCCAATTGATTTAATGTGCGATGCTGCTTGATATATGGTCTTGTCTTCTACTCTTTTCACTGGCTCTCCTGCGGTTCTTCCCTTCGCAGGGTAACTAATTGCCAAGGGTTTATTCAGGCTATAAATAAGTAAAGGAGTGTCTGCAGCTGATACTTCTGTTAGATCCAGGAGTGTGAAACTTAAGGAAGCGCGCTGTTCTAAGACTCAGGGCTTATCACAAGTCCAGAGGGCATCAAGGCTCATCCCTGGGAGGAGATGACATCAGAGGGAAACACTGCAAGGGATTATGGGGGTTGGTGTTTTGTGCATACCTGTCACCGCAGCCAGGATAAGCAGGGAAGAGATTCTTCTTCAGGTGAAGAGGGAACGCAGCCAGGTGAGCCAGGCGTGCATATGAATAACCATCACAAGCAGCCGTGTACACCGCAGAACCTTCTAGGGACCGTGAGAACTCAACGGGTTCCCATTGTTTTCATCAGACACCTATAATTTGAGGGATCAAATCTCATACCGTTGACCCAATTTTCTTAATTTTTTTTACCGAATGTAAATATTCATTTTGGTGAAAGATGCATTTGTGTTCAATTAAACTCCTCAAAACATACTTTCTGAGCCTTCTGAAGTGCAGTGGAGGATATGTTGTAACTGAATCAACACAAAGCTCTGTTTATGCATAGGGGCTTCCAGCAACAAAAAGTCTGCCTGAAAACAAATTACATGAAAGAAAGCTAACCAGGAAGTGGATTTCCCAGGCAGGAGCATGCACATTGTCACATGTTTATCCATTCCCTTTCTCTAATTGCAAATAAATGGGCCCAAGCTGGGTTCATCTGTCGCAGCAAGACTAAGCAGTGCATAAACACTCCTTAAGAAATGTTCACAAGAGACCGGCTATGTTCAACACTGGGCCTGCTTAATCATCTCACCTGCAGTTCTTCTGCTACCAGTGTGAAGCGTCTGCATGTGCTCCAGTCTGTGGTCTGGACTCCAGTCCACAACCATCAGCTTCTCTAATGAACATGCTAATCACTGTGTGCATACCGTGAAGTGTTTACACCCTGAGGGCAATAATAAATAAAATATCAAATATATACAGCATATTGAGTGGCAACTATACAGTAATTAAGCGTTGGGGTTAGTATGTAGGGCTCTGACATGGGTGAAACCCACTTCGAATGTACAGTGTCAACACTGGTGTCTCCCAGGAGCAGGGAAAGATGTAGAGAACCTGAGGCGTACGTGTGTGTGTGTGTGTGTGTGTGTGTGTGTGTGTGTGTGTGTGTGTGTGTGTGTGTGTGTGTGTGAGGGCACGAGGAGGGGAAACCCTGTGCTTGCCTCCAGGCCCCGGCGCGGAGCTGCGCCACAGGCCCCGGCGCGGAGCTGCGCCACAGGCCCCGGCGCGGAGCTGCGCCACAGGCCCCGGCGCGGAGCTGCGCCACAGGCCCCGGCGCGGAGCTGCGCCACAGGCCCCGGCGCGGAGCTGCGCCACAGGCCCTGTCAGCTGTCCACAGAGACAGAAGGGCTAAATTGATTTTGAAAGCCCAGGGACGGGTGTTTACCTGAACCACCGCTGAGGACCGAGCACAAACACCATCAAGGGTGGGGAAAGTTGGCAGTTTATCGCACATGCGAGGACACCTGGCAATAACATAGTCTTCCTTCCACCTGCACTTTGCCTGTTGTAATATTTCACATTAAAGAGGGGCTGCTTTAAAAGGATGTACTGATACAATTCCTGGGGCTCCTTTGCTTGATGCTTCTCCAGGCACAATTACCTTCCTGGGCAATCATTCCCCTCACTGCCGGGTGATGTGAATTGCCTTAATAAGAGGCTCCTTTCTCTGTCTCTCCCTGTGCTCCTTTGCTGCCTCGGTCTAATCTGTGTCTTTGAAATTGCCCCCAAAATGGCGGGTGGTGTGACTTCTGGGAGCTCACAGTGACTAGATTTTCAGATTTGAGTTACAAGTTGATGAGAGGGGGGAAAACACCACCCTGAGTCGCTTTGGTGTCAGAAAGGCTGGGCTTTAAGAGGAATTTAAGCAGGTGTGTCTACATGTGTGAACTAGACTGTCTGGAGGACATACATGATTCGTTCCAGATCAGCTTTATAAAGTACTACGGGAGCAGGCCTGGCTGTTTATTTTGGTCAAAGCAAATACAATCTCCATATTGCAATTTCCAGCTAAATTATTCCAAGTTTAGAGACACAACATAAAGGTCTTATTGTGTCTGAAATATGAAAATCCATTATTCACCCTACTTAAAAAGCAAATATTTGGGGAAAAAGGTCACATTTTGAGGATAGATGCATACCCAATGCACAAAATAGATGATTATGTAAATAGGGCTAAACTATTATATATGTTTTCCTCTTTTTTTGCTTTTGTCTGATGTCCTTGAAGAAATGTAATGGTTTCAAAGTAAAATAATTTTAAAAAGCAAGATGAAGAAAATAACTCCTTGAAATGTAGTTTCTCTAGTCTCAGATGCTAATCTGACTCTAAGTATCCATTTACACAGAACAAAGGCAGGGACATCTTTTTCTCCTTCAGTTTCAAATTTCCACACCACACGCAAAGAAAAAAGAATTATGAGACTATTATTTAGTCCACGCAAACACAAAAACGCCTTGTTATGATATGAAGTTGCAAATTGTTAACAACATTTCCAAGCTAAGAACTCTGCTCAGATTTCCGTATTACAAGTCGTATTAAAGAAACACTCTTGAACAGAGACCACGGCGACAGACGTGCTTCGACTCCCAGCCTTGTCGCTATTTATTTCTGTTAACCGTGTAGGCTTGTTTCTGTCCGCCCAGTCCTTAGCTATTATCAGCGTTCCTTCAGAAAGCCATCGTGTCCATGACAGTTCATTTTCTGCATGATCTCCCAAAAGTCGATACAATCTTGTAAAGACAAATACCAGATAGCTCTGGCTAACTGATGCTGTTTGGGGGGGAAACCCATTAATCTTGTGGTTCTCGGGGTAGGACGAGTCGGTCCGCCCAGCAAGTCTTCATGCATTAATAAAATCGCAAGATGAACCATGAATGAATTCATAGCAGGAGGTGCCTTTATTACCCAGAGAATTGTAAGGCAGTCGGCGGTCGCGACCGACATGGCACGCCGAACGCTTCAGAGCCAAGGATTACAACGGGACGATCGGCCTGTTGGTTAGCAGAGGTTAGACTGTGTATGTATCCATCCACAGGTTTGCTGACTTGACCTTTACTCGGCCGTGACGTGATTGCGTAATGTTTAGTGACCTTCGATTACCTTAACGTAGTTGAACATTTTCATCCAATTATTTGTTGCGAGGTTTGACAGCCCTCTCTCTATCTGAGCCTCGCTCTGATATTCACATCTCATTCACCCACGCCTCCATTAAACGCCTAATAAGTATGATTCCAACATCACATTAGTCAACCTCTATAAAGAAAAAAAGTAACGTTTAATAAGGAAGCACAAAGTTTGAAGCTGTATATCAAGGGTGGGGAACCTTTTTTCTGCAAAGGGCCATTTGGATATTTATAAAAGCATTCGGGGGCCGTACAGACTAACACTTTTCAACTTAAAAATGTGCCTGCTGTATTTGGTCAAACATTTAATCAACTCACCCCTAATGTGATGGCTGGAACTGCCTCTCTTTGGTGAGGTTTATGACGTTAGCTGGCAGGGCCGGATGCAGCCTGCTTTGACTGGCGGTGCAGTGAATATTTTCTGGGGGGGTATCATGATTACGGAAAGGGATCGTATTATTTTTTATATTGCTACAATTTTTGAGACTGCTCATCAATCCGAGTGTTTATCAGGTTCGGAGCCAGACATTGTAAAAATTCGGGGCTTAGGCCAAACCAACAACGTATTCTGGGTTTGTTTTGCTAGAAAGGAATTCCCCACTATTGTTTTGGTACATTGGTACGCACAGTCCTCTTCCACTTATTAAAATAGTGCTGCTGCCAACGAATAATGCACCTAATAATATGGTTCCTGCAGTGCCATGGCGGGCCGGACCAAATGATGCCCGAGGTCCCCACCCCTGCTGTAAATCGTGCCTAATTTGACCTTTAGTCTTGAACGTATGTAGATAGATAATACAGGTGTAAGTGGCGTCAAGAGGACTGAGTGAGTGGAGGTGTTTGAGTTAATACTATGGCAGTATTCTGCGATCATGTACAAGTGCATTTGAATTTAACCATGTCACTATTAACACACTTTAAGGTAAGCCCGTAGCCATGGAGTCAACAATGGGGGGTTGAAAAATTACATTTTTTATTATAATTTTGGACAGCGTGCGTGGTTGCCTGTCTACCGTAGCACATTTATATTTTTATATCAATATATTGGGGTGGGATATTTGGACCAGATTTGAATATGGGGGTGGGGTGGGGGTGCTTTATGGTTCAGTTCCATATGCTAGGTTTACACATGTCTAAGCACAAATAAACCTTGATTTATAAAATAATCCATGGCCGAACTGGACAGGCATTGAAAACTGGTAGTTTCATCATTAATCATGCATAACAGGAGTAATATTTAAACAGATTCAATGTTTTAATAATAGATGAGGTGCAGTCATTTATCATGAAGCATATTTCTGAAAGCAGACTGTTGTGATATGCTATGCATCATATGAAGCACACCACTGCAGTGGAAACCATTACAAAGACAAAAACACTTTTCTAACAAATTTTATTGATTGAAGTTGAAAGTTCAGTTGAAATTCTACACTTGCAGTCTAACTTATGAAACAGATAGCTCACATTAAGTGCAGAAGATTAAGTGCTAGACCTGTGATTGTGATCAAGGCAGGAGGAGGGCGGGAAGCCTTTGTAGAACGGCTCCTCAGAACTTCAGCACAGTGCGGATGCTGTTAAGGAAAAGCAAAATGAGGGTTCCCCTAAACACTTGAAAATTTTCGTTTTTCGTAGCAGTCATGATACATCGAGGAATCCCGACTTACCTTGTCCCAGAATGCATCAGGTCAAAGGCCTCATTGATCTGCTCAAACGGAAGATTGTGGCTCACAAACTCATCCACTTTCAGCTTCTTCTTCATGTAGTCCTCCACTAGCTTGGGCACGCTCTCTACACTCTTCCAGCCTGATACAGGAAGCAGAGACAGTGTCAATCATCAACCACTGTCCCTCCCCAACCCATTAACACTCAGGTACATCTGACCCAATGCGTGTCGTGTGTGAGTTTTGCTTATCATGTGTCAACCCTGATTATAGTACTTTATGGTGCTTTATGGTTCCAGAAGGGGAAGCTGCATTTACAGTGTATGCACATATACATCATCATTATATCCTATGTATGTACATGTATAGAGTATACTAATGCGTCTGTGTATATAAAGGTGAAAGGTTCTTTAAACCTGTCTATTTACCTCCGAAGGCTGTTCCCCTCCAGACTCTCCCAGTCACCAGCTGGAAGGGGCGTGTGGAGATCTCCTGGCCCGCCGCCGCCACCCCAATGATCACACTCTCTCCCCAGCCTTTATGACACGCCTCCAGGGCAGCTCTCTGGAACAACAACACCACTGAGCACTTATAAAGCATGGCTCCCCCACTTCCATCAAGCAACAACTCTCTTCCTTGGCAACAGTGCCCTCTGGTGGGCTGGGATGGAGCGACAGCCATGTTACATAAGGAGGCCCTGAGAAAACCTAATGTTGTGTCGGCTGGCACGGTGAGCGTACACAAACCAGGAGTCGTTCACTTGACGACTTCATGCTTACCATGAGGCCAACATTGCCGATGCACTCGAACGAGTAGTCCACCCCTCCGTCAGTCATCTCCACCAGCACCTCCTGGATGGGCCTGCTGTGGTCCTTAGGGTTCACAAACTCAGTGGCTCCAAACTCTTTGGCTTTCTCAAACTTGTTAGGGTCAATGTCCACTCCGATGATCCTGGTTGCTCCAGCAACCTGGCAGCCCATAATGACAGCCATTCCCACAGCGCCGAGGCCGAAAACGGCACAGATGGACCCAGGCTCAACCTAAACAGGATATGACACATCAAAACCCCTACGACAACCAAAGAGTACTGCCTTTTCTTTGTACCCTAGTTAGCACCAGATACACAGCATTTCATGCTGTATTGACACACATACACAATGGGTTGGCAGTGTTTCCCACAGATAAGAAAGCAATTTGTGGTGGGGCGGCTTCGTTGGTGGGGGGGGGGTCTTTACACAGAAGTTTTTTTTTTTTAATTAATTATATATTACCTATGTTGGATGCTGTCCTCCTCTCCTACTCTTTCTTCAATGCCTAAAGAATCTCTCTTTCTCTCCCTGACCCCGTCTTTCTGCTTGAGCAGCACTGGTTGAAGCCTGAAAATATTGTAAACAATTTCTGCATATATGCAGGTAGCAACGCTAGTGCTAGTAAATAACTATTTAGCTGGTAAGCTCCATGACGCCGGGTAAGTAGTGCTCATGAGACAGCTCATCAAAAGAACGATGGGGAACCCACTTGTCTAGCAGATTAAATAGACATGTTCGTAGGTACCTAGCGAAAAGTAACCTCAACTTTACTAGACTGCGCTACAGTACTAATGCTGAAGGCTCGCTGATGTCCCATAACGTCGTTGCTAACGTGTGCTGACGTTGTGACTGAGTGTATGTGAGAGAGATGCGTGAGTGAGAGAGTTGGAGGGAGAGCAGGGAAAGGAAATGCAGCTGAACGAATACGCTGCGTATTTTAGATTGCGTTAAAACATTTTAAAAATAATAACGAAATGCAATATGTGGCGGCCGGTGTTCATTCTGTGGCTCACCGCCACAAATTAGTGTAGGTGTGGGAAACACTAGGTTGGGTACTATCGCTTGCAGCCAGACACGATATGACCTTTGACCCACCTTAGCAGTGTTGAGAGCAGCACCGTAGCCTGTGGAGATGCCACAGCCAAGCAGACAGACCTTGTCCAGGGGGGCCTTCTGGTCCACCTTGGCCACAGAGATGTCGGCCACCACCGTGTACTCTGAGAAAGAGCTGCAGCCCATGAAGTGGAATAGCTGCTTGCCCTTGCAGGAGAAGCGGGAGGTGCCGTCGGGCATCAGGCCCTGCCCCTGGGTGATCCTGGGGCAGAAGGTGTGGTGGAGGAAGCACAGCTCCAATCAGTTGTGATGTAAACACAGATTTCTTTGCATTCTTTTGGCTGATGTCTGGGAACGTTCGATTGATTGGGTGTTGACATCTACAAGCTTGTGTGTGTTTTTTTCTACCTGATTTTCTGGCAAAGGTTGGTCTTGGGGTTTTTGCAAAATTTGCATTCACCACACTGGGGCACATACAGTGGGATCACAGCATCGCCTGAAAAAAGATGGGATTGTTTAAAAAGTGCAACTTTAAGCTCCCTTCTGCTTATTACCATCTTTAGATGTTTCCTGATGAGTTTTAACAACTCACGTTATTTCCTCACCTGGTTTGAACTTGGTGACACCCTCTCCGACGCTCTCGACCGTGCCGGCACCCTCATGCCCCAAGATGACAGGGAACAGGCCCTCGGGGTCACTGCCACTCAGCGTGTAGGAGTCAGTGTGACACACACCTGTGGCAAAGATCTGAGGAACACACAACAATAACTTTAATCCACATAGCGCCTTTCAGGAGACCCACGGATGCCTTTATATGTAGTAAAGCAACAGCGCAGAACAGAAAATATTAGTAGCAGTGATTGACGAGAAGGTGTCCGTCATTACACTGGCCTTTGTCTGACCCTTTTGGCTTTAAACTACGTTTATATGATCCTGAACAGATCTTTGTCTTTTCAGATGGCTAGGTTATCTGTGTTGGTCAACTCTGGTAGATAACCTAGTAGTTCACTCTCTCGAGAAGAAAAAGTTCTCAAGGTTGTAAAAATATTTTGAAATGAAAGCAGAGCCAACACCTAAAGAGATTAGCTTCTTCAGTTAGTAGAAGCTGTCTTGTCTTAGCTTGTCTTGGTAGAAGCTGTCTTGTCTGCGTTGTCTTGTCTTAAGAATTTCAGTGCCCAGTCTAACCTTGTGTTGTTCTGTGCACCTGACAAATAAAAGACTTGAACTTGGTAACACATAACCGAGTTAGTACAGCTACATTGAGTTTCTCAGCAGTTTACCAAACAGACTGTTGAACACATTCCAAAGATTGCTTGGTTGCAGCTGGTCCTCTAAATCTTATCCGTGGTCGTAGAGTACAACACCGCTTCCTACAGGCGGAGAAGGGGCCGGGTAAAGTCGCACCAAAGTGAGACGTTTTCAGGAGGGTTGGGGTGGTTTACCTTGATGCGTATTTCATGGGACTTGGGTGGAGCCACCTCAACCTCCTCGATGGATAGAGGTTTCCCTACCTCCCAGGCTACAGCCGCCTTGCACTTGATCACCTAAAACACGGATAGTAGGATAAACTCTTATAAAGTGCACACACCCGAACATTGGATAGGTTATTCGTGCACTTTGGAATGGAGATTTTCTCCACACCCAGTTTAAGCATGTGGGTCTACACATAATGTCAGTACTGATTTCAGTTAGCCAACTCTTGATAGCGCTTTTGACGCAAACGGTTTGGTTACTTATTGCCAATAGTGTTAATTAACTTAATTAGATGTAAAACTGCAGAAACTGCTACAATGTTACTTTGTCGTCGTCGTCGTCGTCGTCGTAGAATTTGAAAACCAAAGCTGTACAATCTCGCTAGCCAACTGTAGGATATATCGGTGATAGGGCACTAGGTGCATGTCAACGGTAAGAGCGAATGAATGCAAAATAACTAAACCGTTACTAAGTTGAAACGTGAATCCGAAGTAGTGATAAGAGCACACGGTGTTAGCAATCATTGCAAATAGAGTAATCCGCGTATTTCTGATATATAGCCGGCAACTTACTTTTCCTGCTGTCTCCATTCTTTCTTCAGACACAAGAGGAAGGGGTGTGAACGTGCAAAAGAAGTGGCTCTGAAATAGACCAATCAAAAACGGCAGAAGAAAGAGAACAGGGAATGCCCAGAGAACATATCGCGGTCATAGCACCATCTGGTGTAGACGTTCCCAGTTACGCCACAGTATTATGCCAGGCTGCAAGCAACGATGACTGTACACATTTTAGTAGCTAGTTTGCCGTCAACCAGAACCAGGGTCAATGTACATTTTGAGGCGAATTCCCCCCCCCCCCCCCATTTAATTTCGGTGGGAGTCACGTAACTTTCAGGAGGACTGTACCCCTGAACACGGCGTAGTGTAGACCGCCCGTGGCAGTTGTCCAGCAGGACTGTTCAGCTTCCATGAGAAAGGTGGTGGTCCCCATCAACTATTAACGAGTACCTTATTAGATATTTACAGACTCTGTACCAGAAGGGATTTGTTTTGGAACTGGGTACTATCCACTACAGCGTGGGCAGTATATTTTGGAACATGCAATCTTACCCATTACTACCAACCAATGCAGGCGGTTCCACCATTATTACTGCTAAATAATGATCTTTGAATCAACCAAAAATTGGGAAAACCCATTTTTATAATAAGACCTGTAATGGAGTTACCCATGTTTTACATAAATATTGACCACAAGTACAAGCATCTTTAAAAACAATGGTCTTCAGAACTGTTTATTCAAAGGCTTTTCTTTACAAAAAGTAACAGCACTCTGCAACAGCGACTTTTTTCAGTTATTATAAAACATCTTGAATTATATGGAAAAACATGAAAATAACCTTTATGATCCTCATCACCTTGTATCTTGACACGTTTTGAGAATACATGTAGGATTCCATAACTTGCGTTGAAATGAAAGTCAGCAAGTCACTTCCGAGACTCTGTGACAGAAAATATCAAGTTCATCACAACCCGTGTTGGCATCAGAGAAGCTAAATCAAAAGTCTGTATTCCAGGGAAACACCTGTATGCAGCTAGGGTTCAGCAAATAAAACCACCAACATTAGTCATCCAAATAGGTACACAATAAAAATAAACAAAACTATTGGAAGTGGAGCAACAGAAAACGATACTGGTGTCCATTTCCGTAACTCCAGTCCAACAGAGCCAGGCACTGGCAGTGCACCGCAGCACCAGACGGTAGAGAGAACCCATGAGGCCCAACTGGAGTCTTGATCATCTTCCACCTAGACAAGAACACAGTCAAATCAAATGATCCAGTCTCAACATGATAACTTGCACCAAGTGCGTACTGTTTTCAAGACATCTCAGCACGCACACATACACACGTACCACACTCAATAATGTACACACACAACGTACCTCTGAATCCTCGTCCTCCTCCACCTCGACTCCCTCCCCTGAACCCTCCTCCTCTTCCTCCGCCCCCCCGACCGCCAAATCCTCCGCCGCCAAACCCACCTCCTCCCCTGCCGCCACGGAAACCACCTTAAGAGAAAAAAAACACACGGTTAAATGACTTGTAGGAATGAAAATCCCTCCACACGCACTACAAAGTGACATCGACATACAATTAAGATGTGTGAAGAGCATTCGAAACATGTAATGTACTTACCTCCACGGCCTCCACCTCTGCCTCCACCTCGGCCCCCTCTGCCTCCCCTGGGAGGCCCCTTCTCTCCTGGGGGCCTGGGTAGGAACCTCTGGAGGGGTAGCAGTTTCATGGGGTCTATGTAGAACTGTGGGAGGAATATGGCATTTACTGACAAATCCTCACAGCTTTAGCAAACTCACAGAGATGACTGACAAAAGACACGTATAAGACCTCACAAAAAAAATTGTTTACCTTTTGAAGTTTCTTGAACGACGATGCCTTCATATTATCCGAAAGTTTGACAGAGAAATACTGCAACGTTGGGTTAAGGAGTCTATAAACTTCAGTTAAATATGATCCACTTCTTCACTTTCATATATGAACAACAACCAAAAACATCATACAAGTAGTGTTGGGCAAGGATACAAAGTCACGCAGCTGGCCAAAGATTTCATCCACCTTCCCAATCTGTTCCTTGTTTTCCAGATAAACTGGAGCGTTGAAGTAGGGTACTTTGTTTTCCTCGGTCACACACTTGCAAACAATGTCATCTTCACATGGGTGCACAAACTCTCCAAGTGCTGCAAGACATAAACAAGAGAGTTAACACTGAATGGATGGTACACAACAATCGATATGTACCGCAAATCAACATGTAGCTAGATAGTTAACTAGGCCAGTAACATCTTACCAACAACGTATTCAGGAGGACCATAGTCCTGCTGTCTGAAGCCACCTCTTCCGCCGCCACGGAATCCACCACCACCACCTCGTCCACCGAATCCTCCACCGTATCCTCCCCCTCCTCTGCCACCTCCACCTCGGTTGAATCCACCACCTCCACCTCGACCCCCTCTTCCACCACCACCTCGGAAAGACATCTCTTATGCAGTTTCTGAAAAACGGGGTAGTAAAGGTTGTGTATAGATGTGATAACCATATAACATTATATTCAACCTAATGATTTAATTCTGCAGAAGCGACTTTTACAGCTTTTCCTCTGACTATAGACACTTTATAGTTAACTATATATGACTATCTGGTTATTAGGTTAAGTCATCTACTTGGCTAATACAGTGAAAGATGTATCGGCTAATTTGGTCGCCTGAACTACATAGTCAGCTACCTTCTAAACTTGCTCGCTATCAGCAGTAAACGTTGACAAGTTGATGATTGCAGATTAAGTATGCGTTTCATTTATAATACTCGAGTTCGATATAATCCGAGAAGAGTTTCTTATATTACAAACTGGTTGATTAGCTAGTAGACTATAGTTAGCCAATTTAGTAGTAGGTGGAATGTATACTAGCTAGCTATCTGTCGTTAGCCAACGGTACTAGTATAAATAATTGACCGTTTTCTTGCAGACTAAGTGTATATTATAAAATGTATGCAGCAAGTTATTGGATCATATTAGATGCTTACAAAGAAAGTCAAACAATATATTAACGAATAAACTGAAAAGTACCTTATTCAAAAACTGTGGAGGACGGTTACCAGCGACGTCTCCAGCACCACGCTGCACATGTGGTCAACACGGTGCCGTAAATAGAAATGTGGGTCCTGTCGTAAACTATACACATTTACGTCACCACAACGCTTTATGTACTGCCCCCCTAAAAATAAATAAACACGATATGTGTACTTAACAAGCAAGGACAGTTTGTAGTTTGTGTAGCCTAGCATTGCCAAAAGACTTGCACTGTTTTAGCGGGTACTACAACTTTCTTTGTCATGACTAAGGGACAGGTAAGATTGTATTGTATGGTGTGACACTGTGTAGCCACTTCTGGGTGGTCAGTAATTAGTCACCCAGGCTTTCAGATTTGTTTGTTGCCCGATCCAGTCCAAAGCATACTGTCTACTCAGGTCATCAAGTGTAAGGCAGCTGTTGCTTGGGAACCTGGAAAGCCACTCTGTATCGAGGATGTGGAAGTGGCCCCACCCAAAGATCATGAAGTGCGTATTAAGGTACAACCAACAAGCAGAGATGGCCGAAGTATACACATCCTTCATTCAAGTAGAAGTACAGATACTCATGTTGTAAAAGACTGGTAAAAGTTGAATCACTGACTAAAGAAAGTTTGGAAAGATTGAGATGTTTCTGAAAAAAGGTTTCATAGAGATTAGTTGCAAACTTATTTAAATTTATTTTCAAAAACAATTAAACCTTTCAGAAACTTTTTGTTTCAGAATTTTTCGAAAAAAGAGTACAAATAGGCAACGTTTGCATCAAATGAGAGACAAGCCTGTCACAAGTTGGCTTGATTCATGTCTCAAGAACACCGTTTTGGAATGGAATATTTGGCCCCCGTTATGTGAATACACACGTTTCCAGTAGGCCAATACAAGAAGCACAATAAATATTATAATTTCCTTCTGGATCAAGGAAGTGAATTGAGTTGTATATTACTAAGTGGGCACTAATCGGGGTGAATGTTGCTAAAGTAAAACACTCACAATGGTTACTTGGGTCCTGAGCAATATTCTGTCTTCATAAGTCAACTTCATAAGGTGCGCGGTTCTCGAGATCTATCTATCCACACACACAGAAGTCTCTCCTGCCTTTACAGAAGAATACGCTCGAGTCCCACTTTATCCTTTGATCACCCAGTGTTCCTCCTAACAGATATCGGCCAGTGGGGTGTGTCATACTGACTGGGCGTACCTGTATGAGGCCGGCAAGGGGATGCACCCCAGACCGTTCCCCCTGGTCCTGGGTCACGAGGGAGCAGGAGTCGTCGAGAGTATTGGGGAGGGAGTCACCAAGTTCTCACCAGGTAGCTGACAGCAGTATGGCCTTCAGCGGGCATGTGAACACACGGCCTGTGGGTTAGTAGTGTGTATTAACCGTGCTTTATTCTAGCTGCCTTTTGTGTTTCCACAGGGGACAAAGTGATTCCGCTGTTCCTACCGCAGTGTGGAGTGTGTGAACGCTGTCTCAGTCCAAAAACGAACCTGTGCAAAAAGAACTGGTAACATCTCGCTTGGCTTGTCTTCCCAAGATAGATTATTAATGATCTGAAAGTTACTAATAGTCTTTTAGCAGACACTCTTATCCATCACTGAGCTGCACCTGTCCCCACTTTTCTCCTGCTTAAATCACACTTCTTTATCTGACCTCTCCCAACAGGCAAAACACCCAGATGGGCGTTCTAGCAGACGGCACAAGCAGGATATCCTGTAAAGGCCAGCAGGTGTACCAATTCATAGGAGTCAGCTCGTTCTGCCAGTACACAGTGGTGGCTGACACCTCCGTCACCAAGATCAGAGAGGACGCTCCGCTGGACACGGTGTGTCTGCTGGGCTGTGGCGTATCCACCGGCTACGGCGCAGCTCTCAACACTGCTAAGGTAGACGCACGCCTTTCACACGTTCACAATGTGCACCTACGGTTTAGGATCACTTTAATGTAGTTTCATATTAGACCAGATGTCTCATGGTCGGCATATGAGTCCCTCATCCCAGCTGTGTAGGAGTGTGTCTGAACATGGGTGTGGACAAGCATTTTTATCACCCTATTTGCTAAGATTAGCCTTGCCCTGTTGCTAATTACTGGTGGGGCTGGTAGCACTGGTCTCTTGGGATATACCAGGTAATGCTTCTATCCACTCCTGAACCTACACCTGCCTTTTCCGCCCCTAAGGTTGAACCTGGGTCAACCTGTGCAGTGATTGGCTTGGGGGCTGTGGGTCTCGCTACGGTGATGGGCTGCAAGGTTGCCGGAGCAACCAGGATCATCGGAGTGGACATCAACCCTGACAAGTTTGAGAAAGCCAAGGAGTTTGGAGCCACTGAGTTTGTGAACCCTAAGGACCACAGCAGGCCCATCCAGGAGGTGCTGGTGGAGATGACTGATGGAGGGGTGGACTACGCACTGGAGTGTGTTGGGAACGTCACCGTCATGGTACAGGAAACCTCTCCTAGGCTCCACCAGGGCTCTCTCCACCACGGCTCTCTACCCTGATCTGAAACTATTTGAAAAAGAATGATATGAAGCATGTTTTCACTCCTAACCTAATGTAGCACACCTGATTCTTATCATTAGCTGGTCTGTGATGTAGAACGTCAGACTGTCTGCTCTCTCTCCCAGAGGGCTGCTCTCTCCTAGACTGTCTGCTCTCTCTCTCCCAGAGGTCTGCTCTCTCCTAGACTGTCTGCTCTCTCTCCCAGAGGGCTGCTCTCTCCTAGTCTGTCTGCTCTCTCTCTCCCAGAGGTCTGCTCTCTCCTAGACTGTCTGCTCTCTCTCCCAGAGGGCTGCTCTCTCCTAGACTGTCTGCTCTCTCACCCAGAGGTCTGCTCTCTCCTAGACTGTCTGCTCTCTCTCCCAGAGGGCTGCTCTCTCCTAGACTGTCTGCTCTCTCACCCAGAGGGCTGCTCTCTCCTAGACTGTCTGCTCTCTCTCCCAGAGGGCTGCTCTCTCCTAGACTGTCTGCTCTCTCTCTCCCAGAGGTCTGCTCTCTCCTAGACTGTCTGCTCTCTCTCCCAGAGGGCTGCTCTCTCCTAGACTGTCTGCTCTCTCTCCCAGAGGGCTGCTCTCTCCTAGACTGTCTGCTCTCTCACCCAGAGGGCTGCTCTCTCCTAGACTGTCTGCTCTCTCTCCCAGAGGGCTGCTCTTTCCTAGACTGTCTGCTCTCTCCTAGACTGTCTGCTCTCTCCTAGACTGCCTGCTCTCTCTCCCAGAGGGCTGCTCTCTCCTAGACTGTCTGCTCTCTCTCTCCCAGAGGTCTGCTCTCTCCTAGACTGTCTGCTCTCTCTCCCAGAGGGCTGCTCTCTCCTAGACTGTCTGCTCTCTCTCTCCTAGACTGTCTGCTCTCTCTCCTAGAGTGTCTGCTCTCTCATAGACTGTCTGCTCTCTCTCCCAGAGGGCTGCTCTTTCCTAGACTGTCTGCTCTCTCCTAGACTGTCTGCTCTCTCCTAGACTGTCTGCTCTCTCCTAGACTGCCTGCTCTCTCTCCCAGAAGGCTGCTCTCTCCTAGACTGTCTGCTCTCTCTCCCAGAGGGCTGCTCTCTCCTAGACTGTCTGCTCTCTCTCTCCCAGAGGTCTGCTCTCTCCTAGACTGTCTGCTCTCTCTCCTAGAGTGTCTGCTCTCTCATAGACTGTCTGCTCTCTCTCCCAGAGGGCTGCTCTCGAGGCTACGAAGGATGCTTTGGGCGTGTGCGTCATCGTGGGCTGGACTGAGACGGAGGAGATGAGTCTGGTGGTGGAAGACCTCCTGCTGGGACGCACCCTGAAGGGAACTTACTTTGGAGGTCAGTGAGGTAGCTGAATAATAGATGCTCTGATGATTTTTTTACGGGCACACTTAGTTATGCCCGGACTGGACTAAGATAAACAGTAAACTAATGGTTCAACAAATGATTTTGTGAATTAGTGAAATCTTTGTATTTCACATGGATTTCAACATTTTATTAAATATAATCCATTTGAGATGTATTTGAAGGATTGTTTCTGATAATTTTATATGAAAAGCATCTGTTTGATTGAAGAGTATGTCAAACCATGAACACAACTGCTCCAGGCTGGAAGAGTGTGGAGAGTGTCCCTAAACTGGTGGATGACTACATGAACAAGAAACTCAAGCTGGATGAGTTTGTGACTCACACTGTGAACCTAGACCAAATCAACGAAGCATTTGACCTCCTAACCAGTGGGAAAAGGTGAGATCTCCTTTACCTTCATGTCTTGTACATGTCAAATAATGATTTTGTGTAACAGTATTATTTTAACCAAGTTTCAGCTTACAATAGCTTAAATTCAAAATAAACTGCACATTGTAAAAGTTTTCTCTAAATCATTTTTTCGAAGCATCCGAACAGTTGTGAAACTGTGATGGAGCTGCTCTCCAGCATTCTGGGCAAAGATGAAGTTCGTTGGAGCATCTTACCATGCTAGATGCTGTATTTATGTCACTTTGCAGATTTAATTTAGCCATAATTCATTCACATTTACAAGGATTACATATGCATGGCCACACCTAAATGTGTTTATTGAGTGTTTTGTGTCAAATTGTGATCGCTTTGTCTGTTGGCATCATAGACCAAATCCATTTTCCAGTTGTGTGAAGGAGTTGTTTGTTGTTCGCCACTAGGTGGCAGAAACACATCAGTCGTCAGTAGCAATAACACCATGATCACCACCTCCAAGCTGTCAGTCGAGGACAAACTACACATTACAACACTGAGCTAAAGACGCCAGCTGTGTCATTAACTAAATAGTCATAATCACTGTTTAAAATACTTTGCAACCAAGATGAGGACTTTCTAAATAAATACAAATTCTGACTCAATTATTGTATTATTTCCTCAGTACTGTGTGACATTTTAAAAAAAAAATTATTTGAGAAGGCAGATGAATCAGTCAGTGTTTTGTCATTAGGTGACAAATGGTTTGATGTCACCAGGGGGTTAAATAATATCGGTTTCATGAGTTCAGGCTAATATTTCACCTTGGTAATATTATATATTGATTTAATATAGAGCACCATGGCAGGCTAAAATAACAGTTGCGGCCTGTCAAGCCCCAAGACAAAAGGTTGGTTTGGGAATGCCTCCTAATGATGAACTGAAATAGCTGTCCAGGAATTTGCTTTATTGAAGTTCCATTCAGATCAAATTAAAACCCTTGGCAGTTTCTCGGCTTTTCCATCTTTATTTAAAATGGAAAATGAACCAGTGCCTCCCCTCTCTCTCCTCTCCCGGCTCTGTGTGTCATCAATCAGAGATTCAAAGCTCCAGTTTTTTTTACTCTCTTCTCGTCTTTTTCTCGGTCCAAGAAAGAGAGAGCTGGGAAGAGAACGGGGCAAGGGTAGGCAGACACGAGAGAGAGAGACATCAAAAGAGAGAGCTGAGAAGAGAATGGGGCAAGAGACATCAGAAGAGAGGAGGCGAGAGCAGATGAGTTGTGACAGGTGCTTGTGTGACTTGGCCCCCTTCGTCATCTTTAAACGTTGGAAGAGCACACGCCTTCAGATTTATAAGACTATTTCTTCTTAGGGACAAGTGTCTGTCTGGCTCTCCACTGTGGGAAAACGGCCATGTTGAAAGCCTTGAGTCTCGCTCTGATTTTTTGCGTGGTTGTGAGTGAACATCCTTAACTTCTTGAGATGTTCGGTAGGCTATTGTTTAACTGAGGAGTAGCTGTTTCAGTTTGCATTCGTGTTTGAAAAGATTAGCCATATTTTCGACCCGTTTCATACCACCTCACAGATTTCTGTCTAATATGGGCCCTAACATGTGTAAAACAATGCTCCGACAACCGACAATAAAAACTTGAAACTTGCTTCAAGGCTCAGTTTCTTCCTCTATAGCCTACAGCCTACGTCTACATGAGCACAAAGCACATTAGCTTTTTTTAAAGATAACATGAAGTTCGATTGTGTTATACAGCACTATTATGAAACCTACAGTATTTGTAAAATACTAAAATATAAGATTAAGATTAAAAAAACTGACTGACTAAGGCGCCAGTAGAGAGCAGCCACGCTAGCATCCATAACGCTATGAATATGAGAATAGAGGCACTGTTGAATTGATTGACTCCATTGTGGGAGGATGGATCGGAAAGGAAATGATCTTCTCTGTTGTTCAAGCAAACATTAGGCTGTTACACCTAGCCGTCGTCTGGGATCATTCTGACAGACATCAGCGCCTCATAAAGAAAATTGACAAACAGAAATGCCAGCGTCGGTAAATACCTCCAAACAAACACTTCCGCCCCCACCTCCCCCAGTAGCAGGAAAAAATGTCAAAGTGCTGCCGAACCTCACACAATATTTAGATTGGGATCATGAGATTTCCTTCATAATTATGATATTATTGTATGATACAAACAGATGGGAGGCACCAAAGAGCCATGACTTGGAACTTAAAATGGTGGCTGACCGAACATTTAAGGACAGAAAACGACGCTCTTAGTTAACTTGGGTTAATTCATTGAAGCGTGGCCTGTGACTGATCTATCTGAATCAGGATATGGTTGTAGTGGTGTGCGTGACATCAGCGCATTTTCAGACCTCAAACCATGCAAGGCTCCATAGAACCCCATTCCATGTTATTTGACTCCGCGACCCTGTTGGGTCCACTTGTGTGTCGAGACGTGAGCAATTTGATGGCACATTCCAGAAAAGCGATTTACCAACTGCGCTGAAGAATGCAATAGAGTCCTGGAGCGCAATGCTAGCGGATTAAGTGTTTTTACTCCTCTCTTTTATTTGTCATGTCCAATTGTATACATTTATAATAATGTATTAATGTAGGAGACGCTTTCATCCAAAGTGACACACAGAGGAGGATTTGAACATGCAATCTCTTGATCTGCTGTCAAATGCTCCAAACATTAAGCTACATCCCTTAAATGTAATGTAAAGCATTACAGCAATGATGTATATAATGCTATACTCTGCTCCGATGATACAGTTCACATGAGGTCAGTAGGCCTACGTGTTCAAAACCGTAACCATGCATGTTAACAGAAATCCATTCGAACCAGAACAGATACATTTAACCAACTATTCAGTGCTTAATTCCAGGGCCCTACAGCTGGATATTGAACTGTGTGTATATGGTATTGAGTGTACACTTACATGCATATTCATCAAGATAAGCCCACTTTCCTTCCCCTAATACCCAGTTGTCATATTAAGAGAAGCATTGAGAGGGACATTGTGCATTAAAGAGAGGGAGGGAGAAGATCGAAGGAGAGACTTAGCGGGATGGATACCGAGCCTCCGCTGCTACGGAAGAATGCACCGGTTAAGTTGCTAACTGCCATCGGAGGCTTCTGTGTTATCCAACCATAGCCCGTGACATCCCCTGCCTTGTGCAACACCCCTGGCCCCTGTCAGACACCCGCCTGGGGTCACCCCAGGAACACCTCCCGACCCCACACGTCAGGGAAGGGTGGAAGTGTGGAAGACCTTGCTACAAGACTCTGGAACTACTTGATGAATGGATAGTCTGCTGACTCATATTGGATCTCTACCTAAACATTGCCTAACTCCCAACACCTGCCATCCTGTCTGGTTATATTGCAGGTCAACTGTATTGCGGAGATATAGACAGTAAACAATGGTCATAAAGAGGATTAGACACAGCCCACATACACTTATTACGAATACATCTGCACACACATTCACACGGACTCATATACAGGGAGTAACAAACAAACACTTGCTCTTTGTCTTGAGTGACAGGCTAAGCCACTATTGTGTCTACCAACTGCAGCAAAACAGTAATTGTGAGCTTAAGACCACTGCATGTTCATGCCCCTCCCGTGTCTGATGTCCACACCCCTTCTTACTCCATGCAGGTAACATACCTGCCTGGGCAGTAATGGCATATTTGAAAACACTGTTCCTTTGTAACTCACTGGGATATCTCACCTTTCAAACAGCCTGAAAAATGTATTCATGGTTTAACAGCAAAAAAAATAAAAATCCTTCCACATTGCAATTTCAGGGATTAGCCTATTTACAATTTTTGGGTCCGTAGATGTAAAGCGAACAAAACTTTTTCTAAGTGACCTGTCAGGCTAGTTGTAGTGGATAGGTCGCCTACTTGATTTATGAAATGCAACTTTTGTTTGACACGTTTTACTGCTTGTGTAATCTGCAATCCACACTTACATTTACATTTAGTCATTTAGCAGACGCTCTTATCCAGAGCGATTTACAGTAAGTACAGGGACATTCCCCCAAGGCAAGTAGGGTGAAGTGCCTTGCCCAAAGACACAACGTCATTTGGCATGGCGGGGAATCGACCTTCTGATTACTAGCACGACTCCCTCACCACTCAGCCATCTGACTCCCACTTAGAACAACTGAAGTCCCAATGTTACAGTAATAGTCTTCATAAAACCACAATAGACATGATCAAACCAGTATATTATCCACTGCCTGTCTTGTCATTCTGAAAGTTAAAGTGAATAGGCGAAGCACCAACATGCAACATCAAGTCGCCTAATACCTAGAATTTCCAACTATTTCACTTGGCTGTCATCTTTACAATAGGTTACTTGGACCTTGTCTGACAATACATAAAGAACATTACATGTTTTGCCAGTATAATTGGATCTAATTAGACCATCATTGGCTAAAGGCGGGGGTCATGTGACCAGCTGTCTGCACCATAAGTAAGGAGGGAAAATTGCCTCGCGCTTCTAGTGTTACCCAGGATACCCACGCCAATCGTTTGGATTATTGGATCGCATCGATTGCTCTACAGGATTTATGATCATCGTTTGATATCCCTCTCGTGGATTATTGCTTTAATAATATATCAGTCCCACCACAATATCCTACTACCTTAACAGAACAAAGCTAACGAATTAGCTATCTAACTGGCTTGTAGCTAGTAGGCTACTGCTGGAGCTGGCTACAGCTACATCCAGTGTTTTGGATAACTGGATATCACAGCTTCTGAAGTGCGCATCCTAGCAGACAAAATGTACAATTTTGCTCACCTGGAGAAGCCGCTGTGCTCCAAGCTTCAGACCTGACCCACGGACCAGCGGTAAGTAGCTTAACTTGTTGGCTAGCTCTACACCTGAGTCAGGCTAACTGTACTGCTGTGTGGGATTCCTAGATAACCAGTATGAAGGGCGAATATACAAAATGTTGATTTCACAGCTTTGAAACAGCTAGCGTTAGCTAAATAATGTTATTATCATGGGCTGTGTTTTCTGCAGCTGTCTTTTATCTAACGAGCTAGCTACTAACTGACGTTCAACTACTGAAGGTAAACCTACAGGTTTGCAACGTCGTGGAGTTAGCGATGTTTGTGACTATGGCTAGCTAGTTAGCAACCGTTAGATTCACCTGAAGCCGCTAAAACTTTAATTCTGTCGACACCGTGCAACGAAACCTTCCAGCCAATGCAAGCACACCCACTAAATTAAACATATATCGATATACATATATTATCTATCTAAATATATAAGACTCAAAATGTTGACTATATTTAGTGTGTAATCTTCGATTTCAAGGTTCCTCTGTATTCCTCTTCTTAATGGCTGAGCGGTTAGGGAAACGGCCTATTATTCAGAAGGTTTGATTCCCGGCCCTGCCAAATGACGTTGTGTCCTTGGGCAAGGCACTTCACCCACTTGCCTCGGGGGGAATGTCCCTGTACTTACTGCTCTGGAGAACATTGTCTGCTAAATGACTAAATGTATATGTGCTGAGGTGGCTGACTACAGGGCTTAACCAGGAGCACTGGTTTTAGAAGTTCAGTCTTTCACTCCGTAGTGCTACTTGATGTGGCGGGGAGATGGAGAGGGTTAGGACAGCTCTGTCTTATTTCTTTGTTTACCTCCTAATCCCGGGGAAGAAGTTCCCAAGCCAGGGGAATACTGGGAGCTTTGCACCCAAACCCTATCGGACTTCCCAGGCTCTCTTTCAACGGAGACGGAATTCTAATTCTTGTAAATATTTGTTGGTCACACGCGTCTCTGCAGACATTTGCGAAACCGGCTTCTATGAAACAACCCGAAGCATAGTCTACAACCTCAAGTAGCCGTTTTGACATTTCACATTGCTTAGTTAAACGTTTAATATGCTGTGTGGCAGACGCATTTTTATTTTACAGGAGACGGTTGTGTGTACGACTACGACAGAGTAAAATACTGAGATTAGAATTTTGGTTAGTCATAAAATCCCTTGTGAACGTCTCTGGTGAGAGGTTGACTATATCCTGCACGCTAGATGTGTCTTCCTTCGTCACCAACTCTACATCGTCCCGCAGGAAGACTCTCTAACCTCTGTTCACTGGTCTACCTCCCGTCCTCAAATGGATTTCTGCCTGTCCATAAACTACGGTTGAAATACGACTTTACTTTGGCTTGTTGTCACGCAAAAATTAAAAAATTAACTGAGAGGAGATGATGTACAGTAGAGGCCTACACATCCAGCACTCACCATCCGCTCCACCACAGTGATGCACTGCCAGACAGGATGCAGCAGGACCATTATTACTTTTACAACATAAACGCAGCGCGCTAGAGGCCTCAAAAACATTCGATCAAGCTCTGCTCTTGTCTCCTCATCCTCCTCTTGTCAGAGAAGGGTAGGTTGTTAGAATATTCTTACCACATACTGTGAAAATCAACACATCTCCAGGAGCTGCTTCCTGATCTGCTAGCCTGTAGAAGCCCAGGCTGTATGTTTGCTTTTACTTTTAAGATGTGTGTGAGCAAATATGAGAAACCCAATGATTTGTTTAAAGTCATCCTGGACACAAGGTACACAGACATGAAATCTTATCCCACTCCAACGGTACATGTCGGAAAAAGTTAAACAACAATAACACAACATTGGAGGACGAAATGCTGGCTCTTTTCAAGATATGGGCCTAACCATCCTCTTCGGTCACCTTTACCAACACCCCCAACAAAACAAAAATATTTTCCAGACTTTTTCTCTCAGTTTTTTTTCAATCTTTTTTTAGTAATATATCTAGCTGTGAAAAGACAATTTCTGTATGTTCCTGGGGATGCGCAGTAAAGCTAATAAGCAGGCCGTTGCTAATCTTTTAAACAAACTCCCTGCTCCCCATGTGGCCCCCTCCTTGCATCATAAATAATGTATATTTTACCAGCACCCAGTCTTTTGACTTCTGATATACCAATAGGGTTCAATCTGGTCTTCAAACACATCTCTTTCTCCAAGGCCCCTTCACCCCCCCCCCCCTCAAACCTATTGGTTTACTTTAATTAGTGGTATTGAAGGTGGGGGGGAGCAGGGAGGGGGTAAATTCTGAAAACAAACACAGGCTCGAATAGTAGAATGCCGGCGGATGCAGCCAGTGCCATTGCACAGACGGGGGGGACACATGGTGTAAGCAAACACTCCTAATTGCATTAGATTCCCCTGGCACACGGGTAATTCTCCTCCGCTGTCCCAGGGTGCCGCAGTACGATGGGGAAGATCGCTCTTTTAAATGATTTTCCATTTCGACTCCATTCCGAAATAATTAAAGCATGATGATGCTGTGTTTGTAAGTTTAGGAAATAGTGAGGGAGTTTTGAAGCAAACTACTCATTAGAATGTTGTTTGTGCTGTGTCTGCATGTGTGACTCATGGTGTTTGTGCCATAAGGTGTGTGTGTGTGTGTGTGCAGTAGTGGTATACGCACCCTGTTGAACAGTTGTCCTGTTTGATATTTCAGCGCTCAGCCTGCATGTCTGGAGAGTTGGAGTAAACCCTTCTGGTGGGAAGATGGTCTTTGAACAAACACAGGAAAGTGGTCTTGATATGAATGTCACTCGCTGTCACTGATGACAGAGGGGCTCTTTCGGCTCTTATTAAGGTATCTATTATATAACACCCCAATACGTCTTTAGACTCATCCCTCAAAATCAGTTATCTTAAAGAGCCTTTTGTAATTCAGCTTCCTGTTTGTTTGCTCTTTAAAGGTAGATTAATATCAACAGTCTTACCCGTAGGAACTACATTTTCCCGCTAGAACTACAATTCCCAGTTCATGGAATTATTAAATCCACACAGGTTTTATTCTCTGTCATGTGATTCAATTCTCTGTTTACTGTATCTGTGGTGTGCGAAGACCAAAACAATAAATAGTTGACGACTGACAGTAATTTACCATTCAACCATACCACAGTTTCATTACTAAACAACTCAAATTAATCGGGGCTTCTCCTATATCTGACTTTGACCCTTTGATTTGAGCCCATGTTTAGATTTTGTGAGTGGCACCTTGTTCTAAGCCGTGACACCCCAGATGAAAGCAAGGGCTGCCCAGGGGAGCCAGGAGTGACACCGGGAGAGGATGTGGGTGGCTTTGCAGGGAAGCCAGGATGTGACAAGAAGGTTTACTTTTTGTGTGGTCCCAGGGTTAGTGTCCTGGAGAGTAAACAGGCTTCTCTTTCTAGTGATTTTAGGAATTTTGTAAACATGACAAAGTCCAAAGAATGGACTATGTTTATGTTTTAAGGAAACACACCATGTAGACATACAGTATTGGAATAGGTGATGAAACATAGGAAGTAAAATACTTACACATGTTCAACTGGAATAGGTTTGTATATGTGTGGAAAAGAGCAATATCGGAGTATATAGCACAACATATTCAATAATGTTTGCAGTTGTATTACAATTCAACTGGTTTGTTTGCTCAAAAGAAAATCACCGCACATTTTCTTACAAATAACCCATTCAGAAAACAGCCTATTACCAAACAACTCAAATGACTAACCAGGATTACCACAACACGCCCAAACTAACCCACCATCACAGACTAGCAAACAAACAGTGAGGAGCTGGAACACCCAGGATGATGCTTTTAACCCAGAGCCTCTAAATCCCACCTCCACCCTGGGCCCTCTCCAGCCCGCCCTCCTCACCCCCATCTCCTCTCTGAGGACCCTGCCGACACACAGGCAAGTGGCCCCTGCTAATCCCCCTGCCCCGGGCCCCTGCAGCGGCCATGCCCACCGCAGAGCCCTCTCCTGCCCCGACAGGTCTCTGTCCCCAGGGCAGGGAACACCCAGACAGGTCTCCCTTCCTTGGGCAGGGAACACCCAGACAGGTCTCTCTCTCCCCAGGGCAGGGAACACCCAGACAGGTCTCTCTCTCCCCAGGGCAGGGAACACCCAGACAGGTCTCTCTCCCCCCAGGGCAGGGAACACCCAGACAGGTCTCTCTCTCCCCAGGGCAGGGAACACCCAGACAGGTCTCTCTCTCCCCAGGGCAGGGAACACCCAGACAGGTCTCTCTCCCCCCAGGGCAGGGAACACCCAGACAGGTCTCTCTCTCCCCAGGGCAGGGAACACCCAGACAGGTCTCTCTCCCCAGGGCAGGGAACACCCAGACAGGTCTCTCTCTCCCCAGGGCAGGGAACACCCAGACAGGTCTTTCTCTCCCCAGGGCAGGGAACACCCAGACAGGTCTCTCTCCCCCCAGGGCAGGGAACACCCAGACAGGTCTCTCTCTCCCCAGGGCAGGGAACACCCAGACAGGTCTCTCTCTCCCCAGGGCAGGGAACACCCAGACAGGTCTTTCTCTCCCCAGGGCAGGGAACACCCAGACAGGTCTTTCTCTCCCCAGGGCAGGGAACACCCACAGGTCTCCCCACGAGGTTGCTAGGGGTGGAACGTTACACTGAAGTCACGGTTCGCTTCATACCGCGGTTCAGACATCATGGTTTGGTACGAGTTCGGTACAACGGAGGGAAAAGTAAAACAAACCAGGTTCCTCTACGAGTGAATACGGGCGCATTGAAGATGACATGAAAATTCCGATTGCGTCAGTGATTTTTGGCCCCATTTGTATTTGTATCTAAAGGCTGGTTAAGCGCTGTAGGGAGAAGTTGGACAGGATTTTTGTCTCGTTCCAGTGATGGCGTCGGATATTTCTTGTCATTTAGCACACGCCAGATGCGTTATATGCTTTAGCATGTTAGATGTTTTTCCACATCTGCTGAACAACGCCGACAAACAGTGCTTGTCTTATCCACCACTCTCTCGCCTGTACCACTGTAACTGACCAAACCTTCCCAAACTTGCGATCCTAAAGAGGCCGGCGGTTCCTCTATCTCTCGTGGGTCGCCACCACTCGCCATACTCGTCCTTAGTGCTGCTAGCTATCTCTGACTCATGGCTGCCCAATCAGAGCTTCGAGCTAAAGCGGGGCTACAGATTAGGTGTCGCTAAAGAACACGAGTATCTAACAGTAGGTCCGCATTACATTAATTAATTTGCACTTAAGTTTATTTTTAACACCGTGTATTTTCAGTGTAATTTCATGCACAGAACCGTGATGTCCGTACCGTTTGGGTTCAATACAAACACATGTACCGTTCCATCCCCAGTGGATGCACCGGCCTGCTTCTCCAAGCAACCCTGGGATGCTGATGGTGGGAGGTGGGCCTCTGGGACTGGCACAGTCACAGTGTGTGTGTGTGTGTGTCTTCCTGGCTATGCAGCATGGTTAGTGTGTGTGTGTGTGTGTGGCAAGATGGAGGACTCCTGGCTTGCCCTGTAGTTGTGTGTGTGAGTGATCTGCGTTCAGTAATCCTGCTGCTATGCAAGTCCCACCCTGTGTGCCCCCAGAGAGGGGGAGTGTCTCATGGCTCATTAAGAAGCAGGTTTAAGGCCTGGCGTATGAAGAGGCAGAGAGATCACTATCCTAACCACTAATTGAGCTCTTGTGAAAAAACAGCATGAGAATGAAAACATGGTGTAATGATAGGTTTCTGCATATTTTTTCCTGTTTTCAGAGCTCCAGGGCTGCCGTTTCGTTCCATGGAGTGCAGTTGCAACCCAGCGCCACTGGGGGGAGCGGTGACGCACCAAATAGCCCCAGTTGCTGATAAGAACCACAGCAAAGGCAGATACTATCACAAGTCAATACTTTAAAGGTGGAGATTCCTGCTGTTGAGCTGTTAACGTTAAGAAACATCAAAACTCAAGGTTTGATGTTTTCTTGTTTAGATGGCTCTGCATGCTAACTTGGTCTAGCTGTGCTTGATGTGAAGTGTTCTGGTACACACCCACGCTATCCTCCCACCCTCTGAAGCATCACCGTTTATTTTCACACGGCAACGCAGAAATAAAAGAAAAAAGAGAGCCTAAATGAAACGAACATTGGAGCAGCCATCAGTGAGGATAGCACCGTCTCTCTTGATTAGGGCTCTAGATTGTAAACGCCTGCTCTCCTTCTCTCTCTGTGCTTGTGTGTTTACACGTTTTGTAAATCGTACATGAAACCATCTGGTTCTGATGTCATTTCAGTGTTGGATAAGTGAGAAACACCACTGTGTCTGTTGATGAAGGTGATATTTAGTGCAGGAACCATTAGAAGGTGCATGACGAAGCTGTAATCTCACAGAAGGCTGCTGTGTTTGTGGAGGTTGTACTGTCTGCTGGAGACTGCAGTCATTATGTCTCTCAGCTCTTATAAACTAAACCAGATGAAACTGCACGCTGGGCAGGGAGTAGAGAATAAGCATGACCTAGTCAAGCTTCACAACTCCCCCGAAAGATCCAACCCAGAACCAAATATCCAAGACAGGCGTGAGTGGAAGTGTGCTGTATTTCACATGTGAGCACGTTCAGATTAATGCTTTGAAATTCTGTCTCCGCTAAGTTATGACCTCCAGTGAGTTATATCTCTGCGGTCTGGTAAAGATGTGCTTAAAAAATATTCACCCTGGAAACATGTCATAAAATTTTATGACATCAATGCGTGGGTGCTATGAAAGCACCATAAATCCTTGATCTCCTCCACCTATGTCGGCCCATTCCTTGACCATATGACTGTTGTGTCTGTCAGGGTTTGTCTATAAAGCTGTCTACCCTCAGTGTGAGGTACAGTATGTCTCTCTGCCCTGCCAGACCAGCAGGAGCCAAGGTGGTAGGCTTCATATCTCTCTATCCTGCCCCTCCATCCTCTCACTGCCCTGCCAGACCAGCGGGAGCCAAGGTGGAAGGCTTCATATCTCTCTATCCTGCCCCTCCATCCTCTCTCTGCCCTGCCAGACCAGCGGGAGCCAAGGTGGTAGGCTTCATATCTCCATCCTGCTCCTCCATCCTCTCTCCGCCCTGCCAGACCAGCGGGAGCCAAGGTGGTAGGCTTCATATCTCCATCCTGCCCCTCCATCCTTTCTCTGCCCTGCCAGACCAGCGGGAGCCAAGGTGGTAGGCTTCATATCTCCATCCTGCCCCTCCATCCTTTCTCTGCCCTGCCAGACCAGCGGGAGCCAAGGTGGTAGGCTTCATATCTCTCTATCCTGCCCCTCCATCCTCTCTCTGCCCTGCCAGACCAGCAGGAGCCAAGGTGGTAGGCCTAATATCTCCATCCTGCTCCTCCATCCTTTCTCTGCCCTGCCAGACCAGCGGGAGCCAAGGTGGTAGGCTTCATATCTCCATCCTGCCCCTCCATCCTTTCTCTGTCCCAGACCAGTAGGAGCCAAGGTGGTAGGCTTCATATCTGTCCATCCTGCCCCTCCATCCTCTCTCTCCCTGACAGCTTGTTCAGTTGCTCAAATCAACCCTGAGTGACCCGGATGGGGTTTAAGATACAGCGCAGGGCAGTTATAGTGTTCTTCTTGCTAGGCTGAACTGTATGGTTTGGGATTTCGGGGGGGGGGGGGGGGGGGGGGGGGGGGGGGGGGGGGGGGCATTTTTGTGGCTTTATTGGACAGAGGCAGTTCAAGACAGAAAGACAGGTAATGTGGGAGAGAGAGAGGGGAGGACATGCGTGTAGATCCCACCCTAGCTAATGAGCTACCGGGACCTCCCCTGAAATTTATGTTCAACCTGAAGATTTTGTAGAATTGAAAAGTATTTTGAATTTGTGTCATACGAAAGGGCCTTCTTTCTTTTCTCTGTGTGCAGTGTCTTCCTGTGAGACACTGTTCACTGCTGTGACACTTCCAGGAACCTCAAAGAAATGAATATCGAACACAAGCGGAAGGGTTTTCCCGTGACATCAGAACGAACCATGTTCTGACCCAGACCATGTTCAAAAGGATCTGTCAGTGATACTGTATAATTAATGATATCTGGGGGCTTACGTATCCAAAAGAACACTGTTTGCCTACTTAAGCAGAGGTTAGTGTTTAGTCAACAGACAACAAAGAAGCTAGGTTGAATAATCATCAGTTTCTTCACTGAGAAAGTTAATTAGAGCTTGATGTGAAGCCCTGGAGAACAAGCCTGAACAGTTATGTGGTGACGCAGAGCATTTCAGAAGACTCTGTCACGATATAAGTTTATTTGTTTAAGTCTGCGACAGTAGCAACACTTAAATTTCTCACAATTGTATGCAATGTGAATTACTCAACAGCAAAAAAGGCTTTAGACTTATTCTAAGATCTCGTTGCCAAGATGGAGAGCACAGCAAACAAAATGTGAGGAATGACTGTGGACTTTAGTTGGAGCGTGGGATTCAAACCTTCCAATTCACACAGCTTGAAAAGTAGACATCCGCCCTTGCATGGTGGCCATTTTGTTTCTTTCACCTCCTCCCCTATGAACCATTCCACTGTCAGCAATGAGTGACGCAAAAACTGAACCACCTCAACACTCACTAATTTACTCAGTCAGGTGATCAGATGGTAATCAACATCGCACGACCCTGTGACGTGTAGAGATGTACAGCAGGTTTACAGTCAGGGCCTCAGCCTCGCCTCGTAAACATCCAGACACCCTGCCACTGAAAGAAGGACCACTGCTGTAATGACTTCTTGCCAAATCCGAAAGGTGCGGAGATTGAGATAAATAGCTTTGAACCGCCTCTGCATTTCCAAGGCCGGAATGTGGAGAGGAGTCTCCCCTCCCTGAGGGTGTGGATGTGGGGGAGGCTGATATTCCTGGCGAGCGGGGCTCCAGGGAGACACACGGGTAAACCTGCTCCTTTGACGACAGGTAAAAGACCCAGCTGACACGAGCTGTCACCCAGCCCTCCAAGGCCCCGCTCCTCTCACATTCACACTTGTCTTACTGTCACGGATGTCTCTCGCCCGGCCGTGTGGGAGAAGCACACGGCGAAGCCCCCGGCCGTGCTGAGAGGAGGAATGTTTGTGACGATGATAAGGAGCGCTGGAGATGTTAATGGCGTTTAATGACATGCTCTTCTCACGGTCGGTGCAGTGATACTCTCACCGGGAGAGATCTGTCTGCAGCTCTCGCCACGCCAGGAGACTGTCGCACAGCCTCGCGGCTCATCCAGAGCTGCTGGCACATTAGCATCTGCTCCCTCCTTCTCTCTCTCTCCCCCTCTCCCTCTCTCCCCCCTCTCCTCCCTCTCTCCCCCTTCTCTCCCCCCTCTCCCTTTTTCTCAGTCCAAATATCATGATTTTATTTCATGCTTTTCAAATGTTAGTAAGCCAAACAGTAAGCCTAACAGCCATTTTGAATCGTAAACAAGCTTACTGTATGTGATCCAACACACAGCATCAGAAGTGACCATGAGGTGGCAGAATAATCATCATGACTGGTTTGCCTAAATAGTGGAATATAAAGGCATAGAATTCAACGTGTTTACATTGCTGTTGCTCTGATGAATCTAACATCTGTTTAAACATTATAATCGATAATTTACCAAGCGGTTCCCACAATTACCTAAACACTGTTTACACATTCTAGTTTTCTACTGACATTTACAATTCATAATTCACAGATAGAACATAACATAGGTGCTGAAATGATATAGAGCTAGATTTGAGGAGGAAAACATCCCATAGTATGAAACAGGCGTTCTGTCCTTAACTGTTGTGTGGTAATTCAGCCATGGAAAGGAAAGTCAGTTACCACTGACAGATTCAAAACGCTGTGATTGCAGATCCAAGGTTTATCAAAGGTTTTTTAGCAAATAACTGTAATTGCTCTGCACAAAGTCCTAACACTGTACGGTTTAAAAAAGAAAGAAACGATTATAATGTGTGAGCTTTAAAATGAGATGTCATGTGTTGAAGTGAATTAGCAGCCCGTCTGGATGAATGTGTGCAGATTCCAGGGAAGTCTCCTAGATAGGAGCTGTAAACACGCTCATGATGGACGACCAGAGGGCCAGCCTCTGGATGAGTGAGTGAGGGGCTGAACAAGTGAAGCCGTGTGTCTGTTGATGTGGAGATAAGCATTCAGAGCTAACGGCTCACTGCTGATCCATCTTCTTAATGGCCGCACCTGGATGGAGACACATTTGTTTAATTTAATTCCTGATCCTATTATTATTATTATTTGTTTATGTTTAACTGTAAAAAAACAAACAGAAAAAAAAAAAACATACACAGCTCTGGGAAGACCACTGCACCTTTTTCTTTCCTTGAGAAAGTTGAGAAAGACAATTTTGAGTGAGGAACAGAATTTGACCCTTGTGTTCCTCCCTCAAAGTTGTCTTTCTCAACAGGCAGGTGTGCAGAGCTGCTGCCAAACTCACATCAGTACAGCGGACACTCCTGACAACAGCCAATGAGACGCTGGCGCTTCTCAGCGCTGGATTGGTCCCGAGGGGGAGGGGTGGAGCAGAGATCCCGTCAGGGGACGGCCCACAACGGGCACTGGTCCAGTCAGGTGGAGAGTTCTGGAAGGGTCATCAGTTGATTATGTCACGTCATCCAATGAAAGAGTAGCCTCGCCATTTGCCTTTGTTTTGAACAGATTGAAAACAGCAGGTTTAAACGTTGGTCACTGGGATGCGTTGTGGTAAGGAAGAGATGGGTTTGTGTGTAGGTTTTCAGATCTTGTCTTTCAACAACACGTTTAAAGACGAGATTGATGTACTTGTTAAGTACACAGTCGTAGATTTGAGAAAAACGACTTGAATGAGCTGACTGCTTACCGGAACTAACTGACTACAACCTTTCCCTACGAGCAGTGAAAGAAATCTGAAAACAACACAGTCAAGAGGATAACCATTGATCCTCATCTAAGCCACGTTCAATCACGCTCCTCCTAACAGAAGAACCAGCAAAAACCTCTAAGTCGGCAGCTAATGCCCCATTTAGTCCTCTCCCTGTCTCTCTCCCGCTCTTGAATCTCTGTCGCGCTACAACTTAATACCAGACGATCTCACGCTGGGTGTCAATGCAGCTCCAAGGCCTGAGTCCAGGAGCTGAAGGCCCACTTCTGCGCCTCATTTTGTCGCTGCCATTCTCTGCCCCCCCACTCTCCTTTGTGGGTCAGGAAACACTGGGACAAAGCCAGCCCCCCCACCAGGCCTCTAGCCCCCCAGTGTCCCCAGTCCCCCCCCCCAACCTCCTCCAGCCCTCCTGCCCCACCACCAGACCTCTAGCCCCCCCCCCCCCCCTAGCCCCCGAGTAGCCCAAGCCGTCCAACTACTGAGAGGTCAACACCACCACACACAACCCTGGAAAATGACATTTCCTCGCCTGGTACCCCCCTGCACCATCCACCCCTCACCCCGTCCCTCCCCTCCTCCCTCCCCACACCCCCACTCCCCCTCATAATCCAATCAGCGAGGCCTTAGCTTCTCTAATATAGTGGTGGTCTCATACTCTAACTTTATCCCTGCAGCTGTGCCGGACCCCTCGTTGGCAAGATTAGGTTCCCTGAAGCCCTCTGATCAGGCATTTCAATATGAATGAGACCAATAAGGGGGTGGATTACGGCTTGGTTACTCTGGAAATCCCAGGCCCCCCTTTGATGCCCCGGGTTTGTACGGCGGTTCGGGCCCCGCCTGGTCACATGGCACTGCAGAGTGCCACCTGGCACATCACTGTTTGCTCGTTAAACAACGCCGCTCTGCCATCACGGGCAGCGAGCGCGCCCAGTCCGCCGGCCGCCTCCGGGACCAGATGGCGCCGGCGTCCGTGCGCCAGGTGGGGCTCCACGCAGCCTGAGAGCACTGCGGCAGGCAGGAGGCCCACTGCGGGAGGGGGGCGGGGCCAAGCCAGCGCTGCCAAGTCAGGAAGAGAGCAAACACTGCCACATTCCAGCCTTCTCTGTTATCAGACAGACGCGCAAACGAACACAGACGCACGCACACCACACACACGTGCACACACACGCACTCCACACGCATGTGCACACACCACACACATGCCCACCGCACACTCGTGCACGCACACCACACGCACGTGCACACACCTCACACACCACACACGCGTGCACACACCTCACACACCACACACAAGTGCACACACACGTGCACACACCACACACACGTGCACACACAAACACACCTCGCACACATGCAAACACAGCCGTACGTACATCCTACCAGTCTCTGTGTCCTGGGATCACCAGGCCCTCCGTGTCCGTGGGCCATTTGGTTAGCTGGGTCTGCGTGGTCCTGCAGGCCCAGACGCCCCCGGCCTAGACGCCCCCGGCCCAGACGTCCCTGACTCTTGATACTCTAGAGGTGATTCATGTTTGTTTTCCTCCATGACGGGAGAGGAAGACCCAGATGATCCACTGTGACCCCTGTAATCCCCACTGGGTCCACGCTGCCCTACCTCTCCTACCCTCCCCTACTCTCCTGCCCTACCTCTCCTACCCTCCCCTACTCTCCTGCCCTACCTCTCCTACCCTCCCCTACTCTCCTGCCCTACCTCTCCTACCCTCCCCTACTCTCCTGCCCTACCTCTCCTACCCTCCCCTACTCTCCTGCTCTCCCCTGGACGGGAGGGTCTCCTCTGAATAACGTTGGTAAAGAAGAATCCACGTAGCTTCAGGGAGCGTACATTGTAGTGTCTGGCAGAACAGGATGGATAGATAACAGAAATCTCTCCTGAACGGGATGTCTTGCAGATTTCACTAAATCTTTGATATTTGAATAAAATTTCATGATGAAAGAAACAAATGCCGCGACATAAGGGATTTGAAATTGGGGGATAAACAGACCCCTGTCTTAAATTCTGGCCACGCTCCACTGAGTCTGTCTTCAGGATAACCGCTCCACTGAGTCTGTCTTCAGGATAACCACTACACTAAGTCTGTCTTCAGGATAACCATTACACTGAGTCTGTCTTCAGGATAACCACTACACTGAGTCTGTCTTCAGGATAACCACTACACTGAGTCTGTCTTCAGGATAACCACTCTATTGAGTCAGTCTTCAGGATAACCGCTACACTGACTGTCTTCAGGATAACCGCTACACTGTCTGTCTTCAGGATAACCACTACACTGAGTCTGTCTTCAGGATAACCGCTACACTGAGTCTGTCTTCAGGATAACCACTACACTGTCTGTCTTCAGGATAACCGCTCTACTGAGTCTGTCTTCAGAATAACCGTTAAACTGCCAGAGAGCTGCTTCTTAAGTATCCTCTGTCAGCAGGTTCATAAAATCATTCAATTTCTGCAATTTTCCAGCGTATCATGTGAACTGGTGTGGTATGGCCAGGTTGAGGGAGGGGGTGTTGGAGGGATTGACTGGATTGTGGGGTCTATTGAGGACTTGGCCTGTTGAAAGTTCTGCTGCCTTTGTGACCACACGGCTGTGATGGAAACGACAGGTGCAGGATGTGTATCTGGTAGAAGAAAAAAACAAAAAAACTTTCCAGCATAGAATTTCAGGGGTTGTAAAAACACAGCTGTTTGAGCTGCTCAGTTCCTGTTTCTCTCCTCAGCTCCTTGTTGGCGTGGTCACTAAACTCGCAAACATGGCATTATGGTCTTAACTCTTTATAACAACCTTTGTGTGGAAAATATGTGCAGGTCGCTGTTAACACTCTGCTCTTGAGGATGAGACTTCTTAGCAACTGCTTGATAACCTAGTTGTGGTAACTGATCTCAATGGGAATCTGTAGTCCTGTTTAACACGCACACCTATGAACACAAGATGTTCGCTGGAGGATCTCTGGCCGCCCGGCCTAGTTAGACGGAGGGTAAAGCAAGATATTTAATGTTTGAAAAGAAAGTAGATAAAATAATATGGAGTAGTGATCTGTAGAAAAATAATCAGTAACTTCCTTTCAACATTTCTTTCAGGACGTTTTCATAAAGAGTAGAAGTGAGCTTCAGCAGATTTGGCTTCCAGTGTTTCTGTTATCATTACGAGTGTTGCTCCCACTTAGATTTATTATGGTGAAGTTCTTAACCCAATAACAAATTGTGTAAAGTTATGAGTGCAGCACTGTCTGTGTGTACTTGAGGAGGGAGTGTGTGCGTGTGTGTACCTGAGGAAGGAGAGTGTGTGTGTGTGTGTACCTGAGGAAGGAGAGTGTGTGTGTGTGTGTGTGTGTGTACCTGAGGAGAGGGGGGTGCAGTGCCTGACACAGCTCTGTGTGGGAGACGTGTGGGGGTGACCCGGGGTTTTTAGCTCTATAAAGTTATCTAACGATCGACGCCACCTTCAGAACCCCTCACAAATTACCTCCCTATTCTGCCAAACCCAACCTCCATGGATCTGCTCACTTTCCTCTTTCTGTCAACACTGGAAGGCACTGCCATCTTTTCTGAAGCATCGCTGCCAACTTTAGATATTCATTATCGGTCGTGGTTTCTTCCACTAAGTGTTATTCCTCCTCCTGTGTAACCTCACCACTGTCCAGTAACAGGCCTGTCAGAAGCAGTTCTGGCTAAAGATTAACGACGGTTTAAACTGTCAGCAATTTTTGGCTGAATGATTGACAGGACCGTCTTCTTCTGTGTCAGTTTACATGAACAGGAAGTCAAAATAAATCTAGAATTTTCCTGACACAGCCAGCTGGAGACGTCCCGACGTAAACACAAAGAACTTTGACGTGACATTGGAAAAACACCACAGCGTCTGAGAGAAAACAAACAATAAAAATAAAATAAAAACCTTGCACCAAGACTCTGTTCACACCTTGGTCTGGAATGGCCTTCCTCTCAAAACACCTCGCAGCATACCTGCTGTACCCCAGCCCTGGGGCTGACGGATGACATCACAGCGAAGGCTGCTCACCGCCGCCATTTCTGAGGAGATAAGAGAGACTGTCTGGATCAGGGAGGCGTCAGAGGTGCGTCTCCAGAGCAGCTATTTGTTTGGGTAAGACAGCTCCTTCATTACTGCACAGTTGTGGGAGGCTGGGAAGGAGAGCTGTTTCCCTGATAGCGTGGGACTGGACTGACCGTGAACACCCAGCTTCTTCTTAACACCTTCCCTGCGTTATTGTAATCAGCGCTCGCAGCGGGAGATGCCGAAAAACAATTAAGCAATGTTCAAGCAGAAATCTTTTGGTAAATTCTTAATTTGTTGTCTCTGGAATTGGATTTGAACAGCTCCTGAAAGCACTTGGAACTTCACAGTGCTTCCAGGACTCCGCTGCTATGTATTTGAAAAGTTTGTCTACATCGCTTTGAGAATCAAACTCGTTTGAGAGAGACAAGGATGCAGACAGACTTGTGTGGAGGTTGTGGGTGGTCTCACTGCTCTCGTCTTGGAGGGAGGAGGCAGCGCCTGATGCTGCTGTCACTTTGAGAAACGCTCTCACGTGTGCCCTGTCCTCGTCCCAGCCCACTGGAGCGTCTCTCTCGGGGGGGGAAGCCCAGCACCCAGCACCCAGACACGCTTATCATCCTCAGAAGATCTCAGCTACAAATGATCTTGGAAAAAGTGCAGGAGCCATTGAGTCGGGGGTTGTTGAGAACTTGTCTTTCAGACACATGTTAGGCAGGAATAAAGGTGCATTTTACTGACAAATAATTTAATCACATGATTAACCGAAGGAACAAATATATCTATACATCCAAACATTAAGGAAAATGTTGATCCCTGTTTAGACCTTAGGCTCGTCCACACACTCGCCTAGTGTGATGCTGTGTGTGTGAGGCTGTGTGTGTCGGTGTGAGGCTGTGTGTGTGTGTGTGTGAGGCTGTGTGTGATGTGTGTGTGTGTGTGTGACGCTGTGTGTGAGTGAGGGCGGTCTCTTGTTGCCCCAATGGTGGTGAAGGGGGACTTACATGTAGTGTTGTTTAAGTCCCTGTTAATCCTTGACTGATTAGTGGAATTCTCATCAGGGCTCCTTGAGAAAAGAGAGAAAGATATGGAGAGGGAAAGAGAGGGATGGAGGGAGAGAGAGACGTCTGCACAGAGAACAGATCTCCGCATTAGGACTCAAGAGACCAGACAGCCAACACCCCCAACCGCAGGCCTGCCTCCTCTCCGGCCAATGAGAGCCCGGGCCCTTGGGTCACTTCACGTGGCAGACTAATCCAGAATCTGCCTTGTAGATTAGCTCTTCTCCACTCTCAGACCCTCCTGCCCAAACCCGGTAAATCCCGAGGTAAATGTCTGGGCTTCCGGTAAGTGGGGGAGTGTGGCGTTGTGGAGTGGATTAAGGAGAATGGGATAATATTTACTAACGAATCGCCAGTAGTGATTAGGGTGAGGATAAACAGTAATGACCCGTCTTTTTTGCAGACAAGACACATTTTTATTTGGATTTGGCTCTGATTTGTTTTGACTGTTTTGCAGTTGGATGAGTTGGTTGTGTACTTGGATGCTGCAGCACATCGTCATGCTTGTCATATAGATACTTACACTTACAGAGATGGCTAAAGTACACACATCCTTCACTCAAGCAGAAGCACAGATACTTAGACAATCTACAGAAGAGAAGCCGAGTACAGTACAGTATAATAGAGTCCTCATCAAGTACTCATCGATGAGGCAAATGTTATTTTATTTAAAAAAAAAATTTTTTTTTCAACCTTTCCAAACAATTTTTTTTAAGCAAATATTTTCTTAAAAAAATTGTTTTTCGAAATGTACTTATCGTGTTGGTTTCTAAACAGTAGTTATAGCCTGTGAATGTACATGAAATAGTCCTCTGAAAAACAGTTTTCATTAGGTCTTTTCAACATTTGAATTCAATGTGATAAAATGTTGCGATGGTAAATCTCAACTGCAGCTGAGCATCAAGATAGATCCCAGAGAGACGGGCCGTGTGGAGGGAGAACGTGGGCCGTGTGGTGGGAGAACGTGGGCTGTGTGGTGGGAGAACGTGGGCCGTGTGGTGGGAGAACGTGGGCCGTGTGGTGGGAGAACGTGGGCCGCGTGGAGAGAGAACGTGGGCCGCGTGGAGGGAGAACGTGGGCCGCATGGAGGGAGAACGTGGGCCGTGTGGAGGGAGAACGTGGGCCGTGTGGAGGGAGAACGTGGGCCGCATGGAGGGAGAACGTGGGCCGCGTGGAGGGAGAACGTGGGCCGTGTGGAGGGAGAACGTGGGCCGTGTGGAGGGAAAACGTGGGCCGCAGCGTCTCTGAGAGCGTCGGGGAAGCAGCTCGATGTTCCTCCCTGTAGGTGGCACTGCTAACCTGGACATGCTTCTTGTTAACCTGGACATGCTTCTCCACTGACGAGGCGGACGAACGAGCAGGAATCCACCGCGTCTGGTCTTCATTACTGCATCTCGCCCCAGAGGGAGAAATAAATTAAAGTAATAAAGAATAACAATAATAATAACAAAGATTATCTTCGTCATCACAGTTATGCTAACAACAGTTATAGAGTTTGGAAGGGAGCAAACGGTCCAGAGTAGGCTGATACCTCGCCTGCTTTTATCTCAGAGACCACGATAGATAACTCTCTCCCCCTCCTCACCCGCCTTCTCTGAGGGAGTTTTCTTCCCCCGGTTTTCACAGAAGTGTAAGGGAATAGGGGTGGGGTGGCCGGGGGGTTAGGGACGGAGTGAAAGGCAAGTGTGTTATTGTAACAGAGTTCACAGGGGAGTCATGCTCAGGGCAGTGGGCCGATGGCACGCTAGGCTGTGATTCACAGTCCAGGCCTGAGCACTAGCCTGGGAGCCTCGTGAAAAGCTCCAGTCAGCTCGCCCGCGCCATGGCAAGAAAAACAAATAGGCTATCACCTCGCGCCACCCTCCTCCCGGAGCAAAACTATTCGTCACTCCACGTTGATAGAAACTCCGACAGACTTTAGGCGACAGTCTCTGATGAAGACTGTGACCTACACACACGTTCACAGATGCGTCTTGTCACCTCACAGACTTAATATCAGACAGTGTTAACACACTGTGATGCTGGAACTCTGCCGTCAAATGCCACTAGCCAAACAAAAAAAAACACAAAAAAAAGATCACGGAATGTAATGACATCACAGTTTTATACCATAATATATTACGAATGTTCTGTTGTGTTTCCTTGGAGAGGAGCCCATCCCTACCGAGGCAGTCCTGTCTCGTGACTGAGCTGAACCGCGTTCATGTTGCATGCGATGGGCCTCGGCCTCAGGAGGGAGATTCTCTTACCCCCTCCCTGGGCCAGACCATCAGCCTCCTGGTGACCAGGACCTGCTGTCGTCACGGCAATCTTCTCCTGCGATCCGCCGGCCAATGACTGAGCCCTAATAGAAGACAGGTGTTGGAGGAGAGAGGGGTGGCAGGATGGATGAAGCGGGTTAACAGGAGGGGACAGCGTGGTCAGATAGAGGGACTTGAGGTTGGTTGCTCTGTAATGAGGATCCCTACCAGAACATGGCCCTGCTTTCACATGCCTCACAGCAGCCTACTGTTGGTGAAATGACTGAATCGAGAGTTTAATCTCTTTAATGTTGAAAACACCATCGCTCATCATGGTCTTATGGCTTGATATTCACATTTCAATTAGGTCTCAATACCCAGAAATTCGAGTCACTGTGCGATGAAAGAGGAAGAAGTTAGCTTAGCTGCTCATTAGATATGTCCTTGAGCCCACTTGTAATATTGTCAGACCAAAGTTAGCTTTGGTCTGAATTACTAATCAACTGCACACATCCTGTGTTTGATGACATTTTACCTATCCCCCTCCCCTCCCCAGAAAAATCATTAGTTTCTGAAAAGGAAAGAAAATGAGCCTGAGAAACTCTGCAGCATGGAAGATTATGACTTTTCGTCTTCCCCCCTCTCCTTCTTTCTGATTACATCCCTTTGGGTTCAGCTTTCCTGTCCAGGGTGAAGCCGTCCTGCCTTTGAGCAAATTTCCGTTGTGTTTCTCTGGAAGTAATGACGGGTGACTCGACGCGTTTGAAGACGTGGGTGTGGAGATGAGAACAGAAATGTGTACCCCCCCTTCTTCACTCCCCCCCTCCCCTCCTCTGAGGACACCCAGTTTGTTTCTACAGCCATCGGACCCCGGAGGGGGGAAGTAACACAGAGTGAACAGCGACGAGTTAGAGAGACGCTATCCCAGAAACCCTGCTGGATCTGGGACAGGCCTCCACTGTACAACACTATCACGTCTCCACGCCGACTCTCCCGCCTAGCCAGAAGTCAATCGCAGGGTCAGAGCCCAGGGGGAAAAGGTTTGCCCGTTAAAACATAATCAGACAGCGTGGTTTATTTAAGGAGAAATACGACCCTGACCGCTACTGTGTACAGTGCACGTCACTAGAGACCTAAGATAATAACTCGGAACCGAGTATGAGACAGCAACAATAATCTTCAAATTGTACAATTATAAGAGCAGGTCAGGAGTTGTGTGTATGAACATACCTTTATTTGTTTGGTGAGGGTATAGGGACGTGAAATAGAACAGGGTTCCATTTCACTTGTGCAGGGCCACATGGACCTTATGAGGAAGGAATCATAGCCCATTCACATAGATACTGTTAAACAGTTACGTTACCTCCCTCTCCTTACAACCTATCTCTCTCCCTCTCCTCACCCCTCCAACCCTTCTCTCCCTCTCCTCACCCCTCCAACCCTTCTCTCTCTCTCTCTCTCTCTCTCTCTCTCTCTCTCTCTCTCTCTCTCTCTCTCTCTCTCTCTCTCTCTCTCCTCACCCCTCCAACCCTTCTCTCCCTCTCCTCACCCCTCCAACCCTTCTCTCTCTCTCCTCACCCCTCCAACCCTTCTCTCTCTCCCTCTCCTCACCCGGCTTCCCAGTCACCTTTCTCCGTACCATGTGTCTCGTTGTGTGCAGATTAACTCCTTTGTTCTTGAGGGCAGTTGTCTGTTTTCGTTTTTGGTAAGTGTGTGAGAAATGAAAAGCAGGTTCCCCTGTGCTCTATGGGGCCAGAGGGCCGAAGGAGAGAGCGACGCGCACGAGCGTGCACGCTCTCAGGGCGCATGAGCGTGCACGCTCTCAAAGCGCACGAGCAAGAGGAAAAGGGAGCTCTGGAAAACGCAGCTGGAAGTGTCTTTTCAACTTCTTGGAATCGTTGATTTATTTACTGCAGTGTCCTCCATTGACATTCCAGCTGCATTAACTATGAACTCACTCTTCCCATCATGGAGGATGTTTTCCTGCAGTGCCCGACTGTTTAACAGCCGTAACTACTGCTATATCGTAACTACTGTAACAAGATGAGCAATGTCTGGAACCAGCATTTACATGCACGTAAATATACACCAATCAAACATACCTGAAATACAATAAGTTCAAGAAACAATATATTTATTTAAAAAAAGACATGCTCTTGGATCCTTCAGTGATGCATCACAGTAACAGACATGGCATTTACATGCACGTAAATATACACCAATCAAACATACCTGAAATAAAATAAGTTCAAGAAACAATATATTTATTTAAAAAAAGACATGCTCTTGGATCCTTCAGTGATGCATCACAGTAACAGGCATGGCATGACCCGTAGAATGTAAACAGTATAGTGTACCAAGCTGATTCCTACCCTGTCAAACCGATGATGACAGAATGCTATTCATCCACCCCACACACCCCCTCTCAATTGGCATCCATCATTTGTTAACCTCTACCTATTCTCCACAGTGACCTCTGGTACTCTCTTCGTCTCACAATGTGATGACACACACACACACACACATGCATACACACACACACACACACACACACATGCATACACACACACACACACATGCATATACACACACACACGCCAATCTAATGTCTGTACCAAACTATCCTCATTAATGTTGATGACATGATGGAGTCTTCAAGTGTCATCCACATTGTGTTGAGCACATTCAAAGTTATTAGCTTTAAGACACTGAAAGCTACTCTGGAGATCTCAATCTAATATTATTGTGCAGTGTCAAATTGAATTACCATTTTTACAATTTTATCCCTTGGCAGAGAACAAGGAAAGCGATTGAATGGAAGTTCATTTCTTTGATGGCTTATTATTCCAAGCACAACACTGGCTCATTGCTTAGTCTGAGAGCACATTTTCTATGGCAATGCATATTCATATGTTTAACGTACAGACATGCATTCTTAATGATCCAAGATAGCACAGAATACAACGAGCTCATTAATACGTTGGGCCATGCCTCCGCCTGTTTCGAAAAACACAAGACTACCTTGTGACTTTTAATCAAGCTAATTCAATTTCTTCACCAGGAGGAATTAAAATGGTTGAGCATAAATTAGAGATGAATTAGTGTACTTTCTTTCCCAGAAGGAATTTTTATTTTAACTTGTGAGTATTTTTCCCTGAAGTACCTAAATTAGTTTTATGTTGTACGGCTATTTAAAAAAAATCTGTGTTGACTGTTTCTTTCTTTTTTACTTTTTTATTTATTTTCTTTCTTTCTTTAATTCTTTACCTTTTAACTTTTTATTCATTTGTTGGTCCCACGAGTCAGAGAAAATGTGTGTTCTTGTCAAACATCGAGGGTAATCAGACGTCTGATTTATATCTGGAGATTGTTAGGATGAGTTATTACACTGTGCTACACAGCCCCAGTACCCTACCTCCAAAAAGTATTCACAACTGATAGTAAATCTTCTGAAAGCAGGGGCACATTTAAAAGTGTGAGGCAAAGAATGGGGCTTAGGTGTCTTGGTTGTCATGGGGATGGGGTAATGGGCTGACATGACAACGTGGCTTTCCAGGATCGCAGAGCTTATTTTATTGGAGGGAATTAGTATGACCTTTTCACTCAATCTTTAGAACCTGACAAAATCAGGACTTTAGGAATGACACATTTGGTGATTATTTCAAGTTGATTAATTGTTAAGAATTCAGACTCCACCTGTGTTAGTCCAACTTGTTTGCATTACAGCCTGTGCTACTAGTGCGTGCCTCGTGAAGAGGCTTGCTTTGCTGTGCTAATAGATTTCAAGAGCGCTGACGTGAAGTGCACCTTATATGAATTGATTCAGCTCTGTATCATTTAGCCATATACAAAAGGGCACTATATGACCTTTCATAGAGTGACTGAACAAACATCACGCGCACTAAAACATAATAGTAGTCAAATTAAGAGTTACGGCTGAGGATGATGCTCTGCAGAGCCACACACAGAAGCTCTGAGCTCAACCAAAAAAATCAAGAGATTTACAGTTTCCAAAAACACAGCAAAGTGCTTTTCGCAATTAATGGACCACATCGTAAACATACGGATGCATTTATGGGCTTGGCCAACTTCATAAAAGCACTTAAGCCATTTTCGAAGCTAAAAGCTAATTTTAAGATGTAAACATCTGTTAACAAAATTATTCAAAGCTATAAACTGACAAACGCCAGCGTCAAGTCATCAAAAGCACTGTCCTCAGAGCTTCACCCTCAAACCCCTCACAGGCCAGCAGTCCCACCCTGGGAGAGAAAAAAAGGTGGGAATTTTCCTCAGAATGTGTACTTTGTCAGACCTAACATTATCGTTATTTCTTATCTCCATGAGATGCCCTGTCACTTTTGGTTGAACAAATAACATTAACCAGCTAGGTTAGGGCCATAGGACAAGGAACATGTCTAAATACCGCTCGGCTAGCGTCTGAGCGCAGGGCTGACGGACGTGGGTAATGGTTGAGGGCTTGTTTATAAATTATTAATGATTTTCTTCCCTCCCTGTCAGTTTGGACGTGGTTTTAGACGGAAGGGTTGCCTCTGCTGTTTGCGTGGCAGCGTGCTCCTCAAACACATTGCAATTTATTCCTCTGCAGTTTGTCCGTCAAGGCTCGCTCTGACAACATAATCCCGAGCTAAGCCGCCGTGTTCAGTTTTTCTTGTTGGCTCTCATGCAAAGAGCTCAGCCAAATCTCGCTACCTGTCAGTCGGGCCCTGCGCGCGGAGACCGGACGAGCTGCCAGGCCCACTGCAGTGGCTCCCAGGAGGGAGAGAGGGAGGGAGGGGGAGGGAGGAAGGCATGGTGCCTGGACAGACTTAACCCCTGCATCCCTCCCTGTAATCCACTGTAAACACCCAGAGCCTTAGAGGGGCTAACTTCGCTAATCAAGCCTCAAGCTCGCCCACTCGCTATCATACACAGCACCCTAAGAACTGGAGATGTGAGCAGCCGTTCCAGTGTGTGTGAGCGTGTGTGTTGGAGAGGGAAAGGGAAAGGGAGAATGAGTGTGTGAAAGTGTGTGTGAGAGAAGGACCCTGAGCTTCTAATCCCTAAGGAGAGACACAGGTGCTTTAAGAAGCACAGTAGGGTGTCTCTATCCAGTGTCTGCCAGATACTGGATCACTACTTCCACAGTTTAGTTTAGTTTCTCTGTCATTGCAAATATGTGCAAAACGATCACACCATCATGAATCAAATGAAAATCCCAAACTCATTGACTTTTATAATGTATTAAATGCGTGGAAGCAGCCACCTAATTCTCTGACATATCACGCTCTGTTACAAATCATATTTTACAGTGTAAAATATTTACAATATGTTTACATGAACTGAATTCAAATTATACAAGTACTCACTTATTGTTCAGATCCATCAATGTAGTTGAAAGGGTAGCCTATGGAAAGCTTCCACGAATCATCTAAGCTTTGGAGAAAGCACAACACTACCAGAACAGAAAACCCTACAGTCAATGATCCAGCACAGGCTTCTGGGACATACATTGAAATTTCCCTCACATCCTCCCAAGTCTTTCTGATAGTCACCCAAAATCCACAGGAAGAACATAAAAGGCCTGACAGTCGCCAAAGGCAGAGAAAGGAGAACTAAGACAAGCTGCCCCCCCCCTCACACCTCCCCCCCCCCCCCCCCTCGCACCTCCCCACCCTCCGAAAAAGAACGATTTGGAACTTCTGAGTGGCCAAGACATGACACAAGCTTTAAAACTGAACTCCCCTGTGTTTCCTTTTCTTGCTCTTCTTCTATCTTTCACCTCTCTGGGTTGATGAGCTGGGTGGAAGGAGATGAGGAGGCCAGGGAGGGGGGGAAGGACGGCTTGACAGAGAATAACACCACATTTCTCAACATCTCCTTCCACGATGAGAAACCAGTTCCATACTTCCACCAGCTATACAGAAACAGATTCGACTAAAGACTGCATTACTAGACCAATTATAAAATGATCGTCCCAACTCCACGACTTAATTAATACTCATTTGAGCTGATTTCTGTCTGACGTCTGGCTTCGGACCAATAATTGTAAGAAGGTGCTAAATCATGGAACTGTTGGGCAAGGAGAGGCAGGGCCCCTTCACTAAGAAAAGGAACGTGAGGCAGCCCACACAGACCTGCCTCTGTTCCTGTCCTCCCTCCATCCTCTCCTCTCCTGCCTCCCGGACTGTGGGAAAGCTTTGGGTAAATATGTTTGCCACTTTAAAGCCTGAGATAAGTGTAGGTGGGAGCAGGAGTTGGAGAGGTGTGGAGATGCCCAACAGGGTGGTGGGGCGGCGGAGACAGGCAGACAGGACGTGGCCCCGATAAGAGCCCTCTGGCGGGTTAGCACCACAGCTCGTAGCCATGATTGGCCTGAGAAGCTCTCTAAGAGAGCCCTGGCATCTGCCCCTGGAGCTAACTCTGCTATCACACGGGACAGGACCGGGCCTGGATGGAGCTCAGGGCACGAGGATACAGGAGACACACACGTTTTTTTTCTGATGAACTTTGAACCCTGTGCCGTTAGGTGGGGCCAGTGTGAGGTGAACTGACCCCTGGTGGAAATGCTAAAATGCCCACTTTGAAGCCAGAGGAAAATGTCAGTCCCCACTTTGGTGTCACACTTCATGTGGCACATGTAGCGGGGAATGTTGGCTCCCACTTGCTCTGGCAGGGGAGAGGGACAGGGCTCCTGCTGACAGTGGCTGGATTAGGGCACAAAGTCTTCACTCAGAACCCTGGCAGAGGGGTAGTGGAAAAGGAAAAAAAAACGATGGGGCAAAGCTTCGACTGTGGAACTTTACTTTGCTAACTTGTATTTTACATGACTTTCTTTACTTCATTTAAACAATCTTTCTTGCAAGTAGACACTATATTTATCATAATATAATCATGTTTATATTCATGCTTAATATTATTAAAATGGCATGGTTTGTTGTCAGGGCCATCTTTGTATGGATATGTACAACATTATTTTGCTGATCTAAAGACAAATGTTGAAGATATGAAATTCAGAAGACAAGTGCTTTTTAAACCCTGTCGTGGAATCTCCGTATGTCTGCGGATTTGCTCTCACATAATTCCATATCTCATATTCTCATTTTAACCCCCGAAAAAACCTAAACTAATGCCACAGGACCAGCCAGACAGGAACCATGCAATAAAGATTGATTGATGGCCTTTGATATTTGAGCCTGAAGAAGCGACCAGTCACAAGCATTTAGACAGCTCTACGTAAATAGGGTAATAAATAGATCGATCACACATAGCACGGAGAGATTTATATCACATTAAAATGACCGGACAGTGCCAGCTCAGAGACGGCTCATTACTCAGCGGCTGAAACCCCTCAGGGGAACCGCGACGTGTCGGCAGCTTGCTGGACGTCGAGTCCAGGGAGACATCAGCAGAGGGCCGGAGATCCCAGACGGGCTGGCGTATCAGACCGGTCTGGACGACGGTGACATCCATCAGGAAAACTGCAAATGGAAGTCATCTGACTGCGACAGGCACGTGAATATCAATCAGACAGTAACACCGAAGGCATGCGCAACCTCAGTCATGGTTGGTTGCGTAAAAGACGGGATCACAAGACAGAACACAACAGACCTAATTTTCTGCACTGGTTTGGTAAACGATAGTTGAATTTTCCTGTACTGGAAGCTAGGTTATCCAGGCATACAGGTATAACGTCCCCAACATACGACAATAAAACAAGAAATCCACTCTAGCCTGTGACGCACGTATTTTTATTTTTTGTCTTGTAAATATATGCGTCACAGTTTGTCTAGTTTGTATTGTATTGCGGTTATCACTTTGGTTTATCTGCCGTTTTTCACACAATACTAACGGATTAGGAGCTGAATCAACACTTAATGCCGGCGCTAAGCGATTTCAGCCAGTGCATTAAAGCTGACTGCGGTTTATTCTTTTTCAAACCTCATATTCATTTAGAGCCAATTGCCTCTCAATTATTTAAAGTCTGTCAACAAGGCTTTGCTTGTAGAGGGAGGCTCAAGCCTGCTTCTCCCATATCTTCAACCCATGTAACAAAAATCCGACGGCTGTATGTCAGGACTAGCCTTTAACCTTTCTACGAGTCGGTCTATTTCCAGCGGTACATTCCAGTCGTTGGGAGTCCCGTATGGAGTGGTAAGGCCCTCTAACCACAGACATCGGTAAGATTTATGGGAGGTTAGGGGATGTTAGTGTGTTTGTGTGTTACCGCAAGCCATCGGTAGAGACGTCAGTGGAGAGAGAAGGTTTACGGTTCTGAGAAGTGGCCTGGATGGTGCAGGGTGTTAAAGGTTGGGCTCGCAGGTGACATATCCTATGACCTGTCTCACTTATAGGCCTTTATCTTTAGATGCCTTTGTGTTCACCAGGCTGTGTTCTTTAGATGCCTGTGTGTTCACCAGGCTGTGTTCTTTAGATGCCTGGTGTTCACCAGGCTGTGTTCTTTAGATGCCTGGTGTTCACCAGGCTGTGTTCTTTAGATGCCTGTGTTCACCAGGCTGTGTTCTTTAAATGCCTGTGTTCACCAGGCTGTGTTCTTTAAATGCCAGGCTGTGTTCACCAGGCTGTGTTCTTTAGATGCCTGTGTTCACCAGGCTGTGTTCTTTAGATGCCTGTGTGTTCACCAGGCTGTGTTTGTGATCCAGGCATCCCAGTGAGTATTAGCTTCTTATCAATCGTGCCCCTTTGTCTCATAAATCGAGATGTCCAGTCCAGTGAACAGGGATGGGCTGCCTGCGTAGTGGTCTAAAGGGCTCCCCAGGTTTCTCTGTAAAGGTGTTTCCATAACCAGCACGGCGGCCGAAAGACACCAGGAGTGATAGACAGGATCACCTCAAACGGTCAGGTTAAAACTGAAAGTGAACCTACAGCAGGATGAGATCACATAGTAGCAGGATTTAGACCTGGTTCTTACTAACAGCTGTTATAAAATAAAGTATTTGTGGGATAATCCGTCCAAAGCCTGATGGTCAAGCCGAAGCAGTCCTGAGCTAGCTCTCGTAAATGAAATACCACCTGCATTCACAATGTCAGAGCTTCAATGGAGCAAAAGTTATATTTAGGCAGGAACATGAAAGACCCTGATCCCTTAACAAAATAAAAGCTCTGCACAGTAATCTCGCAGGCAGAAGTCAATACGGAGCACGGCAGCTCAGTAATGAGGACAAGATGAGCAACTGTCAGACGTATTTCTCCAAATTTTGAAGCGTTGCTTTGACAGGAGCTTGACAACTCTGCAATCCATCTCATTCTGTCTGTTTTCACTGTGATGGAGCTACTGGGAGACAGAATGTCTCCTTAAGACAAACCACCGATCATTGTCAGACTCGAAGGCTTGGATTACCAGCCGTTGTTTTCAGCTGATAGAAATGTTGTTGTTGAATTGTGATGGGGGTGAATCCTGCTTTATTGACCTACCGCCGTTGAGTGTGTCTTCTGTGGCGTTGTGACAGCAGCGTGTTCAGACGCCCGGGGCCTTGAGAACAAAGCCCTCTCCTGTGTGTGATGGCCCTCTAGGACCATGGGAAGACCAGGGCTCTGGAGCCAGGTGACTACTGAGCCGGGTGACTACTGAGCTGGGTGAATCGTGAGCCGGGTGACTCGTGAGCCGGGTGAATCGTTGAGCCGGGTGAATCGTTGAGCCGGGTGAATCGTGAGCCGGGGGGAACAACAGTGCATCTCCTCTGTTTTCATCTGGAGATTACGGTCAAGTACAGTCAACTCACTTAGCAGTCTGTCATCCACTGTCCGCCACTGCACTCTGCTCCCACGGATGTGTGTGTGTGTGTGTGTGTCTAAGTGTGTGTGTGTGTGTCTAAGTGTGTGTGTGTGTGGACACTCCATCACCTCCTCCTCCCCCGCAGGCCCAAGCAGAGTAGGTAAAAGCCCAGCCCTCACTCCCAGCAGGCTCTGCAGTTCCTCAACTGTGACCTCCGCCATGACTTTGACCAGATTCCTCCATATTTTAAACAACCCTCCCCATTATAGGCCTTGAGTACAGTAACAGGTTTCCATGGTACTGGAGGGAGGGCCCGGTGGCGGATGTATGTGAGCGTGTATATGTCTAGGAGAGGCTGTTCTGTTTGTGTGCAGCTGTATAAATCACTTGACCCAGTCTCACTGTTGACCGTGGATTTACGCCAACCAAAGAGCCTCGCGATGAAAATGTATCTGCCCTGCCGGTAATGGATGGTACACAGAGAACGCTGTCATCTGGCAAATATGCTGGCAGAATGGATCTCAAGTGAGGCTGCGTCCAGCCACGGAGCAGGGGCGCTGGGGTGGGCGCTGGGGAGAGGGGTAATTGATGGTGCTCACCCCAGGGTGGAGCCGCCTGCCTCTGACCCCCCCCATACACACACACACCTCGCCTCTCTTCAGTATTCCCTCTCTGATGCCCTCGCCTGCCCCCCTTGTCTCTGAAACAGGACCGCTGCTTGAATTAGACCGGCAGCAGCACAGTTGGTTGGCTTCACAGCCAGACTGACGCCTGCAGTGCCAGGATCTTAAAGTAGCGCTGAAAAACACACCAGGATGAAACTGGATACATAGTGTTATTATACTGGAAATCAAGTTGTGTCTGTGTGTAACATTAAGTTCTTTTTTCGTGGGAAAAGGAAAGGGGTAGTGGTAATAACCCTTAGATATGTCCCTATGATTGACAAGGCATTAAATCGAGAATAAGACACTTGACAGTGCCCAATGCCATGGTCTTAAAGCAGCGTTGTCACCAGTCGACCTGTCTGCATTAGCAGTGCCTGCAGTACTTGACAACAACAAAATATCCTTCCAGCTATAAACATTTAAATGACAACCCTAATGACCTGATATCATCTGCTGTCTTCCACAGCATCATTCATGAAAGTGCTGCATTATTAAGATGGTGGAGCGGTGGACGGAGGCAGGACGACAGCAGGGCTCTGGCAGAAGGAGATCAAATTAAAACCACATGCTGCTAGAACCTTATCCAGTCTGTGGGTTCCTGCAGCTCCACAAAGACTATCTATAATTCATCCAGACTGGGCCTATCACAGGGCCTGACATCTTCCAGACTAGCGTGGACTATCACAAGGGCAGATAGCTGGGGCCGTCACAAACCAGGGTGACGAAGTGTCCTATTTCCATGTTGTCTCCCAAATCTGGGGCCCACACTTCACTTGCTGGACAGGGTAGAAGCACAGACAAGTTGTTCTTTATCTGTGTGTATGTAGGTGTGTGTGTGTGTGTGTATGTGGGTGTCGGTGGGTGGATGTGTGTGTGTTGAGATGTAGGTGTGTGTTTATGGGGGGGAGGGGGTGAGAGTGTGTGTGCCTTAGTAAACCTTGCTATTGTCTCCCATATGGGTAAAATATGATATACCATTTATGACAATGACATTTGTTTTAAGAGTTCTAGGAATTCACCCTGCACGCTGTTTACTGCCACTGCAACACGGCCCAGGGCTGTCTAATCAAGAGTGAGCACCGACAGTACTTTCTGTCACTTCGCTTGTGGAACCCCACAAAGTTTGTGCTCTCTAACCTAGACAGCTGAGCGACGGACAGTGACCAGGCTGGGCTCTGTCTGGGTGCTGGCTGGCTGAGCGCAGGCTAGGACCAGAGCTCACAGCGGTAACAAGAGTCTACTGTATGACTAGAAGCATGAGAGAGGACCAGACTCTTTATTCTTATACTAACAAAAGGAATTCACCGAACAATGAATCTGTGAGGGGATGACATGACAAGACCAGATGGTATTTTAAAAGGGGCATAGATAATGCCTATGTACAGGGATCCTCTGATCTGACGCAAAATACCTTCTTTTTTCTCTCTTTCTCTTTCTCCTTCTCCTGCACGGGAAATGTTTATCTTCTGATGCAGGCAGGGAAGGTATTAATCAGCCAAGACCTCGGAGGCCCATACAATCATATCAGATGTAATTGATGGTCGTTTACAGAGTGGTTTCCAGAGGACAGTTTGAGTGTAGTGGAATCCATATTGTGGAGACTGTCTCTTCTTCTCTTGTCTCACTCCACTTCAGTTATTGTACGCTATCCAAAAGGTGTTTTTTTATTTGTATTTTTGATTCAACCGATGAAAGGGCTCAAGACATACAGATGACTACATTAAAAAGGAAAGAGAATTGATTGTAATGTTAAGTATGTGTTTGTCTGTGAGTACGTTTGTGAGTTGAAGTCAGAGGGCAGCTGCTCTTATCCATAGCAGTAGAGTTTATTGGGAGCAACTGCTCTCACGGTGTGTTGAACCCCACACACTCTCACCGAGGGACAATCATTACACTGTCACAATGTGTTATATGTAAAGAAGGCAAGGAGACCACTCCAACACACACCCACACTCACACACACACACACGCTGCGTAATCCCCCTCCATCCCCTGGGTTCCCCCCCCCCCCCCCCCCCCCCCCCCCCCCAGCAGCTAGCGACAGTGCTTATGAAGCACGGACGCTCGTAAATTCCCTGCCTTGATGTTGTTAACCTTTACCGTGACCCGTCACATCCACGCTGGCTGTTATAGCACCCACTCAGTCTCAGCCCCCCGCCCCCCGCACCCACTCAGTCTCGGCCCCCCGGCCCCCTACTGGCCCGGTCGCCTCTTCAACTCATCGCTCACAACCCGTTGCCAAGCAACAAGCCGCCCGGAGGTGTCTACTCACCCCATAACCACACACACACACACACACACAAACTCTGTACAGTATGTTAAAGGCAGAGAGAGCTTATGTACATGTCAACACGCTCCTTGTGTTTGTGCAGAAAGAAAGAGGGAGTTAGTGGATCTGTGAGGAGCTGTACTGGCTGCCAGAGCACGTCAGGAGCGTCTCATACCATTTTTCCTTCCAGGATAACTGTGAGGACTTTGGAGTTGCAAGTGGTACGTGTGTTTTTCTGCCACCTTCTGCGGAGGTTTGGAAACACACGCCACTAGAACGGACTGAGAGAACAGAACTGTCCTGGAAGACAGGAGAGCAGTAGGTTAAGATCCACTGCACAACTGTGGATCTGGTGAACTCATGAAGCCTTTATTACTGTAGGATGCTAACGGTGGATTCCAGACTAGCTAGTGTACCGTTAGTATAGACTGTGTGGCATGGTTAGTTATAGACTGTGTGGCATGGTTAGTTATAGACTGTGTGGCATGGTTATAGACTGTGTGACATGGTTAGTTATAGACTGTGTGGCATGGTTAGTTATAGACTGTGTGGCATGGTTAGTTATAGACTGTGTGGCATGGTTATAGACTGTGTGGCATGGTTAGTTATAGACTGTGTGGCATGGTTATAGACTGTGTGACATGGTTAGTTATAGACTGTGTGGCATGGTTAGTTATAGACTGTGTGGCATGGTTAGTTATAGACTGTGTGGCATGGTTAGTTATAGACTGTGTGGCATGGTTAGTTATAGACTGTGTGGCATGGTGTGGATGTTCACAGTTACATTGCGATGGTGAAGTTCACTTTTATGATTCCTGTAGCTCTCCTGCTATGTATGATTGTACTTGAAGATCCTTAAACGTGTTTTTGAACGCAGTCAGAACAAATGAGACAGACTGAAGTTCTAAGTTGAGGAGTCTCGTCTCAGGCACCTAGCAGCACCCTGGCTAGACCTCCACTCTTCATTTTAAGGCACCTGTTGGACTTCACCCCAGGTGTGGGCAGGAACCAGAGCCAGACGGGTCACTCAGAGAACTCCATCCCCTCGGTTGATAAAGACCCCCTTGTCATATCACATGCCCTATCCCATTACGGCCCTGATGACTTGAAGGAAGTGATCAGATTAGGTGTGTATAAGCTCTCCACTCTCTAATCCCCGGAGCTTAACTCGGGGTTTGTCCAGCTCTCAGACGCTCCGGGCGTCATGGCGACAGGGTCAAAGCCCCCCTGCGGAGTCGTGGGGGGCTGTCGTCCCGTCACCAAGCCGCCGGGCGGGGCAGTGGGGTGGACGAGGTTCACACGGAGGGGCTGATCTCCTGCCTGTGGGGTCTGGGGCCTCCTCGCCTCTCCTCGCCCCGGCAACATGTTTACCGCAGCGCTAATCCACGAGCCCCCCACGTCATGCCGAGCGGCTAGTTCCCGACTTACTGACTCAGAGGTTTGGAGGGAGGACTTTCGGCGTTGCCGCGGTAACCGGCTTCTTCTCCCACCCCCCCCACCCCTGCTCACTGTCTTGTCTGTTTTTTTCATTGGCTCCATGTCTGAGGGAGGAAGGGAGGGGAGGGAGGGAGGGATTATGGGATGGGAGACAGCCCCCTGGAGATTGAGACATTCTGAGAGTCACACATTCACAGCTGATGGCAAATCCTTTCAGAATGTTCTGGAAGAAACTCTCTGAGCTTCTGAAACACAGCGTTGATTCGTTTATTTTCCAAGTCTGAGAAGTGAAAGAGGTTTGGTTCAACTTTCTGGGTCTCCATGGGATGCTGTCAACCAAGGACAGGCATCCTGACCCTCTGCCAAACACAGCTAGCAATCCATAGGAATAGCTTTAGCTGACAGTCAGTAACAGCCATCTGTGAGTCAGGACAGCGAGGACCCAAACAGCCGGCCATGTCTGGCTGTGACCAGTGAAGCGTTTACCTTCACCGAGTACACAGCTCCCATCCAGCTGATAAGACACATTCCTCTGAGCACAACCCCCTCTCCATCACCCCAGACCCTACTGATGACCCCTGCCGACCCCGCTCAGTCACACACACACACACACACACACACACACACACACACACACACACACACGCTTTTCCACATTGGAGAGTGAAAAGATAAGGACAAGACAACCGAGAGCCCTCCACTGCCTGTAACACAAGTCAACTGATAACTTTGTTTTTACTGGGATACCCACTTGACACTGTGTGGATTAGTTTTCATGTTGGCACAGGAAGACATGGTAACAGTGAGCAATGGCTTTTTTGTGATAATAACAAGCAGTTTAGACAAAGTCCCGTAGCTTTGGCAGTTAGACGGGGAAGGTATTTCTGGGTATTAACAGTGTCACGCTGGTAATAAGGTTCTAATCGACGATTGAATTTATAATCAACAAGCTACGCAGAAATAGAAAACTTGCATTTGGTTGACAAACATAACTTGAAGATAAATAAATATTTCTGGTAGGTAGGTCAGGTAACTGTAGATGACTTAGAACAGGACTTCTAACAGGACTTCTAACTTACTCGATCCTATGCATGCATTACTGTAAACATAGTGTTTCATTCTCACTTCCACTTCTCTTTCTCTCTCTTTCTCTCTCTCTCCAAGAAGCTTGTGTTCTGCTGCACCCTGCATTGTTCTTCTTGCACGCGTGTTTGTGATCTCAGCGTCCTATCTGGGATCAGGACGTGTGAACAGTCTCTGATAACTCTACACACGTCCTCTCCCTGATAACTCTACACACGTCCTGTCTCTGATAACTCTCCACACGTCCTTTCTCTGATAAGTCTACACACGTCCTGTCTCTGATAACTCTACACACGTCCTGTCTCTGATAACTCTACACACGTCCTGTCTCTGATAACTCTACACACGTCCTGTCTCTGATAACTCTACACACGTCCTGTCTCTGATAACTCTCCACACGTCCTTTCTCTGATAAGTCTACACACGTCCTGTCTCTGATAACTCTACACACGTCCTGTCTCTGATAACTCTACACACGTCCTGTCTCTGATAACTCTACACACGTCCTGTCTCTGATAACTCTACACACGTCCTGTCTCTGATAACTCTACACACGTCCTTTCTCTGATAACTCTACACACGTCCTGTCTCTGATAACTCTACACACGTCCTTTCTCTGATAACTCTACACACGTCCTGTCTCTGATAACTCTACACACGTCCCGTCTCTGATAACTCTACACACGTCCTGTCTGATAACTCTACACACGTCCCGTCTCTGATAACTCTACACACGTCCTGTCTGATAACTCTACACACGTCCATCCATCTTCACTCTAAAACAGTGCATATGTTGCCAGACTGGCTGCGCACAAGCAAAAATCGTCTTGTCTGCATCGCACCTGTCTATTTTTTCTGAGTTTATTAAAAGAATATTAGATATAATGCCCAACGTGTAAATATTCATCAAAGTATTCATTAGGAGCAAAAGGGTTACTGAAAGTGTCTGTAAAAAAACCCATAGTGTGACTAATACAATAACGTGTTTAAAGAGCATCGACACAGTGAGCTAATGCACTTGAGTCATCTTGATATTGTATTTTTCCACGTTCTCAGTTTAGTGGAGGACAAACCAAGCTGGCTGGTCCACAGGAGGTCTTATTCAGGCTGAACGGGTTTAAACCTACTGAAGCAGTGGGGCTAACAGTGACTTAAGAGTGGCTTATGCTAACTCGATGAGTGGCTGGTACTGGATGGAAGCCTTCCCCTAGGAGGCAGAGCCTGAGAGCTGGTGCTGCGGAGCCCGTGCTGGCCTGGGATCCATGGCAGGGTGGATGGAGGAAGGAGTGACCTGCGTAGCATGACCCGGTGAAGCTTGGCTTGCTGTGTGTGGTGAATATCCTGAGTCATGTTTGCCCAAACGCCCCTCATTCCTGGGGAGGGTCCCTCCTACGGGGTTGCTGTCCTCTTCCTCACCTGTCCTCTCCATGACCTGTCCTCTCCCTGACCCGTCCTCTCCCTGACTTGTCCTCTCCATGACCTGTCCTCTCCCTGACCTGTCCTCTCCCTGACTTGTCCTCTCCATGACCTGTCCTCTCCTTGACTTGTCCTCTCCATGACCTGTCCTCTCCATGACCTGTCCTCTCCCTGACCTGTCCTCTCCCTGACTTGTCCTCTCCATGACCTGTCCTCTCCATGACCTGTCCTCTCCCTGACTTGTCCTCTCCCTGACCTGTCCTCTCCCTGACCTGTCCTCTCCATGACCTGTCCTCTCCATGACCTGTCCTCATAAATAAGGCTGAGTTTTGGGGCTCCAGCACTCAGAAACCTCAGAACTCGTCTCAGGGAATGTGTCATCTCACGGTGAAGAGCCTTACTCTGCATGTGTGTTTTCGTGATATACTTCACAGTTGTAAAGGACGCTGCTGAACCTGCTGAGCTGCCCTCCTCAGTAGCACAGCTCTACACCAGAACATCCTAGTGTTGTCTCAAACCTTCACTCAATTTGTCAACAAATGATACAGATCTCGCTCCAAATACTTTTCTTTCCCCTCCTCCTCTTCCCCTATCTGGGTCGTCCTTCCTCTAAACAAACCCGATGAAGACCTTCCCCGGAGCCTGGAAAAACACAACTGCTGCTTTCTGATTTTCTGAACCCTCCGAGCGATGGCTGCAGCTCGGAGGCTGGGGAAACTCTTATTTATCATTCCTGCTGAATCTGTTGTTTCTGTTAATCTGGCCCCCGAGCCGAATCAAATGAAAGCAGAGGGCCAGACGTGGAGCACATTCATTCAGGGCCTTGATAAGAAATGGCCAACGTTTTTACTGCGTTCCTGACAGCGTAGCTAACCACACGGACGATAGCAGCAGTGGTATCGCATTTTTTTCGGTGTTGTAACGGTTTTGGTATTGCATATTTTTTGTTCTGACTGGTTTGGTTAGGGTTCCTAAACTTTTATGGACAGTTATATATTGCTGGCCTGTCGGCCGTGTGTGATAAGGGGAGATGTCTGCGTTGTGGACCAGCGTGTCAAACAAGCTGTCATTGACCTGACGTGACCCCTATCTGAACAACGAGGCCTGGAGAAGATTGGAGGAGACGGGTTCTTAAGTTCAGCTCTCGCACACCGTGGTGCATGAAGCACAGCATATTGACTGTAAAACCGTCTGTACTTCATGTTAATAACTTCATGTTATTAGAAGATGCACCCTAGAACTGTTTGCTTGGTTTGTGTTACTTGTAGTGCACACAGTGGGCATGTGCAGGGCCATTGCATATGTAAACACTTGCATTTAAAAATAAATAACAAATATTTTGATGGATGAAATCGTTGCGGAGGCTTCTTCACTTGCTGCATGCACACACATGGTCATGGTAAAGGCATGACTATGTAATGTGTTCCCTTTTGAAATTATGTGTTCGTGGTGTGGGTTTAAAGGTAAATCTAGATGCTTCTTACCTCAGCCTTATCCCTGCATTCATGGGACACGGCTAGTAACTAGGAGGCACGCACAAACACACACACACACACGCGCTGTGGCATCTATCCAGATATTTCACCTCAGATACAATCCACTAAACTAATCACCAATCTCTTTAGTTCGAGATGCCAGAATTTTATGAAATTATTTTTCACATCATAACATCACCTTATCATATTGTCATATATCTATTTTCCGTACAGACTAAACCGAGGACCTGGTTTCAGGAACCCAATCTAAATGTAATCTCAGCCTCAGTGCTGTAAAAGGCTTTGGTTATGTGGCACATCCCTACCATTATGAATCCAACATGAAAAGCAACTTTTATGCCTGAAAAAAGGCTTTTCCAATACGCTGTTTGACAATTTCGTAAGACATTCTCCATCAGTTTTCTTTTTTCAAGAACTGATGCATTTTTTGTTGTTGAGGTGTGTGTGTGTGTGTGTGTGTGTGTGTGTGTGTGTGTGTGTGTGTGTGTGTGTGTGTGTGTGGGTGGGGTTGGGGTGTGTTTGGGGGTGGTGGGGGGCTGGTGTTAATACACCTAAAGTGGACTTAGCTCAGTCTCTAGTGGTCTACTACAATCATCGCAACTCTGACCACAGTAACTGACCACAGTAAAGAACAGTTGTGCCAAAACCTAGGCTATCAAACATTTAGTAAATGATGATGATGTGTGGAAACCCATATTGATTCTGCAGTGTGATGTGCATTCGGGAAGGGGGGGACACTAATGTCAAACTATATCTGTTTGGGGGATTTCATTATTCAACTCCACCTATGAAGTGAGAAGGTGTTCAGGTGTTTTCACACTAAAGATTATTCTTCACACTGGGTTTCTTTGTGTCTAGGCCCCCCTCTTGTGGTCAGTTTGGGTCACAGCAGAACCTTTAGGTTGGTATTCTTTAATGTGGAAGAGCTCATTCCCCTTATTTGCCCAGGCAACGCCACCAAACGATATATCCTAACTACTATCACTTCACTCATGACCTTTAGCTAAAACGACTGATCAGAATGACAAGGTTCTGGCTGTTCCAGATGCAGCTGACCCTTCAGATTGATCAAGGCTGGGACCGACTTGGAGCTGGCTTGCTCACAGGTGCTCCTGTGGTTCCCAAATCCCCCACCCAGACAGGGTTTTGTGTCCAAACCCACCCCAACGCAGCCAAACACTGCCTCAGACTCTTCCTCCCTCCCTTTCTGGCAGGCGGCCATTTTGAGAAAGAGAGCGAGAGGGAGAGATCAGTTTGCTTGCGGCCAGATTCTCTGCTTGACTGCCTTTTGAAAGTGGCTCCGAGGCAGGTAAGGCCTCCAGTGAATACCTTGCAGCTTCACAATGACAGCTTGAAGGCAGAGACACTTCTCCCTTATTTCAATACTCCACTGCCTCAGTTTAGCATCCAGAGCTTGTCAACACAACCCCCCCCCCCCCCCCCCCCCCCTCCCCGGACCATCGTATTGTCTGCAAACTGATCGGAACACTTTGCTTTGTTTATTTAAATGGTCCTCAGCCCTGAGGGCTGTTTGTTGAGAATAGTCTAAATTGCCAAACGCCTCTGCACTCCCCCTGTTCTCTTGTCGTCTTTCCTCCCGTCTCTCTCCCACCCTCCTTCAGCTCCTCTGTAAACACCCCCACCCTGCAGCCTTGTGTCCCTCTCTGGTGTGTGGTCCCCACGCTCTGTGACAGGAACCACTACCCCTCCACACTTTGGAAGTCCCGCATCCAGGATGACTGTCGCTTCACCAGGGCTTTCTTGTTGGTTTGCGCAGGGGGGAACTCCTTGCTTGAGACGCTTTCTTATTAATGATGTTGACTAATGATATTCCTCTATGTACTTCATTAAAATGGCTAGCCAAAAGCATTGTGATTCAGAGCATATACATATATAATATATATATATATATAAAGCAACCACTTTCTTTGATATGATTTAGAGGTCGTGCTCAAGGGAAAGCTAGGGTGTTTTGGGTCTAACTTCTGAAAAGCAGCGCTGTGTATTTTCAGCAGGGCATGTGTGCCACATGGGTATATTGGCAAACGGACATATTTCTCCTGGAGAGGTTATCTATGGATGGTTGGATGGGTAATGACAAGCTTGGGGGCCTGAACTTCATATCCAGAATCATCACTATGTCATCTTCCTGTCATCGTCCCTCTCATTAGACATGACGATGCACTGCTGTGATTTACAGGAAGCCAGTAGATGACCCTTCAACTTTCATAGAAAACAATGCGAATGAGGCTAAGCCCACTATAAGGATGCACTACATTACCATCACTGCCATTCACATGCCAGACACAAACAAGGACAAGACTTCAAAAGCATAATTTAGAAATTGAAGAAAGAAAATAGTTTATTTATTTATTGATATGAGTTAAAGCCCATCTTGGGACGATCGATCAAAATGAGCTGTGTTTCTGTTGAGGGGAGACAGGCTCCTGCAAGCTTGGTATGCAGGCTTGAACCCTCAGTTCCTAGTTGCAACAAGCGAAGTAAATCACCTGACAAGAGCGTCTTCAACTGACAGGCTGAAAGGGGAAGTCTACTTCACGATGGAGAGCAGAAAGTTCAGCAGTAAATTTCATTGTTCAAGCCCCCGATTCTTCCCCTTTTTTCCTGGCGATGGGAACCGGCGATTAGCGTGCGCTGTGAACTAAATGTAGTCACGCTTCAGTGAGGACGCAGGGGCAGTCCTTGTCGCAGGTGCTGGAGGGCTGGAGGCCAGGGTGAACTCACACATGGAGGAGAGACTCTCTCTTCCTCTCTTCCTCTCCTTCTCTCTTCCTCTCTTTCTCTCTTTCTCTCTTCCTCTCTTCCTCTCTTCCTCTCTTTGTCTTTTTGTCTCTTTCTCTCTTCCTCTCTTCCTTTCTTCCTCTTTTTCTCTCTTTCTCTCTTTGTCTCTTTCTCTCTTCCTCTCTTTGTCTCTTTCTCTCTTTCTCTCTTCCTCTCTTTCTCTCGTGCCAAGAACTTATCCACCCTGAGGTCATGTCCCTTGTCTCCTTCCTAAAACATTAAATAGACGGGGAGAAATAACACTGAAACTGCAGCCCTCTGCTATATCAATTCATTTTCGCACTCGTATTTGTACAAGCGGTGTCAACTAATATCATTAGCCAACAGTATCATTACCAAACCCTTGTCAGTGAAAGCAGAGGAGGAAATATGTCATAGTTCCAGCTCCCGGGGCTCTCAATTCAAGCTCCCCTCCCCCGCCAAAAAAAGATTGCTGTGTTCTATGTTTTAATTGGAGAGTATAAATTACATGTAATTACTTACAGGTTTTTCACTGGCTAGACAATCGGCAGTCACTCATCCTTCTTCCTGTTTAAACTATCTGCGGCAGGATCGCAAAGCCCTACTGCTTATTGTCCAACGATTAGCTGTACATCAGCATTACCACCTCAAATCCAGCAGTTTCACATCCAGCATTAAACGGGATGAATATTGATCTGCTAAAGAGGATTTATTTATTTCATGCTCTATCCAAAGATCAACTGCAGCCAGCACCAGAGGGCTCTGAGAAGCTCTTCTGGTGTAAAGCTACAGCATACATGACTTTGGACTTGACATTTTAGACCTGGAAGAAAACCAAACAGTAAATTCACTGCAATAATCCCAGATAAATGAGATGATCACTGCAAAAGCTTAGCTAGTTAAGTGGCCTACGCTTAAGTCGAGAGACGATAAAAACATGTCTGGTGTTCAGATCCTCTGTCTGGGGGGTGGGAAAGAGGAAGGCCTTCGAGCGAGGGCGACCCACACCTGGGGTGTCATCATTTCCTGTCTCCTTTTCAGCCAATCACGCGACATAAAACACAATAAACAACGCACGAAACAACAGCCGAAACTATGTTCAACAATCAAATTTTGCTTCCACTTTTATTCTGTATTTTTTGCGTTATTCTTTTGTGTCTATTCCCTTTGTCCATATATTTACACTCACAGACAGTAACCCAGTGTAGGTTTAGTGGCTAGGCCCCATTGTTAGCAGTGGAGACTGGTGAGCTAATACAGGGATAAGCCCCATGCTGTCTGCTTGGTGGTCGTCTCAGCTGGGATGGGTTGTCAGAGAGACAGACAGACTGCGACCATCTGGAGACACGGCCCCTCAGGGTCACATGACACGGACAGTGGCTGCCGTTTCAGACATGGACGGCTCATGATGTAATACGGTCGGCTTTGACTGCAATTAAACATTTCCCCCTTTTCAGTTGTTTTATTGAAGGACGGTAACCGAGCAATAGTATGTTTTTTTTTTCTTCATGTAAAAAGGTCAACGTGTTTTCATTTTGTTTTCTAATGTCACTGAATGGGTAAGAATTGATCAAATTGACAAACAATGCGTTTTTGGGAGAATTTCATCTCAATTATTTGTACACGTTGAAAGGATATTGCATGGATTTTTTCATAATAGTATGTCCATTATTATATTATTCATATATATTGTCCGTATTTCTGAAATAATGAATGTTTTTAAAATTGTTTTTTTTTAAAACACTAAAACAGATCATAGGGTTACAAGCGAAGATTGAATTCCATCATTTACACCTTTCACTTCTAAATATGTGATTTCATGAAACTACTCTGCATAATAAATTACTTGTAGCTATGTAGGCTTGTTTATGGGTATCCAAGGGTGAAATAAATGTGAATTTATTTGGGCTTGTATAATTCATACGTCATACTTAAGTCTATATTTCATCGTGTTTAACTGATTCCCCATGCCTAACCCAACTTGTTTCAAACTAATGTCAGACCGAGTGAGGTGTGACATTTCGGTGCATTTTATCGCCAGCAGGTGGCGTGTGAAACCTTCTGTTGTAAGAATGTTTTGAGTTATACGCCAATCAATTTCCACCTAGTCAACCCATATTCTGTGTTCAAATGTCAACCCAACCAAACAGTTTACAGGGCAACAAAATATTTTTAACCGCAATATAGATTTCAGTAATATACGACGCGCTGTATAAAAAAATTTAAGAATAATATTTATAATAACAGATTTGAATCACTGTCTATTTTCAGACATAAATCTATAACTGTATTTCTCTTTATTTTCAGAATTGTAATTTAGGCCTTGATAAAAGTGAAAATACACAATGTACGGTATACAATTCCAAACTGATGATCTAAGTCGCGTCATAATCTCATTACGAAGACAATGCAGATAATACAGGTTTGCATGTGAATACATTATTTCAAATCATACAATAATATTGGCAGTCATCATTTTACAATGGGCTAAATGTTCAGTACATCATCCCATTATTTTCTTAAATTATATAAAGATGGGATTCTGTATCCTAATTAAGATTTACTATCTTAAATCATGACGTATTTTTTAGCTATTTTTGTTATACCTATTTCCATTTTTCAACCACGTAAGATATTAGCCTATGTCTAACGTTTCAACCCACAATTTTTCAAACGTGCCATAAAAATGTCATCGTCTCTTTTGAGAGCTGAGACAACGTGCCGTGGCAGCAAGAACGGAGCTGGCGAACATCACGGATGTGCAGCTTGCGCTTAGACCGAGGGACGTCGCTTCGGTAATCTTTTTCTGCAGATCCATCACACATCAGAAGAAATTCATAGATCATCTTTTGAGTAAAGGACCTGCGATGTTGGCGTAGCGGTACACAGACTAAAGCACAAACTGTGTTCTAATGATAGATCGGCTGCAGGTGAAGACCACCCAGGATGAAGGCTGTTGGCTCTTCCAATCATCTTAGCAAGAGTACAACAATAGAGCAACCACACCTTAGTTAAAGATGCTTAACCTCCTAGCGAGATAAGTGCCCCTCAGTCCATTACAGGTAATTATAGTTAATCAGGGAAAATGTTAAAGGGTGGGATTAGATTTCAGACTGAAGTAGAATACTTCCTTACCAACAAGTGTTCACAAATAAAATCAATCAATCAATTAATAATTAAATAGGATCTTCCTAAATTTTCCCTTTCAAGAAAAAACTTTAATCCATATTTAAAGGTTTAGTTAAATGATTTAGACACATCCACACTAGTGATAACATATATTAGTGCGTGTTGTGTGTTTAGGTATTGTCTGTGAAAGAAAGAAAAGGCTTACTGAAAGCTAATTTAAGGTATTTATTTGGTCTTCCTCTGCTTGTGAAGTTTTTGAGACTCAAAATCCTCATCAAAATGGTCTCCATCAGTTTATTGGTTATGATATAACTGCTGTGAATTTGCCAGTTCTTGGCTAAGGTAACTTTGATAATTGATTAAACGTCAGGAAATTTAAACGTCAGGAAATTTCCAGTGAAATTCAACTAAAGCCTAATCCTTGCTATTCCATAGAAGCACTTAATATGATATCAGACACAAAATGGAGGACAGCCCTGTCCTGGGAGAAGGATGAACTAAAGCTCTTAAAACACGTCACATTAATTATTTGTGTGATTGTGTCTATTACAATATATTGGCATATTATTTGGAATGGTTTGTAGAAATTTTTCACCCTGTGCAGATAATGAGGCAGTAAATTTGAACTACAATGTTTTTGTACAACACATGTTTTAAAGTATACAGTATATATAATGAGACAGCATTAATTCAGTGAGTCATAATGTATTAATTGACAGGAGGTTAAAACAACCGACCAGGATCCAGTAACCTTGTAATTATCAAAGTTTAATTAAAAAACACAAACTCTGCAGAAAAACGGCTGAAAGTCGGTGCTCCTTTTCCTGGTCAGATAACAGGACTGTGCGGGTGAACTGAAGAGTCTCAGGCCCACTGCAGAGCTCTGAGGAATCGATAGCAGGCCATGTAGCGGAGGGCTGGTCGATATGTGATGATACCATGATATCTCAGCCCGCTACACGGTCTCAGCACCACAGAAGAAGAAGGGAGAGGACGAGCGTGCAGGGAAGGTAAAATAAGCAAAGAAATCCATGATAAACTCTATTTTGGGGAAGCTTCAAAGTGTGTGTAAAAGATAATGAATAGATGATTGTCAGCGCTGCTGAATTATTCTCAGAGAAAGAAACTGAAAATCTGATTTCTTTCCATTGAAGATGACTTTGCAGAATTTTTTCCTCTTTTCATTTCTACCAAATGGAAAATATAACATCCATGCAGACAGACTAAATAACAGTTGATGATAGATTAATGAAAAGGTTTCAGTTTTGACACACAAGACAGCCCCATACATACAGTGATGTCGGGCTATCTTCAAAGAGTGGTGGTTCAACTAATGCACACACACACACAGAGAGAGACGGCGCAATAGAGAGAGAACATATTTGAGAACAATATTATCATTAGTTTTTTAAATGCAGTACATACCAGGTGTGTTAACATTGTAACATACTGTGACTGTATCGGTCTCGTCAGTAAATATAACCTGCTCGACCCAAAAAACAAAACAAAAATTAAACAAAGAATATGTAGATAAAACAACTGGACGATGAAGCAGTCTTGTAATTTAGCAGTTCATTCAAACAGTGATACATCATTTTTTATGTACACAAACTGCACCAAGTGCTTACATATTTACCGTAACGACAGCTCAAACACCTATTTTTGATGGCAAAGACAGGGTTAACTGTGCTTATATGGGAAGCTTTGGAAACAATAGGTCTCCCTTGCGATTTAAGAGTATATCCTAGGATTTAAAACTTGGGCTCTTTAAAGTTGTATGTAGAAGCTCTTAAAGCTCACCACACCCAGGAGAGAGAAGCTGTTTTCTTTATAGTCTCTCATTGACTTCCATGGACTCCTGATCGTGAGTCCTCTGGTGTACACTGCCATTAACCCCCCACCCCCTACACACACACACCCCTACACACTCACTCACACACACCACCACCACCAAAAGCTTCTGCCTGCATTATCCCAAATGAGCTCATGCGGAACAGCTGCCATCACTGCGTATAGCACAATACTCAAACACAAGTACAACTGTCTTTTTTGTTAGTGTGTGTGCGTGTGTGTGCGTGCTCAAAAAACAGGGTTAAGCAGGTCTGAGGAGGACGTGTTATTGTCACTGTGTCCAAATGTTCATTCATCCCTGTTTAATGACAGTGTTGAGAAGGATCACTCACTCTCTCACTGAATCATTAGTCTCTGTTTATTTGACAGTAATTAATGTTACTATTTTTGAGATGTAGGAAATGGCAATGTGTGTGTGTGTGTGTGTATGCTACAGTCCTCAATATCTAAATAATTAAGAATGTTTTCTGACATAGAGCTGAGGACAATAAAAATGTACAATGCCCTTTTTTCACATTTAATCATCCAAATTAGCCTTCAGGTCTGGACTGCAGTCAGACTTTCTAACATTACATTTCCAACCAGGCCGTCTTGCTGGCTCCAGTCCTGCCTACTGAACAGCATGTTTCTCATTATTATATTATCTTCCAGAACACTCTATTCATCTCTCCCTTTATGTTCGTCTGCATGCTTCCCATAGTGTTCTGGTCTGCTCTACTTGAAACAGACTCTCTGCCACGACATTTCACATCATCATTTCACAACAATTCTGAACCGTCTGCTCGTCCATTGTGACTAATGTTCCCCTTGCACATTGCATGTGAGTCAATAGTGATCATTTTTAATAGATTAGAGGATGTGGAAGACACTAATGATCAGATGAAGGATCTCAAATGATGAATCCTTTGTGGTTTTCTGCTGTGTGACCGTCCAGATATCTGCTGCTTTATTCCCCCGTCTCCCTGCGCCCTGCGCCCTTCTCCCAGGCAACTCAGTTAGGATGTTCCACCAGGACCCTCCACACCCTCACCCCAGCCCTCATCCCCCTCATCCCTACACCACCGGCACACCACCGGCACACCACCCACCCACTCCCTCCCGACCCCACCCACCCCCTCACCCTCTCAATCCACTCTCGGATCATTTCAATTTGCATGTTGACTGGCCCAGGCTGCCTCAGCCCAGTTAAAAGGCAGGCTATTTGTTGTGCTCCCCAGTTAATGCCGCGCAGAGCTTTAAATACCCATATCAAATCTTTGAGGCTCAACAGATTCAGTTTTGCAAACCTGTATCGAACAGGGGTTCAATCTGCCAGCTTAGAAGTGTACACTCCTTAAATTCTGTGATAAGGTAAAACCAATCACTGGATTAGGCTCTGCTTGTCAGCGACTGTGTATTCCTCAGTAACGTTTTCATTGTTGAGAAGGTTGGATGTCAGGTGAGAGAGGGAGGGAGGCTGCCCGGTTTCAGTTGTTCTCTGTGGGAAAATACTTAAATTACTCTGCTAGTAACAGCCTGGTTCTCTGTTTTCATCGACTGCCTAGTGGGTATGCACATTGAACATAACATGAGTACAACTCGATGTTACTGAGTTTTAATTAATGCAAGTTGCCCATCTTGTGCAAATTATAATTGTACATAATATAATTGTGTTTGCAATGGTTGCTGGAATAACATTTTCTATTTTTCATGTATTTTTTTATTTTTGTGTGTGACCAAAACATTACACATCATATAGTGTATTCATAACTCAACAAGAGGAGGATCTCAGGACTCAAACTCTAGTTTGTCTGTGGTCTTGCCGCCTTGTTCCATCTGGTTCAGAGAAGAAGTGGGAGGCTTTCGAAATGACCAACTTTTTCAAGGTTTTGAAGCGAGGTTAAGTCCAAATTCATGGCAGGTACATAAATAATCACCCGGCTAAAATATAGACTGCAACTTCTGTTCTTGCTATGAATGTAGCAATGCTGTCTCAGATTACCAATCTACCGACAGAATCCCCAGCCCCAGTCCTCTCCTCCTACAGATGAATCTGGATTTCCACTTCTTGTTGCCAGCAATCGCAGTCTGGGAGCTTCTCTGCTGGCGTTTCACGCTTGGTCTAACTCACACATAAAGCCTTGAGGCTGCGTTTGCGGACAGCCTGGATCTGACTGTCATATTCTTTTTCACTTGGTTTTGCTTGAATGCGGACAGATCGGTGTGGTGGCTGGTGATGAAAACCTGTCTTGAGTTTTTGACGACTTAAGTGTGAAAACCCAGGCCTGCTTGTTTGTGTCTTCCATTAGTTTTGCTGCCAGATTGGAGCATTTATTGGGAACTATAATCTAAAGTTCCTTTTTTTTTTATGTGTTACTTGTGTAATTGCCACAAAATAAATATGATTTTGCATCATAGGAGTACCATATACGTTGTTTTCCACAGTTGTTGGGCAAACCCTGACTTCTCTCTGCAAAATGAATATTATGATTGAATGTCTGCGTCAGCACTGTGTGTGTCTGTGTGTGTGTGTGTGGAGAAATTATTTTCTTAAATGCAACCTTGGTTACAATGTGCTTCTTATAAAACTGGAGGAGTTTGTTCAAGAAATGACAAAGTTTTTAAACTGGGGCAACGTACAGCCTATGTTTGAATCCGTGGTAATGACTGAGTGACTGATTGCAAACTGAGTGACAATTAAATGCAGTCGACAAGTCTAGCCAGGGGACGCCATAATGAATCACACTATACTTTAATCATCAATTTAGACTTGTTTTTGGATGGCCTTCAGACATTGAGAAACTGAATCATTTTACATTTGGTAATTCATGATAAACCGTCACCCAACCAATATTATGAGGACATTTTTATTGAAAAGATGATGTATTTACATTATTAAATGTGCGGAAAAAATTTGCACAAGTTCATTCGACTTCATTTGCTAACATAATATTTGCTTGTTTAATTCATGGAGAAGTGGCAAATTGATACACTACCCAATCATTGTTATTCTACCCAACTCACTTATGGTAAAAGCCAGTTAAATAAATGGACCTGTCTTATGGGGTGGGTCTGGACCTGTCATCTGGACCTGTCCTCTGGACCTGTCTCTGGACCTGTCTCTGGACCTGTCTCTGGACCTGTCTCTGGACCTGGCCTCTGGACTTGCCTCTGGACCTGCCTCTGGACCTGCCTCTGGACCTGTCCTCTGGACCTGCCTCTGGACCTGCCTCTGGACCTGTCCTCTGGACCTGCCTCTGGACCTGCCTCTAGACCTGTCCTCTGGACCTGCCTCTGGACCTGTCCTCTGGACCTGCCTCTGGACCTGCCTCTGGACCTGCCTCTGGACCTGTCCTCTGGACCTGCCTCCGGACCTGCCTCTGGACCTGCCTCCGGACCTGTCCTCTGGACCTGTCCTCTAGACCTGCCTCTAGACCTGTCCTCTGGACCTGCCTCTGGACCTGCCTCTGGACCTGTCTCTGGACCTGCCTCTGGACCTGTCCTCTGGACCTGTCTCTGGACCTGCCTCTGGACCTGTCCTCTGGACCTGCCTCTAGACCTGCCTCTGGACCTGTCCTCTGGGGTGGGTCTGGACCTGTCCACTGCCCGTCACAGCTCACCTGCCGCACAGTTGTTTTAGCTGCTTCCCTTGGTTTCTTTAGCCACACCGTTCACAAACAAGCCACGGGCTTGGAGCTGAAGTGTAATGGACACAAGACTCAGAGTGGCCTGTCAGCTCCCAGCCATTAGCAAGCAGAACTCATAATCCTGGGATTATCTGAAACAGCTTCCCTCCCATTCTACGTTTACCAGAATTCACTGCAAAGTGACCACAAAGCAACCTATGGCCACTGCACATGCCTTGGGTGAACATGAATCTTTAATGTGGTTAAAAGGCAGAAAATCCTATCTCTCACTTGGTTTGATGTTCACTTGCCCATCTGTGACTTTAATAGGTGTTGCAGTGCATTATGGGTTTTGTGTGAACACCATATAGTATGCAAATTATGGGCTGTTGTTTTCATTGGAGGAAAACATGAAAAAAAAAAATTATAGTCACATAAGATTGTTTAATTTATTAGCACATCACCAGGAGTCATGATTTGTTTTTTCTCCAGGAGATTCAAGTTAAAAGTTTTGACAAATGTACAATTTAAAATGCACGACTCTAATGCTAAGCCTGTAATGGAGGTAAGTGGCAAGTTTTGAGACAGAAAAGAAATCAAGATGCATAAAACCCTTAAGCTGAAGTGGATGAAGACCATTCCAAGCATTCACATCCCATCTTTATGTCTAGAAGTTCAGTTCAAACACGGATGTTTTCTCTCTTCTGATTCCTTACCTGATGCCGGTCAAAGACGCCACAAGAAAGCATTACTTGAGTGGAAACAGTATTGACCAGTTACACATATTGACCACTACTGTCCAGTAGTTGAGAGCTAATGTTGACATGGTTTGGTCTATATGGACAATGCTCTGGTCAATGTAGATAATGAGGAATGGGCTAGTACAGCCTAAACATTTACTTTTGGGTTCGACCAGTGCAGAAGTTCAAAAGAACTGTGTGCACTGTAGCTATGAAACGAGAGGTTTGTGAAACGCAAGGACAAACTACAGTTGTGTGACCTGACAATCAAGACAATGTCAACACTTCACATTCAATATACTGGGATACATGATAAGTACGATGTGTGAGTATGATGAAGTATGCTGATGACTCCTGAGTCATGTGACGGCTCGGCGGTGACATTGATGTGCTCTCTCCCTGCTGTCCTGCCGTCTGACGATCGAGCCTCATTGATCCTGGGGGTGACAGGTCGTCTGAAGGAACCACGGAGCTATCCCAGAGGCCTCTCTGCTCGGCCGTCTTTGAGGTTGGAGGCTCGATAATACTCTTTCTTCCCTCCTCTGCTTGTGATTGTTCCCTTCATCTGCAGCGAGGGAGAGAGGCCTCACTGCTGCACAGACACAGAAGAAGCCACCACATGCAGAGTCCTGGCTGACAGAGCTGAGGGAGAGAGAGACAGGAGGAGAGAGACAGGAGGAGAGAGACAGGAGGAGAGACAGGAGGGAGAGAGACAGGAGGAGAGAGACAGGAGGAGAGAGAGACAGGAGGAGAGAGAGACAGGAGAAGAGAGACAGGAGGAGAGAGGACAGGAGGAGAGAGGACAGGAGGAGAGAGGACAGGAGGAGAGAGAGACAGGAGGAGAGAGACAGGAGGAGAGAGACAGGAGGAGACAGACAGGAGAAGAGAGACAGGAGGAGAGAGAGACAGGAGAAGAGAGAGACAGGAGGAGAGAGACAGGAGGAGAGAGAGACAGGAGGAGACAGACAGGATTAGAGTGACAGAAGGGAGAGAGAGACAGGAGAGTTAAGGCGTCACTGTCTCTTATTCACAAGGGGACCTGGGTCAGTGTCACTAACATGTGACAAATGACTTTGGCGGTGAAGAGACCTGTGGGGGTGAGCAGGCGCAGGTCACGGAGCTGCTTCACGAATCAATCCAAACGTTTCGATTTGACTATCGCTGGCAGACTAATGCCTAAACATGAGCAGGGAGAGAATGTGTAAAGGAGAGAAGGGATGTATGCGTTTGTGTGTGTGTCTGTGTGTGTCCCAGTGTGGCTGCAACCGATTATGAGCAAACATGATCTCCTGGAGAAAGACAATAATATTGGCATTAAACACCTCAAGAGAAGAGATGCTGTCGGTTTTTAATATATCTTAAATTATGTCAGGAAAAACACTGGAACACCACACAAAAGCCACAGTCAGTGTATTATGCTATCTCATAAAGCTGCAGCGCTCGCAAAACAATATTGACATTGGGAGCAGGCAAGCAAATGTCAGACCTTATAACATATGAAATACTTAACGTAACCAATTTCCATCTGTCAATCACCCTGGGAATAATGACAGGTGGCTGGAAATCAATACATTCCGTGCATGTGCTGCTCAGTCACTGGGCCCAGATCAGACTGGGCGCTAAACATTGATCTTATTAAACCAAAGTGTGTTTGCAACAAGTTTGCTTTCGCTGCTAGTGGTGTTGTTTCCACAGAACAACCGAGTTTTATAAGAAGAAGATTGGCTCCAATCTATCCTCTGCGTGCGTTGGCACAATGAGTTATGAGAAGCAGCGGATTTTGATCCTGTTTCTGACTGGCTGTAGTGCTCTGCAGCATTTCTGTGTGATATTCAGCTTTGTTGTCTGTGGGCCTCACACTAACCCATGTCTCCAATGCTGAGGAACACAACACAATGTGCTGTACAGTTAGCTGTGTAGCATGGCTGTGTTTGGGCATCACCTCATTAACAACACGCTGTCCTTCTCCACACATCATCAGTAAGGAGGCAGAGAGGAGGAACTCCCTGGGGCCAGGGGCTCACATCAAAAGACAGAGATGCTTTTGAAGAGTCTCACTTTATCCTTGACTGTTCGCTCAGAGACTGCGAGCCAATCACTTTCAGACAGGGTTCAAATCTGGATCTGTCTCTAGCGCTCATAGGAAAACAACTTTTTCTTTTGGTTATTTTAGCTTTTTCTGTAAGGTATTTCTCCTGGAATATGTGAAAGTTTAATGATAATAACGATGATGTACACAAGTTATTCAAACAGGTTTACGAGCTGTTTGTTGTTCTCCATTCGGCAAATGGAAATTCTGTGATCCAAGAACATACAAATCAGTCAATGAAGATCCGTACCTGAATCTGTCATGTCCGTCCTCCTACCGATGACAACTCTGGAGGGGGCCGGGCGGCCTAGCCCCACAGCAACCCAGGAGAGGGGGCCGGGCGGCCTAGCCCCACAGCAACCCAGGAGAGGGGGCCGGGCGGCCTAGCCCCACAGCAACCCAGGAGAGGGGGCCGGGCGGCCTAGCCCCACAGCAACCCAGGAGAGGGGGCCGGGCGGCCTAGCCCCACAGCAACCCAGGAGAGGGGGCCGGGCGGCCTAGCCCCACAGCAGCCCAGGAGAGGGGGCCGGGCGGCCTAGCCCCACAGCAACCCAGGAGAGGAGGGCCGGGCGGCCTAGCCCCACAGCAACCCAGGACGGGGGCCGGGCGGCCTAGCCCCACAGCAACCCAGGACGGGGGGCCGGGCGGCCTAGCCCCACAGCAACCCAGGAGAGGGGGAGCCAGCCTCCAAACTAGCGTCAGTTTTATGGTCCTGCAGCTGTGCTGGCAGTATTGATTTCGGACGTCTGTTGATGGTGCTGGACACATTTTTATGAAGTGAGGAATTGTGGGTCCACGTCGCTGGCGCCGCCCAGGAGAGAGCGCAGCAGACAGACGCTCCGGACGTCCATCACACTACGGTGTGTTCGCTCTCGTCCGAGCACCCTGGTATGCTATGCTGCGATATGAGGGCCGCAATAAAATGCTCTATTCAGTCTGCAACTGGATATTTTGTTAATGGCCCATCCTTCAATTGACATGTATACATACATGGGGAGATGTCAGAGAAGTGCCCCATATAGAGTCATTGATAACTCTCAGTAAAAGCCATCTTAGGCTAATAAAATCGCCGACTATACATATCGGGGCAGCTGTGCAATTGAATCCAGGAAATGATGATTTACTAGGGAACTGTATCTGTGTTTCCGTAGAAACCAGGACTCTGTGTAGTCAGAGAAACAGGTGGTAGAGAGTTAATATTAGCAAGGGGAAAGACAATTAAGAGACTTGCACATTTAAATTTGTTGTTTTTTAGTTGATTAGATTATATTCATATCTTTACGGGACTTCAGGTTTTCATACTGTACATGTATGTTGTAAAATTATATGCTGTCAAAGTATGTGAAAAAAAAAATTCCCGATAACAAATTAATATAGTTCCAAATACTGTGAATGTGTGGCGTTGCCTGGTAACTGACTGTGTGTGAGGGGGTGAATCCCATTGTCAGCGTCACAAAAGCCGGCCCTCCCCCCCTCCACCCGGCCCTCCACCCGGCCCTCCACCCGGCCCTCCCCCCCTCCACCCGGCCCTCCCCCCCTCCACCCGGCCCTCCCCCCCTCCACCCGGCCCTGCCCCCGTCCAACCGGCCCTACCCCCCTCCACCCGGCCCTGCCCCCCTCCTCCCGGCCCTCCCCCCCTCCACCCGGCACTGCCCCCGTCCACCCGGCCCTGCCCCCCTCCACCCGGCCCTCCACCCAGCCCTGCCCCCCTCAACGCTGGCACAAACACGGCATCCTTTTTTAGCAGGGATGCATCTCACACAGCCCTGCGTCTTAAACAGCAGTCCAGGGCTCATCTCTGATATGCCAGGGTTGTTTTTGGAAATATATCATGTCGTCACTCCGATGATGGATAGGGTACAAACTCATAAATCTGGGGAGGATTTGTAGAACAAATGTTGGTCAGCCGTGATGTATTGTGAAACATAAACTGAAGCAAACTATCTTGAAGAACTCGCTCTCTCTCCTTTCACTCAGTCAGGGGTCGTCCGCCAATGAAAAGACGAGAGTCTTGTTCGTGAACCATAAATTGGCACACATTCAGTACTAAATTTGTGGATGAGAAACCTTGATAACAGGGTGCTGAAGACTTACAAGACAAGGTCACGTTAACTTATTTGTTGTCTGACAAAATAAGTGGCATGTGCTTCCACAGAAGGATTAACAGAGAAGTCCACTATGTAGAAGCTACAAGATGGGTCCGGACATTTCCCCTTCCCATTTCAGTCTGCCCTTTGCCGTGAATCATTATTGTTGTATTTCAACATGAAAGGCAGGGGAGTGAGAGAGGGGAAGCCCAGGCTGGAATCAAACCTGGGTACCTGTGGTAAGGCCTCGGCCAAAACAGCATGCTCTCTACCCTGAGCCACCAGAACACCTCTCACACACAGGATATGACACCAAAATGTGAGCTTGCATTCGGTTCCCTCCCATGGTAAATATCATGGACATGAACAGAAGATACAAAAGTACAATACACAAAAAAATGAAGTGATGTTCCACCCTGGTCATTGTCTTTCTACCAGGTGTGCCCCACCAATAACCGCCTCGGACATTTGCTTTGACTTAGTGACATCTGGTTCCAATGATCGTCCACCAAAGATCAGGAGATGGCAGGAGGAGGGGGTGGAATTCACAAACTGGCCCGGCAAAACAGAAACTAGGATTCATCTGCATAGACGGGCGATTTTGGCGGGAGCCCGTGTTACGTTTGTCTCCATCCCATGTCGTTCTGCCATGTCGTTCTGCCCTGTAAACAAGTGGGTTTCACGTCCTTGCTGTTTTCAGTTACCACATCAGCACATTTTCATGGCGTGAGTCACTTGTCGGGTCTGTAGGGAAAGACAAGCCTCCGCCCAGCTCACGGGGAGATACTTCCCCCACAGTAGGAGCTCGCTTGACAGAGTTGGAAACAGACTAACATATGTTTGGCACACAGGGCTGTGGAGACCAACAGACTCTTCTCTCTCTTTTTTTTCTCTCTCTGAGACCTGAAGTTACAGAACTGTTGCACCACGCCTCTCTATTGTTTGTAGAAGGCTGTCACAATTTGCTCCCAGCCGAAACTGTCACACTCGTCCAATTGGAACCAGCTCTTTTCTCTCTCTCTCTAGCTTACACACACACACACACACACACAGAGACACACACACACACACACAGACTCACTTGCTTACAGAGGGGCCTGACACCGCAAAACGTCAAAAACTAAATATTTGGGGAGGGTGATATCATGCTGCCAGGTCTCTGCATCGGAGTGTGAAGCTCAAATGTACTTTCAAAGACTCCAAAGCCCATCTCATTTCAACTACCAATATGCAGAGCCTATCCCCAGCTGCCATAGCCATGCCAAAGCAATTTGTCTCTTTTATTGCTTTTGGAAGCCAATATGTTTTAATTAAGGGAATACGTAAGCACAAACAACACCATAAATAATCCTTTTCCCAACCCATGACAAAGGAATTTCGTCAGATCTTTTTAATTTTTTTGCCGTCATGGCATACATACTACATTAATTAAATCAATTTGGGTGTTGTTATTGAACCAGGGGGAGGCAACTCGTTTTCTCCTGGAGCACAATGTGTCATGCTTATTTGTGGCCATGGTGATCTGGCTGTGAGCGTGTCCAGGGAGATAGCAGGGTGAGCCTGTTCTCTGATCAATGTAGCTGTTGGCACATTTTACGGAGCCACAACAGTGTGTTTATTTATCAGTGTTTATTTGCAGTGTAAACAGTGTGTTTTTTTATTTATTAGAACACTTTTATCCAAAAAGACATTTAGAACAGGGGGAGATTCGAACCTTCAACCCCTTGTTCTGCAGTTATGTGTCTAACCATTTGAGCTATACCCCCCAAAACTGAGCCATCCAACAGCCCACAGTCTGGCATTGTTTGGTTGTGTGATGGGAAACAGCGTGTGCAGGAGATCTAGACTCAGACTGAGACCCATAGCCCACCTGACTGACCTTTTGACCCGGAAGTGAATGGCCACTAGCAGATGAAGGAGATAGTGTGGATGACCTTGTGTAATAGTATTATCACAACAAACAGGATGGGGTCCCAGACAGGGGTCACGCACAGGGGTCACACACAGTGCAGCACAATACCTCCAGTGTCACCCAACATTCCTGGAGCTGCATAACAGTGTCTTTCATGTCACTTGAAGACATGAAATTAAGTTTTGTGTTGAATATACAACCAGACAGTAACGTATACCCCATCGCCGAGGTTGATAGAACAGAGCAAATGGTTTGGCTAGGAGGTTTTAAAATAGGAACCTCACAAAAGAATTATCCAAGTGAATGTTTGTTTATTTATACATCCAGGATGAAATCCTTGGGTTGGGAAAAAAATTCGGAGGAAAGAGAATGAAAGAAAAGTAGAAATGTTGGGAAAGGGGATCTCCTCAAAAGACTGGATTGAAAAAGGATCTAGAAGTCATTTGGATACTTCAGTACAGTGGAGCGTATGGCTATTTGATCCCTTGTCATAGAAGGTCTCTCATGAAATTCTATTTTAAAACAAATCCTTCTGTACACAAACATGTTGATACTATTTGGTACAGATTAAGTTGTGTTGTTTAAATGGTTCATTATTGCCGAGACCTATCCGAGAGACCTGATCCCACAGATTAAGTCAGCTTGATTGTATTTGTCCATGGATTACATGGTGCCATCTATTCAAGGACAGGTCCACAAGTGTGGACTCCCTGTGTTGTTGCAGTGCTTAGAATGTTCTCTGTAGTTGAGAGACAACACTGTCAGGAAAACACTTGGTGAAGACTCACTTGATAGTTCTCATTTAGTCAGTTAGAGTTGGAATCAATGAATGACTCGTCATCAGAGTCGTTGGTCGCGTGAACTGAGCAGTTCACAGCGAGTTCACAACTGTTGTTGTTAAAGTTAAGGTGAATCCAAGTTGTCAAAATGTGCAGTCCGGATCTTTTTAGAACGTGATAAACTAGCAAGTCTGCTCTCTATGGAAACTGAAAAAAGAAAAAGAAATTCTGCAGCTCATGACTCAACTACATGTCATATATTTTCCATCTTTCTCTTTACAAAGTGGGCGTGCCTCTTCCCCTGTCCTCTAGTGTCACCGTCCCATCACACTGGGCTCTCTGCTGGCTCTCTGCTGGCTCTCTCCTGGCTCTCTGCTGGCTCTCTCCTGGCTCTCTCCTGGCTCTCTGCTGGCTCTCTCCTGGCTCTCTGCTGGCTCTCTGCTGGCTCTCTCCTGGCTCTCTGCTGGCTCTCTGCTGGCTCTCTCCTGGCTCTCTGCTGGCTCTCTACTGGCTCTCTGAGGCAGATAGGGATGCGCCCGTCCCTTTGAGATGGCACACAGACCTTCTCTTTCTTCAGAGATGTACACCAGCATCTGGCAACAGTCAGCCCCCCGGCGCCCCTTCCTGGAGACAAGTATGTTGTGTGATCAGGTTCCTCCAGCCTCATTTATTAGATGAAGTGATGCGTCACTGTGGTGTGTCATGCGTCGTGGTTGGGGATGGGAGGTAGCGGGTGGGGGGTGATGGTTAGGGGGGTGCTGGGTCTTTCATGCCGCTGGGAGGGAGAGGTGGAGGCCAGGGAACGAGGGAGTATGACGCCTCCCTCCCTCCTCTTCTGTCAGTCACTCTACCGCCACACATTCGTCATTTGTCGACAGGGAAAGCAGGTATTTTCAGAATACAGTCGGTAAAACACTTTCTCTTTCCCTCTCTCTCTCTGTGGCCGAGACACCGGAGCTGTAGTTAGAGTCTCTGTAGACATACAGGGTTCAGCAGCAGTCTCCCTACGCTGTTCTCATTCCCGTCAGGTACCCTGACAGTGACTGGGAGAGAAGGCCGGGGGTCACTGCTGACTAATTTCTCCGAGCACTCAGATTGTGTAAGTAATGGACCTCTTATTGCATGTTCACAACCATCACTGCAAACAAGCCAGGAAAAATCCATACAAATTCCCCCACGTGTGATAGGTCCTTTGGAGGGGGGGTGGGGCGAGGGGGGGGGGGGGGGGGTGGGCACCATCTTTAAGGTACAGCCATCACTGCGGAATAGGCCTAATGTGCAATTTAAAATCAATATCTTTAAAAAATGCTTTTCCTACCTGCTACGGCATCATCTAAATATCAATAGGGCCCCTCAGTTCTTCAGAGAAAGCCAGGCACGATGAATCTCAGATCCAGGGTGCTTTGACCAGGGATTTCTCTCTGTCTATCCCACAGAATCTGGCTCTCACTGTCTCTCTTTCAATTTTAATACAGCGCCACACTTGGCACATGAGGTTTAATAAAGTAACGTAGTGTCTGACAAGCCAGGTGTATCTTCAATCCTTTCATATTCTAACTAAATCCCAAAGAAAGGTGTTGGGGATACTAAGAGAAGAAGGGATGGAGAGAGGGAAGGGGAGAGGATGGGAGGGAGGGAAGGGGGGCATGTTTTTTTCTTCTAAGATGCCCGAGGAATTCTCTTTTTCTCTCGCTTCTTCGCCAGATCTCCGAGTAGCTGTCTTATCTGCTGGTGTGTCTAGCTCATGTGTGTCTTACACTAAAACATATTGCATTCCCCCAATGATGACCTCTAGGCCTGTACTTCACAGGTGTAGCACGCTTTTTTCGATGAAAAACTTCATGGGATGTTCACATTTTCCTTTCTTTTAGGTCTTTGAGGTCTGGCTTTGGCTTCCTTTTGGCATTTATTGAAGGAAATTTGTTGAAAGTATGGTTAAATTGCACGGCTCAGACATTTTTAATTATAACTGAATTTGTAATTCCTAATTTCTTTATAAGTACGTCTTAAATTAAAATGTGTTAATTTAGTAGCTAAATCCAAAATTATTAGTCTGGACTGCAATTTCAGCATTTTAAGCATTTGACCTCTGTCATGTACAAGGCTTTTACATCCCTTGTGAACAATCAATAACCAAAGGGAAATGACTGCTAAATGACTGAATGTAATGTAAATGGGATATAATGAACTAGTCACCTACATTTCCCATGACCTCTGTTTTGCTTTGCCCTAACCAATATGACAATATAACTCCATGTCCTAGTGTTATTCAAGGCCTGAAAATGAACAATGTGATCCATCAAAGAAAGACAACTTTTAACTTTTAATGCAGGATTCCCTGCATTCAGACGATAAGTAGTCTTATGAGAGAGATGTGTTTCATCGCACCATATTTTTATTTTCATTTCAAGACCATCCAGTAAGACTTTGGAAAAAGTGCCTTTCCCCCAAAAAGGGGAAAAAAAGTAATTAATGTCTCTGTCTCTGCCATGTCTTGTGTTTGCTCATCTCTTTCCATCTGGGTTCAATTATGGGTGGATTCTGATGATAAGACAGTCAGGAGCTGGGTGACTCTCAGCACACACACTGCAACACAACGCAAGTTTCTCCTCTACATGATTGTAACTTAGAAGTGTTTTATTGCGATTCGTAGTTCTTCTGTTTCTTTTTGGGGGGGGGGGTGGGGGGGTCACAGTGTTGAACTTATCGTCCTCATCCTTGATACTGAACTGAAATCAGGAGGGAATTATCAGGCAGCAATGGTGAAAATGTCAGTGTTTTTGAATGTTTAACTTTTAGTATTGTATTTAGTTTGATGAAGAACCTCCAACAACCACATCCCCCCCAGCGAGGGTGATGACGAGGATTGAATCAAATGACTAAATGAGGGATGTCAAGGTTGGGCGGTAGGGCTTGCCAGGGAACAGACACAGCCCAGTCTCATTAAGACTGGACCTCGGACAAGGTCAAAGGGCGCTGTCATGGTGACCCCTGGTTCACCCCTATTTGACCCTGGTCACTCGGCCTGAGGCTCGTCACCGGCCACGGTGACCCTGCCCTGACCCCTCCTATGCTGACAAGCTGATTGGCCGATGGGGTCAGTCTGTGGACATGAAGGCTGGAAGCACTGTCTCGCTGACCATGTAGAAACTTCATAACTTTAGTTTGAAACCAGTAAGCCTCATGTTGTGTGCGTTTAATCAGTCAATTTTGCTTGGTACAAAAAACGAATAAGAAAAAGAGTTTGAGAGCTCATGAGGATGGTGAGATAGTTGCCCCTCGTAAACATACAAACCTTCATCTCAAAAATAATAATGCTCTAAATTGTAGATATGCACTGTTATTTAATGGTGCCGTCTATTGTTATGGAACGTATTATCATAAGACATTTGTACTTAGCGTGAAACTGTTTGGCCTCTGGCCACTAACATGTTTGATTTAATAATGTGGGAATTTTGCGCTGTTTTCCTTTCATTAAATTTAAGTTGAAAACAGAAACAGAAAGCCACTTGCTTTAAAGCATGAACTTTACCGCCCAACAACTGTCAGATGCAATATGACCATCTGGATTCAAAAGAGAAGCTTTTTTACAGGATGTCCGTTTTAATGCAACGGTATTTTGTTTTTGGAGCTTCTCTCTCCCATCGCTTTTCTCCCGCTACGCATGGAGCCTGGAAATTTGCCGGTGACCACCCATCCTAACCTGGGTCTGTTTCAGCAGAGGAGGCTCTGAGATTTAGGCCGCAGAGAAGCCAAAGCCCTGGAGCTGCAGGGGAGTATTTCCGAGGTTGGGATGAAGTCTGACTCCAGCCTGGGAGTCACCAGGACCCGGGGAGGAGGTAGGAGAGGGTTATGGGTACATTTATATCTGCGTTCTTGCTAGTGGGCCAGTCTGATGCATCAGAGAGACCACAGCGTTGGGGACGAGGCTGTCGTGTGCTCTGTGGCCCAGCGTTCTGTGATGTGAGCCTGGGCACGTTGGAGAGAGGGCTTGCTGCTCGTCGCCCTCCAGAAGGAGGGGGGGGGGCTGCTTCTGGTCTTCATCAAACTGATTAACTGGTGGCTGTGTGATTGTATTTGTAACCTCCACTATAAAACTATTCTTGAATATTTTTGGAGGGCATTCAAATTCATGAGTAGATTTTAAAACACACAAAGTCACGTTTTAAATATATTGTAGATTAATTGTTTCATGACATTTTTTTCTTCCCCAAACTGAGAAACTATATTGGTCCATACACAGTATGATATTAAGTACTTATTAGGTTTATCATCATACTATGCACGTTGGCTGGAAAATTTCAAAATAAACGGAAATTTAAGGAAATCTACAGTCAAAGATTAACCGGCATCAACCAATTAATATTATTAAAATGATATTTACCAATGAGCAGGCACCACCGTAGAGCTGTGTAGCACGCAGACAGGAAGTGTCACGTGACGCATTCTGGGAAAGGGTCGAGGCAGGCCACACTTCTTTCCCCGACAACGAAACATCAACATTAGTCTCACGGTAGCCGAGGACGAAGAAATTGACTGGATTTCATCTGGGAGTCGGATTCCAGCTCTTTCATCTTGGTGCTGGAGGCATGTTCCCTAAGCAGATGGCCCCTGGAGACCCACATCGCAGGGACGAGGGTGAAAGTCAGGCTTCGAGCGGGTGTGAGGGTTAAGTTTAGGGTCAGAGGTCATATGAAGGTCAGGGTTACGGCCAGGTTAAGGTCAGAACGGGGTCAGAATGTCCAGCCCCTCAGGGCAGTGTTTAAGTGATCCTGTTTTCAGTAAACCACAACTTCTGTCCCCTAATTAGTAGGCAGTAGTCAATAGACTATGAGCTTTAGTTATTTACCTACAGAGCCAAAACACATAACTATGTCCCTATCTATACCATAGTCCCACACAAACTACTATTTATAGGACATTCAAGAGGCTCTGTTGGTCAGTAAAAGTAAAAGGATGCATCTGTAGAAAGTGACGGTTTGATATCATTACACCATTAACTTACATTTAGTCGATGCTTTCATCCTTCTGAACTCGGTTCTGTGGGGGTCCTCTGAGTCTCATGACAGTTCTGAGGGGACTGGGGACAACGCTTTCATCAGGACTCTGATCCACATCAGGGAGGAGCCGGTGATTTGCCAGGCTGAGTTATGTGCCCTCTGATATGATTTATTTCAAACGTCAACAAAGATATTATTTATGTTTCCATGGTATCTCTCGCGCCAGTTGTTGATGATGTCACCCTTGGCTGTCACCGCTGATTCTGTGGTCTGTGCTGCATTCTGGGAAACCCAACACCGTCCGAGCAGGGGGACTGGGCGAGCAGCGTTGAATGTGCTCCTCTTCCTTGTGTCCTGCCGTGGGGTGCAGACGCTACGTCATATCAGACCCACACACACACACACACACACACACACACATGTATACATACCCCCCCCACACACACACACACATACACATTCCCCCCAAACACACACACAACCCCCACACACACACAACCTTCCCCCGGCATTTTCTACCCACCACAGGATACCAGCGGTTCCTTCTTCATGTCGTTCCTCCAAAACCAAAATTACCCTCCCAGAAGACGAGGCATTAGGCTCAGGCTCGTTGTCAAACATGGAGGGTGTGCAGCAGGCCGGCTGCCATGAGGAGCAGGGCTTCCAACACGGTGCTGTTGTCAGAGGATTTTCAGGCTACACCAAATGTATCCGCACCCTACGAAACCACTTAGCGTTTTACTGTGTGACTTAACTGTCATAAATCAAATGTCACAATTGGTTAAGTGGAGGGAATTATCTCTTGTCAAATCAAAGCATTTTTTATTTGTTTCTTTATTTTCTTTAAAGGTGCACTTTTTACAGTAATTTGTCGTTTATTGATGTCATGACACAAGATTTCACGGAACATGCTCTCCTTTGTGAATCAGCCCTTGAAATGAAACAGTCCAAGGTAACACTGGAAGAAAAGAAATCCTGTACGATATTCCACCCATTCATTATCTCCTTTTCTCTGTCTGTCCATGGTCTTAGAAAATCCTACCAGGGGCATTCTCAGGCTTGGGAGGGCTTAAGATCTCATCAAATGAGCTGTCATCTGCTTAGTTATTGGGTGCTTACAAATAACCAAGATGCAGAACTTCAGAAAGTACTCGTTTTTAAAACCCTCTCTGGTGTAAGGGAAAAATAGCTTTTCAAATGTATTATTAATATGTTTCCAAAACTAGATCTGGATAATACAGCACATAGGATTAGCCATAGGAATTTAATATAAAATCTATTCAGCCTCTTTCGTTTCTCTCACTCCCCCCTCTCTCTATCTTCCCCTCTATCTCCCTCTCATTCCCTCCCCCTCTCCCACTCTCTTCCTCTCTATCTCCCTCTCACTCCCTCTTTCTGTTTCTCTCTTTCTGTCTCTCTTTCTCCCCCTCACTCCCCCACTCTCTCTCTTCCTCTCTATCTCCTCTCCCTCTCCCCTTCTCTCCCTCCCCGTCCCTCTCACATGTGTTGAGTCAGTCTGTTGTTGGTTATGAAGCTGCAGGGTTCCTGGTGACAGCGCTCGAAGGGAGTTGAAAGTGCGCACCCCAAAACCCCGCCATGTGTTCTCATTTAAAATGATACTTTAAAGTTAATGACTTACACAGGGCTTATAGGTATAGCCGGCTGATCCATGGTGCTAATTTCATTGGTAGAGTGGGCTCCATAAAAAGGTCATTATGCCTGGCTTGTGTTTAACTCGTGTTTAATTCCAGGCAGAGGGAGGAGGGGAAAGTATTGATTAAATGACATCTTAACAACCAAGAGTTTAATAAATAGCTGGTGTGTATTGCACTGGAAGGCCAGGGGAGACAGAGGAAGGAGTTGTGGGGGTACGGGTGAAATGTCCATTTGATCACGGTGAAGAGGGGCAGGAATAGTGTGTGTAGAGATATGGGTTTCACTGTAGGCACCGTGATGGAAAACACTCCTAGCTCTTGACAAATTTATGTTAACAAGCAAATTAGCCACAGAGGGGAGGTAGGGAGGGATCAATAGCCACAATAAAATAAAAAAAAGTTGGTGCTGACCACATACTGTCTACGAATGTAAACTGCCATCCCCAGGTCCCACAGGGCCAGCCCCAACAATAACCTACAACCGAGCGAGACACAAAAGATATTGACACAAAGAGCGCCTCAATTTCCCCAGGCAGCGTGGTCCTGTCACATCAAACTGGCTATTAGTCACAAATTCTGCCTGCCAGGGATCCATCTTGGATCTCTAGGGGGACTTGTCAACTTGAAAGTTCTGCCACTGGCCAAAGGACATCTGCTTCCACTGGAGGGTGTGTTGAATACAAGAGGCCAGGGGTTGGCTCTGTGTTGGGAGAACACACAGGGCCACTCCACGTGTCACTTTCTGTTAAAAAGAGCAATTGACAAAAGGATGAAAAACAACCAGGGCGGGTTTTCTTCTTCTTTGAGGGAGGTGTGTAGAGTGCTGATATAGACGGTGTTCAGACCAACATGGTGTCTGCTTTACAATACATTTGAATGATTCATCACCGTAACATAACTAAGAAACTTTGATTTTTCTCCTGTCGACTTTTAGGTTGTCTATTTTTCCATTTGTGTAGAAAGGTAAAATGTATTAAACACTTTGTATATAGTTTCGGTTGAGTACCATGCACAGACTGCTTTGCTAACCAAAATACTTACTCTTAATACCAGAAGTTGTCACTCTTATGTAATAATAATAATCCATAAAAAAAGCTCTAATCTCCAATTTCAAGAACTAAAATATTTTAGCCACCATTGGCCATTTTTGTTGTTGTTGAAGGATTCTACAATATTCCCCTAAATACATTCCCCCTCAACTCGTCTGTCCTCACGGGGTCAGATTTGCCGCTGCTGTCATTGGCGTCCACGTTCCCTTGTAAATTTCAATCAGTGTCTCACCGCAGGGTGCCGCGTCCAGCCCCTCCTCACAGGTGGTCCCTGGCTGCCCATCACTCACCCCCGTCTAAGCGATCCGTCCCCCTCTTCTACACGCCTGTTAATTGCCCCTGTGTTCCTGTGGAGGGGCCCAGTTAGCCCTGGTTAATGTTTAATGCGGCCACTGCAGCGATCAATGTCCAGTTAACAAAGACACCATTACCCACGCTGGCAGACTGTGGGGTGTTATTGGAGGACTGACAGGAAGTGTCACATCACTCTTGTTGTGGAAGGGTAGGCAGAACGGTGTTGAGGTAAATACGTATTATTTTGCTAATTAAGTGGGACAGGGGAGTGGGGTTGATGCGTGTTTAATGAGATAGTTAACTGGCACTACATTGAGGGGGAGGGGCGGGTTGATGTTGAAGATTACTGCTCTGACAGAAACTGAGAGCCTCATTCAACATGCAGACAAGAATACCTCAAGATCTAAAAATGGCCTCATACCTGTAGATTTAAATAAGACGTGGACAAATATTTGGTTGAGGACATGGTTTTAAGCCGTGTGAGGTCATTGTACAGTCGTATTAATAACATAGGGCCTGTGCCTGCTAAAAAGGTCCACACTTTGAGTTCCAATAATCGTAAAATGTGACATTAATTGTTCTATCAAGATAAGGATGCATTTTGAGTTATCACGTCAACAGTTTATTACGAACACTTGCATACAAGTAAGCATACACATTTTAGGCCTAGTTGTTAAAAAATAGATTCATGATACTCCTGCATTTGCCTCACGATGAGGGGAGAGACATCTGGGGCAAGCCTGGAATACAGATGACACCAGGAAGGAAAAAAGAGATCAATTTCAGAGGCAACGGTTTGGCACATTTAATGAATTCAGTCTCTAATTCTACCTATCATGATCTCTCTTTCTAGCTCAGTTTTTTCTGTCTTTCTGCGAGGATGAAGGCCTGACTTGTGAGTGACCATCAGGGAGAATCTCTGCAAGAGATCAATTACCAATCACTCGTTAAGAAGGTTTGTTCAGCTGAGAAGGGAAGCTGTGGATCACTGCTGGACTGAGTGCATGCCAGGGTCTGGAACAGCCATCATACAAACACCGGCCTGGAATCCTTTCCTTGGCACAGGACTGGGTGATTTCCTCTCCTCAGTTCAAATGATTTGGTTTAATTGCTTTTAAATAATTTCTGTATATATAAGTATATACACACACACACAGGCATCCTCCTCATAAAAGGTGGACCCTTCGTGGTTCCAGAGGGCTGTTGGGAAGCCTGCAGGTTGATGTGAACTCACTTGATGGGCACCAGAGAAGAACCAATCTTTGCATTGTGTTCATATCTGTCACCTTTAAACACCCTAATAAACACATGCCACCTCCAAAGCCAAAGCTTTGCATTGGTACCTTTAAATCTAACATCCGTAAGTCTAATGTTCATATCATGCTGACAATTTTGTTGTGCTACATACATTCTGTATGTATTAATACAATTCAACTGTGTAAACATTTAAGTAAATTATATTTAAGAGGTGAAGATGTCCAAACGGTAAAGACTATAGTATTACGTTTTTGTTTTTTTTATGAAATAAAAGCATTTAAAATGTCACAAGCAAAACCTTTCCCCTAACAGCTTCACAACCTGGTTTACTAAACGCAGTTTACCTACAAAATTAGAAAACGACGTCTCCTACAAAGTAAGCCATACCCCCCCCCCCCCCCCCCACACACACACACACACACACAAGGAAAAAAATAGAAAGAAAAGAAAAAATAGAAATATTCAGCTTCTGCACACCAGAAATCTCATAACTTATTAGGTGCATTGGTGGAATACCCTATTAGGAATGAAGGTAGAAGGAAGAAGGAAGAGGGGGCTTTACTTTAAATAGAGTAGTGCCAACGCACATTTATTGGCTCTAATGTGGTACAGCCGACCCCCTGCCACAATACTGGAGCTCACTGGGCCGACACAGCCACAGGGAGGGGAACATAATAACCTTTTTAAGGGTACGGCACGTCGCTGGATCGTGGAATAAAGACTTCACTGTCGGCGCGAGTGAGAAAACGAAGGGCCTCGCCCCAGATGAACATAATCTTTTGTTATTACGTTGTTAATACGTTTTCGTTCTGCGATCTGGTCTCAAACAAACTCTCCTTCACGAAGACCCCCTCCCTCTCCCTTCCCCCTCGTCTCCGCCTCGGTCTTCCTGGATAAAAGAAAGAAGTTGATTTCTGTTTGTCGTGTGTGTAACCTTGTGTGCAGAAAAGATATGCTTGTGTCGGCAATGCATCTATTGACTTTGAGCGTAAGCTCGAGTCATTTAATTACATAAAATCTTTTTTTTTTTAAGAATCCTAGTGTAAAATCTGTTGAAAGCGGCACATTTCCGTGTCTTTTGAACGTCATGGTTCAACTTCCACCCTGTCCTGTCACCTTGTGACGTGAACCGAAGTCCTGTCCCACAATCCCTTGCACCTGGTGCTGACACACTGTGCTTAGGTGGCCAATCGACTGGCCGATTGATTAACCGATTGGAAATATGAACTGGGGGATGCTCCTTCCAACATCCTCCATGTCACTTCCAGTCAGTGTCACAAACACCTGTCTGGAGCAGAAAACTGCCCCTCATTAGCATTCTAATTAGGAGACAATCAGATACTGATCAATCTCAGAAAACACTGGATGTGCAGACATGCACAAGCATGCAGATGGCCACACATACACACACAGATTCACTCACACACACACAGATTCACTCACACACACACCGATTCACACACGCACAAACACAAAGATTCACACACAAATGCATACCCATACACAAACAACTACACGCCCACACAAAACAAAGCACACACACACACATGATCCTTCTTTGATATGGTACATTCACACCCCATTACACAGAAGTTATAGGGATTTTTATAATCCCATCAAAAAACCTCTTGGCTCCCAGCTGAAGAGAACCTATCAAACGCGGTCCAGTCAAATGTGGACGAGCACATTTCACAGACACGCAGAGCACATCTCCACAAGCCAGACGGAGAGATGGAGCATGCATCCTAGATGAATGCAGAGTGACAGGTATTGCATATCATATGACGGACAGCTCCTTTCTTCAAGGAAACCGTGATAAATAAACATGTGCCCTGTTTGGCAATATGTCAATGCGGGTGTTTTACGAGCCTGTGTTTTATGCAGCCGTTCACTTGAACTTCCTAAAGCTGTGGAGCCGTGGCTGGGGACCCTGCCCAGGCCTGTGCCACTGCAGCATTATGCAGAAAGCAGATTTGATTTGATTTAGGAACTATGACTGGCTGAACATCATGTGCCAGAGACCAGGAAAGAGACACCGTCATTGATTGATTTTTATATTGTTGTTGTCTGAGATCTTAACATGCCAGAATTTACAACCCTGGGAATAATAATGTCATATAAAACAGACCAGAGACACAGGGCCCCCCTAGCTCTCTCTCTCCCCCTTTCTCTATACTGCTCTATTTCTCTCTACTTTCTCTCCCTCTCTATTACTCTCTCCCTCAATCTCCTCCCTCTCTCTCTCTGTCTCTCTCTGTCTGTCTCTCTCTCTCTCTCTCGGGTTGTCTTATCATGGTCATTTTCAATTTTGAATTTATTTCATCTTCTGGGAGAATATGAGAAGTGTTTGACACTTGGGAAGGTGATTTTATGGACGGTGCGTGTGTGTGTTGTGCTGTTTATTATGGTGCGTGTGTGTGTTGTGCTGTTCATGACACATTAATAGACAGTGTTTTGCAGGTCCACCTTCAGATCGTATTTCCATTATTGAGTTCAATTTTACTGTTTTTCTCATTCATTTTTTCCAAATTTATAAAGCTGTAAAGGAATTCATGGTTGCAGTATGTCATTGCCGAGGGCCCCCTCAACACACATACACACCATTAACAAAATGGAGCAGTTTTATCATGTTACAGTTGGACAAACTGCCAGTCAGGTCAACCCTCCTGGCAGCAGGAATGTCTGGTCCTGTTCTGGACTTCGAGGGCAGCTGTTTCTGACAGAATCAAAATCAACGCCCTTCCTTTCACCACTTTTCTAGAAAACCTTCTACAGTACAGTTTTATCCAAAGTGAGGTACAAACAGCCTCCAGCATAGCAAGCACAGCAGAATATAGGATGACTCGATCTGTTCCACCCAGGTGTTTAGGCATCTGTCTCTTAGCTGGCCCCAGGTACAGGCAATATCCAGATGACCATCCCTCCATCCTTCCAACCCTCCATCTCTCCATCCCTCCATCCCTCTCTGTCTGTCTTCGTCTGGGGGTGCAGGTGTCACTCTCCCCTCTGATCCCCTCCCCACACCCCCCTTCCACACTCATGTTGGTGCAGAGTAATTGCTCCCTTTTCCCCCCAAAAAAATGACAGGACGTTGACCCCACCGAATTATTGAATTTTCATTGCTTGCCTTAGGCCCTGTCGGCGCTATTCAATTTTTGCCTGAGGAGGACAACCTATTAAAAGAGAGGAGTCAAGAAACGTGTTTTTTTATTTTTCTGATTGCCCGAAGAAGCCATTACAACTAGACAGGACAGGACAGGGGGCAGGAGAGTGGACATATACCTTTCCCAACACACACACATATATACACTCACAATCACACACACACACATATACACACACACATATATACACACACAATCACACACACACAATCTCTCAATCTTCTGAAAAGATACATACAAGAGTTCTCCACCACAGGCACAAACAGCACACACACAACCATACACCCACACACACACACAACCATACACCCACACACACACACAACCATACACACACACACACACACACAACCATACACCCACACACACACACAACCATACACCCACACACACACACAACCATACACCCACACACACACACAACCATACACCCACACACACACACAACCATACACACACACACACACACAACCATACACCCACACACACACACAACCATACACCCACACACACACACAACCATACACCCACACACACACACAACCATACACCCACACACACACACAACCATACACCCACACACACACAACCATACACCCACACACACACACAACCATACACCCACACACACACACAACCATACACCCACACACACACACAACCATACACCCACACACACACACAACCATACACCCACACACACACACAACCATACACCCACACACACACACAACCATACACCCACACACACACACAACCATACACCCACACACACACACAACCATACACCCACACACACACACAACCATACACCCACACACACACACTTTGACCCCCCCCCCCTTTCTCCAAAAGAGAGCGGACACAATTTACATGACTTGAAGGGAAGTGACAGTCAGCAATCAGCCAGGGGAATAGGGTTAGTACCTGCTGCCTGGATCACTATTACAGTCTGCCTGGCAGCTCCGTCAGATCGCTTATACCAGGGCTGACCTCCGACCCCCACACATATCAACCAATTGCCCTTTAGTATAATTATGTGGAATAATCTTTTGGAGTTTGATTTGAGGGAGATGGCCAGGGAGCCCGCTCCTAATTTATTTTTTCTCCGTGTTAATAAACACTCCTGCAGCAGGCCGCTCTGGATCCTAAGTGAAATACCCCGAGAGCAGGAGGTCAAAGTTATCTATTTGCCCGTCGTCGTGTCCAACTGTCAGTCGGTTTGTCTGTCCATCTTCCAGGATATGGGTGGATGAACACCGAGGGGGATGCCCCCCCCCCTCTGATCCTCTGATGATGCTTTATTGATGGCACCAGGACGTCCCTCCTGGCTTGATATCTCATCAGAGCCTTGATGAGCAGCTCTCACAAGGAGATCAGAATCACACACACATTCATATCAAACTGTCCCGTTGACATGATGCTGTCACTTGACTTTTAGAAGTTTGAATGTTGAACAGCACTGCAGTTTACATGTGCTCGTTGATCTTAACCTAAAATGACAGAACTGTGACATAGGAGAATCCTTCTTGAACATGAGAGGTCATCTTTGAGTGCTCCTCTAGACCAAAACAGTGTTAAAAATCCTGATGTTGCCTTTAAGAGCCAGCTAGAGATTCTGACACTATTCCAGGCAGCGAGAGATTGAAGTTCCCTCAATCTGACGGAAAAACATTTTGACTCATAGATTTGGCCTACCCTACTGCACCTCAAGAATGCTTATCACATCAAACACTCATGAGCCAACTCTTCTCTCCTCTTCTCCTCCTCCTCTACCCCTCCCCTCCATTAGCCAGGCAGGGTGATGAACAGTAACACTGCTCCTAACCTCAACCCGACACACAAACACAGCCCTGCTGAGGCTGCTGGGGGAAGCTTCTCCTCACACAGCCCTATTAGGCGCTGGGCTTGACCTTAATCATACACTCCTATCAAGGATCCGTGACCCCGGCCTCCCAGGGGGGCCCAGCTCATTCACAGACGGGGGCTGGCCCCCCCTGCCTGTTTAGGGCTGGGAGCATGGGGGGGTGGGGGTGGGGGTGAGAGGGCCCCTGATCAGCCACCCATCTCATTGGGCCCTCCTCCGCCTAGCTGGCCTGTGTGGTCCCCATGGGATGCATCGAGGCATGCACACACACACACACACGCGTACAAACATACAGAGAAACATACCCCAAAACACATGCACGGACAGCATGCTCTCCACAGGGGGCTAACGTCAACACAGGTCACTGTCACACATCATGTGACGCTCAGGACGCATGGTTATTCGCTAGCGTGTCTGAGAGAGAAAGGTACTTCTGAAGTAAGGTTCTTATTACAATAACCTCTTTTCAATCTTTTTTTTTCTCTTCTGAAAAACTGTTCTGTTGATTAGCATGAGCTACGGTGTGAGAGACTTCTATCTGCTTGGCAGAGTTTGAAAAGTCTGGAAAGGGCAGAAAAGAAATCAATTCAGACCTGACAAATGTAAATAAGGTCTTATCGAGCAGCAGCAGAATCGACTGCATCAAGACAGCAAATGTTCCACTCGCTTGCCTGTCATTTGAGAACATCACTGGATCAAACCTCCGTATCTTGCCCCGAGGACATCCAATTCTCCACCCCATCTGAGAGCATGGCAGCTCGTAGCACACGAGTGAGGGTATGTGTGCGTGTATGATATGTTTTAAGGGGGGGGGGGGGTGTTGGTTTGTGTGTGTTTGCTTGTGGTCCGCAACACTTTACATTTATTGAAATGAGCGCTTCCCTGGGGTGTGTGAGAGGAGCAGAGGCAGAGCTAGCGTCTATCGACTCCCCGGGATTACAGGCTGGCCCAGGCGCTCCCTCGTGTCCGTGGAGGTGACCCATGCTAGGGCAGGGTTCAGGAGGGGCGGGGGAGGGGGGCCGGGGGGCCTGGGAGGGGGGCCAGGAGGGGGGGGGGGGGGGGGGAGACCGCTCCCAGGCACAGATTAGTGGCTCAGGGTGTCCCAGCAGAGACAGTGTGAAATGATATGGAGCACGCACACGCACACACAGAGGAACTCACATCAAACAATGCTCAGATCAGCATAGACAGGTACACACACGTCAATGAGGGTGATGGACCACAGTTAGATAGTTGGATCACTGAATAAGCAAAAATATTTATTGAAGGACCATGTAGAGGAAATTATATTGTGTATGGCATGCATTTAGCGTATTTGTTTATGTTAGAAATAACTTAATCGTTTGATGACTATGATGCCTTTGTATTCCATTTACAAAAACTTTTTTTATCCCTAATCATGCCTTGTGAAATTGAGAACGGTTCCGTGGATCAGGAGAGTACTTTGAAGTGCCTCCTAAATGAGACATTTCTTGCAACATATAAATTTGTGTGAATCAAGCCTGAAAGAGTGGAGCTGATCCTGCGTTAAGGCCCCTAATTGCGTTGAGAAAAGCACAGCGCTGTGTTGGAACAAGGTCTTCCATTACACTGAGAGGCCTGAGATGCTTTCAGATGTTAGCAGGTAGTAATTAAGGTTCAGGGATTTTAATTGGTTGTCTTGTTTCATCAAAGCCCCTTGTCTTTGAAGTTACAATCAACCATATCATTATTTTACTTTTTTTTTGTTATATCTTAACGTGTTTTCACAAAGGACATGAAAAGCGAAATAAAATTTAAAAAAACATTTTTCGCAAACACAATTTTCTTCATTCTTTTTTTTTTTTTACTCTCTCTTTTATTTTACAAGTTGCAACAATGATATCAGTTACCCCCTCGATGTCTAATATTATTCTAACATGTGTGAAAAAGGGCTTGTGGTTTCATACATGGAGAATTGGCTAATCAAGAGGCTGGGGAGAAGAATGAACTACTTAGGTCCTGAAGTGCTTATCTGCCGTACGAGTGCCGTAGAAGCAACATCGCCGCCTGCTCTCCACCAGCATGAAGAGGCAAAGTAATTGGATTCTTTCCCACAAAATAAGGCCTTCACCCTTGAGCTTAATTAACCAGCCAGACACAGGGGCAGCGTCCAGCCTACTCCAGCCCGCGTGCACCCCCTTCGGATCCCGAAAAACCGGTCTCTTATCGCCCGGTGGCTGTTATTACAATGACTGGGCAATGATATAGGTCAGTCGGTGGGGGCAAGTTACTGAATGAGAACAACATTTTGGCCGCTGTATGACAGCTGAAGTCACGTCGCGCATCCGTAATGAGCTTGGATGTTTTAATTTGGGAAAATACAAAACAAGTTTAGATCAAAGCAATGTGCAAATAGTGCACAAATATTAAGTGCAGCAGATAATCAAGGATTAGGTTAGCACAGTTCTAACAGTATTGAAGTGGTTAGGGCTAAGAAACTCTGAATTTTAGGAGACACTGTGCAGATTAGAAATCTGTGCATAACTGCGCAGATTAGAAAACTGAAATGTATAAATAATCTAACCCTAGTTCACCATCAAACCTTAAGCAGTTGTCAGGAGAAAGAACCTGTTATACAGGGGATCAATATAGTGACACATGCATCCACGGTACGGATATTCAACTGTGTTTCACTTCTGATTCACTGTTATTCACATAGCTAAAATAATAATTCTGAAGATATTACTTAGAGGAAGGATTTACTGTACTCTCTAATCTTCATTGTATGATCTACTTTACAGCGATTTGTACTGATACTTATAGATAATTATTAGTTTTGTATTGTTTAATTAAGTTTAAAACATATGAGAAGAAAAATTATAATTATCTTTTGTTCACCCCATCCACACAACTGCTTAGGAGCAGCACTTGTTCCCAAAAATTCACAATGAATGGCACTGGTCAATACAGTTACAAATACTGGCTTTGGAAGCACTACCACAAACACTCACAATCTATCGCGGGTCAACCACGGCTAATACAGGGCCGCTCACCATATTAACAAGGTAACATTCAGAGTAACAGCAATCTAAAGGGATAAAGCAGTGCGGTTGGTATATTGAGGGATCGTACTTTATCGTGGGTGTTGTTTTATGACAAAGTGCGTCTCAAGCCCCTTGTGCGATGCCACCGCTCGTATTATAACTCTTCCTAAGGTCCTTAGGGCCACTTTGGATGAAGAGTTGCCATCTTTCTGTCACCGTTCCCCCACACACTTTCACCGGCTCTAAAGCTCCATGTGTGTTGTTCCGTTCCCCCTCTATGTCTCCCCGAGGAGCCGACTCATTTTAATATAAATAGAACGCTTCATCATGCAGTGCCACAACCTTCCCCACGACGCATCGCTCCCGTGGTATTATACGAAGCACGCAATGCACCTCGAGACTGCACGAGGTAACACGGGAACGAAACAAACGTTTATTTCACTATCATTTCATATGACGGGTTCAATTTGTGGTCGGGTGAGATGTGCAAAAAAAGTGCGAGCAGGAGTCATTGAGCTGCATCTAAAACGATTAATAATCAAGTTCAAAAATACTGATGGAGAGTCGCCACAACACACAATGAAATGACATCGAATTATCTACAGAATTGATTTCAAACTAGATTAGCAAACATACATGGAGGTACAGGAGACACGGAAATAAGTTTACTCAACAGACTTTCAAAACAATTTGAAACTCTTTGTTGAGAACCTTTTGTTTCTTATGTGGCAGGCTTATTCTTCAGACCTAAAAGAAAGCTCTCAGAAGCAGCCTCGGCTAGCTGGACTTGCCTGCTCTAATGAGATGTGCACAGCTGTATCCCAAATACCAGGGAGATCATTTAACAAGAGATGTGTGCAGCCCTTCCCGGCTTGGGATTTCTGCACTCTTCTCTGTTGTGGTAAAGAGACGTCCAGAGGGCCAGTGGGGCTAGGACACCGCCCGGGGCATTGCCTGCCAATAGCCTCGCCCCGAGAACCACTGATTTGTGGCTTCTGATCGTGCACACCTAAAGCCGGCGCCATTGACTAATTGCACTTCATCTGGGTGAGGGATCCATCTTGGCTAACAAGAAAGCACTAGAGGTCTTCATTTAGCTATCACACCCCGTCTCCCCCAGGGACAAGTCCACTGCAGCTGCAGTCCTCTCCCAATCAACACATCAAACGCAGTCCCCCCCCCCCCCCTCCATGCCCCCACCACCCTCCCTCCCAATTCATTTTCCTCCCTCCCTCCCTCGTATCTATCTCTCCCAGAGAAAGGGGGAGGGAAGTTGGTGATGGAGGAGACGGAGACACAGTGGTGAATACTGAGCGCCAGCTTTGGACCCACCCTGCAAGCACTCTGGATTTAACAGGATATTTATTCTTTTATATCCAGACAAAAGAGATTGCACATGCCCTCCCATACCAGCCAGAGTCACTCCAGCACATCAGGGGGAAACTAGCCAGAATATAATGAGACTCCATCAAGAAGATCGTGGCAGATTTGGCGATAATCGTGAATACATCCGAAAGGTATCAGCATGGATGCCAGGACGTTGTTGTTGCAATGAAATGACGATCCACCTGATGATGCCAGGGTCAAAGGAAGGAAAATTACACCCCACATTTAGCAAATTTTTCTACTGTCGTTAAAGTGTCTTAATTTCAGAAAATAATAATGGTAATGTTCGGTACTGTTTACACTCTCAAACCCACAAACATACATCAACCTTCTCCCCAGAGACACCCTTCTGTTATACATGTATTTATTTGTCACAGTACATTTACATTTATGCATTTAGCAGACTCTTTTATCCAAAGCGACTTCCAAGAGAGAGCTTTACAAAAGAGCATAGGTCACTGATCATAACAACGAGGTAGTCCCAAACATTGCAAGCAGCCAAAACATGAAGCATACATTGTGAAAAAACTAAACAAGTGCCAAAAGGGAAGGCCCATAAGAGCATGCAGTTATACAATTTACAAATTAAAACAACATGAACCACAAAAAGTGCAGGACTGTACCCATCTACATTAAAATAAAACATATTTAAACTTTTAATTTTGTCTCGGTGTTACTCCCATAACTGCAGTCAAACACAATTCTTAGAAACGTCATTTATAATGACCAGGTCTGGAGCTGAGGTCCAGGTTAATCAACTAGGAGCACCAACAGAAATCTAATAAAAGTCCTATATCTGAACCACGTCCCCCAGTGGACAGAGGCTCATGTGCTTATTAAAATACCTTATTAATGTATGGCTTGATTGTATTTCTTAATTACAGGATATTATTAATGGTGCCACACTATGTTTCAGTCCTGGTATAAAGACCATTATATTAAATACAACCTAGTTATATATTCTTATACCATGGTCTGGGTGAATACTCGATTCTGATTGGCTGCAGGGGTGTACATTATGTAAGGGATAATGCCCGACGAGGTGTCCAATATCATCTGATAACGGACGATGCGGGGGCGTGAACCGTCCGACGGAAGCAAAAACCGTCGGACGGTTCACGCCTCCGCATCGTCCGTTATCAGATGATATTGGACACCTCGTCGGGTGTCCAATAAACACAACATAGGCTGTGCTTATTTGCCTCATTAATGACATATGTAGCCATACTACATACGTACATAGCACATGCACTACACAACATGTTAAACTGTCCACACCTAAACAGACATGGTACTATTGCTCCGTGTGGGTTTGCTGGCTTGTCTTTGTCATTTATCACCAGCGTTTCAGTCATTTGCCTTAAAATAACCAATAATCTATTGGTATTCTCTAATTGAACAACATCAGTAAGCAAACACTGGAGCCCATAACACATGCTAGTAATGCATGACAATCACCAGCAGTAATGCATGTTGACTGGCATTTTAAATGTCATGTTAATAACGCATCTGAAATGAGATAATGAGCCACTGGGGTTTCTATGTATCAGGTCATCACCGTGTCAATCAATAGCCCACTAAAAACGTCAATAAACATATGCGTGATTATTGATTGTCCTACTTGGTTATTATCATATAAAACAGATTGGTAAATATGCAAATGGTTGCTCCAGACATTCCTCGATGTCCGTCACCCCGTGACGAACACAGATAACTAAGTAACGATGTGACAGGATTTCCCCGTTTGAATATTCCAATGACGCTCCAATCATCTGATGCTGAGATTGACAGCGTGTCGCAAAATGATAGACATTTTTTCCTTTCCACGGGTCTACGTCAACTGAAATTTTTGGCCAGCAAAAAGTGATACAGCAACAAAATATGAAAACCATCACCTTTTTGCCTCAGAACTTTCTCAAATCGCAAGCAATGAAAGTCTGTGGTTGTTGTGAGACACAGCCTGCACCAGCTGGATCAGCAGGCACCAGAAAGCTTTCATTCATATCTGGCCTGATGTGCCACCCAGGGTTTACAGATATCACAAAGGGTGTTCTGAATTCAGTTCATGCTTGTTTGTTTGTGTGTGTGTGTGTGATCTAGCTATCTTTCTTGTCAGAAAACAGGAAGGTGGTAGTTTGACAAAGTTGTGTGGATACACTGCATTACCAAGCACAGAAAAGATGGCTTGGAACTCTACTGCGGGACTTTCCACTCATTAAGAATCAAATCTATTTTAATAACCTCATCAGTGACTGACCGCTGGGGAAGGAAGTTAAATATATAAATATTACTTTTATTGGATGTATGTTAGTACACCCAGTTCGTACAATGTTTTATTAGACTTGACGTGACTTTTCACGTTCCCATCTTCTGTCTGATCTTGACATTAACCATTCAGTTTTCATGCTCAACCCTAACCTCACACTACATGTGTGTAGATGTTGATGTCACTGTCTGACGTTCAAAATAAATCTCATCATTTCAAAATGAGAGCCCGTGGTGATACCTCTTGCAAGAAATCACCATTCTAGTGACATCATGTTGATCCCCCAATAAATTGTTCCATGAGATCTCTCCTACCGTTGGCAAAACATCCACTGCAATTCACATTCCTCAGTCCTCCTGTATGCCAACACCAGTCTTCCACTCTTTACCACCCCTAATTCATCCAACCATGCGGATTTCACCCGCCTATTCCCTTGCCCAGTCTTAATCCTGCTGGAGTTGAGTAATATGAGACGGAGAGAGTACCCAATTCTCATTCCCGTCCTCCAATAAGAGGGGCTCTGGAGTCTTCAGTCTCTCTCCCTCCCTCCCTCCCTCCCTCCCTCTCTCTTTCTCTCTCTCTCTCCCTCCCTCCCTCCCTCCCTCCCTCCCTCCCTCCCTCCCTCCCTCCCTCCCTCCCTCCCTCCCTCCCTCCCTCCCTCTCTTTCTCTCTATCTCTCCCTACATCTCTTTCTTTCCCTCCCTCTCTCTACCTCCCTCTCTCTTTTCTCCCTCTCTTTCTCTCTCTATTTCTCTCTAACAAGATGAGCTGTTTTCCATGTGGGCCCTTAATGCCCCTCTGAGCTTCATTCTGCAGATCCCCTATGTGCCACAGTGAAATCACAGCCCAGGCCGCAAACCTGCTTGTTGATCTTGAGATTATTGCCCGACAACAGGTTTTCCCCTAAACCCAACCCACCCTCAGTGGGTAACCCAGGCGTAAGGTAATATTGAGATGTCTTTCCTCTCTCTCTTTCCCTCTCTTTCTCTCTCTTTCCATCTCTCTCTCCTTTCCTCCCTGTTTCTTTCGGTCTCTCTGCCTTTCGTTCTTCCCCTCCATCCGTGGTCGTGCACAAGTGTTCGCAGCTGCCACTGCGCCGCTAAGCAGGTTTTAAGACCAGTCCCAGTCGAGCCCTCTCTCCTCCAACCAGGAAGATGAGCCCTCCATCCAGACCTTTTTAAGTGATCATCCTTGTATCATAACAGATTAAGGGCTACTGCTACTTCGGATTAGACCTAATCTAACCTTTATCCGCTCCCATCTTCACCTGAAACTTACAGGGACCAAGAAGTCAATCGCCTGGGCCCATGATTTACAATGACACTGATCTGTCTTCCTGCGGTCTAATTATCCGGATTAAGAAAAACACTTTTCAGTAATTATTTTCACATTGGATAAACATTAAGCTTCCACGGATTGAGTTGAGCTTTCTTCCAACAAGAAAAAAAAGAAGACCGGAGAAGGCTTACAAGCACGTAACAGGCAGATGGAGGTCCCCTCTAATAAGAAATAACCCACAAACAGGCAGAGTACATAAAGAGAAAAGCAAAGAAATTGATGCTCTTTTTGGTTCAAACGCAGGGGGTTTGTGTAGCTGGGCACACAAGTGTACACATTAAGCCGAGATGCCCTTGTCACCAATTCTATTTACATTTCAGACACGAGAAACAAGGCCTTGGCAGGGTTTCGGTTATTTTTTGTGGGGGGAGGAAACACATTTCCTTGGGTTATATTTCTTTGTGTCTGCCTATTTCTGCCTGTGTCCCAAATACACAGGTTAACACTTTCTGACATCACATTGTGTTTTGGGGTCTTTTTCTGCTAAATAAATAATTCATCCCTGGGAAAAAGGTGATCTTCATCGAATCTTTGGTATTATACTGTTTGTTATTTCAATAATACACAATTACAACATGGATTCACATCACAGAGGTCCCAGATAACCTTGTAAAGAGAGAATTCCCTCAGAGGAACCACCTCTGACCCCAAGGATGCCAGCAATCTTCCTCAAGACCACATCGCCATGGTCACAGAGCTTGCTCACTTTCACACAATCTTTCTCTCTCTCCCTCTTTCTCTCTCTTTTTCTTTTTCTCACGCTCTCTTGCCTTTTCTCTTTCTCTATCTCTTCTCTCTGTCTCTCTTGTTCCTTATCTCTCCATCCCTCTCTCTCTCTCTTATTCTCACTTTCGCTTTCTCTCTCCCACGTACAAACACACACACATCGATTACTTGAATTTTGGCAGGCGCTCACCAAATCAGAATATCAGCACTTCAAATGTTCAACAGCTTCTTATAACATACCTCAACAGATTTATGGATGATCTATTTTTCACCAAACACCCATCCAGGAAACATCCGTCCTGTTGTCACCAACACAAATTCATCTCAATGAAGTTTGGAGAATGCTTCGATGATGCCTCTAACCCCCCGCGCCCCCAGACATCCCCGCCAGATGCAGGTTAGACCTCTGTGGCCCTCTTGCCAAACCAGATGTGTCCAGGCTTTGATGTGGACACAGCTCCAGTAAAACAACAGAGAGTTCCCTACATGTTTTAATTACTTATTAATTTAGTCTGTGTTGTGACCTTTGTGGGCTGGATTGTGATGTGGGTTTACATGTTTTTTGTTTGTTTTATATTTGGTCAACTGCATGTTTCAGGGAAACACTCAGAAATATGCACAATTAGTGAGTGCTGTTATTCAGGAAATTATAATCCGTAGGATTGTTACTAATCTACTTTAAATCAGACAGCAGCATCATTTTATAATCTTCTTTGAAATGAGACGGTACAGGACGTTTTCTTTCATCCTGTCTCCTCGTTCTTTTATTGACTGAATCTCCTGCTGTTCTGTGCAAGGTGCCATGAAACCCAAAGACTGGTGATAATGTGTCAAACCCAGGGTGTTCTTCCTCCTCTGGCTCGGCCTGTACAGGAGCCATCTGTGGTCAATAACGCCTCAGGAAGAACTCAGAGGGGTAAACCAACATTTAATGTGCTTCTCCAAACATCGCTCTCTCACTGACCCCCTGCCTCACTGACAAGAGCCTGTGTAAACTGCACTCATGCTCTTAGCAAAGTTTAAAAATGTTGCATGCACGCCGATTGTTTGCTTTGCTAATCAAGCCCAGCAAGAGAAAACAAACTTGTTCTTTTTTTTTTGGGTGGAGGTTACCGTGCCAGTTCCCTCACAAGGGCAGTCTAGCATCACGTCCATGGAAGGATCAGAATGATCAGCCGTTTGTCTGCAGGGAGGTGTCTGTTACTGAACACTCAACAGAGTGTGTGAAGTTTGCTAGCCATATTAAAGAAACTGGCACTTAATAACCGTATTCGAGAAACTGCCACTTTCTGTGTCAGAATTTGTCGACACGCATGTATTGGCAGCTTAGGTATTCTTAGCCTAGTGCTTCCATTTCAGCATGTTTGACCCTGTATAATAATAAATATCAACGCATCAATAAAGTATCTTGTGGAGATGGGCCCATTCTGTAAAAAGCTGTTGTCGTAAAAGCGTATAAAACGTCCTTACATCACAACCTCAGAATGCCATCTCCTCGAAAAAGAAAAGAAAAGAAAAAACACCATTGTCTGCTCAATGTAAAAATTACACACCTAGAACCCAAGCCCATATTATGTCTCACTGACATCCTATTAGTATGTTTTATTGTCCGAAGTCGGTTGGTTGACTCAAGGGGATAAATTCGAGGAGCACAGCTATTCAATTGACCTGTCGAGTGAATCGACAAACAGATCAATCTGGCAGCAGGCCAGTCCTGGGAGGCCCCAGCGCTGCCGTCCCAGTCGGCTGTGTCAAGTCTCCTCCCAGAGACAGGAGATCCAGGCCTTCTCATGTTTGCACAGGAGGCAAGCGCCAAGCCTCACATACCTGTCCTTTGTCGAAAGCGAGGTAGTTATGAGCCAATAGCCTGACGCAACCCCCAAAATATTAAGGTGGTGTCTGCGGATCTTTCAGAAGCCATTGACATTGACATGATGGGGAAGCCCAACAAAGTAGGGAAGAGATTACTCTTTCCTGCCCGTGTAATCCATTAATTTCTCCTTCTATTCTCTACATCCAGTTGCATGTCTAGACTGGTTGTTTCTGTACCTCCAACAAAGCTTTGGGAAAAGTTAAAACTTTATCTTCTCAGGCCGCCCTCCCCCTCAGCTAAAGTCTAAAGCCCATAATATTAGTTATGTTTTATGCTGTTGTCCCCCCCCCCCCACACACACACACACAGTATTTTTGTTGTTGTCTTTTTTAAATAGACGCTGTCATTTGTCTGGTTGGAGTTTAGCAATAACCCTTGAGCTGTTACGGTTCAACAAGTATGGGTTACAGTATGCCACAATGAAACTCGGAATACTAAAATAATCACACAGTTCCTTTTTACTTAATATTCTGAAGGTAAGATTCTGACGGTAATATTCTGAAGGTAATATTCTGAAGGTAATATTCTGAGGGTAATATTCTGGTGGTGAGATTCAAGGCCGGTTTCCTTTGGGCCACAAGACATGGAGACACCTGCCTGCACAACAGGCCTCCCAAATGGTTATCAACACAATATTATTATTCCAATAACGACTGCAGGCTTCAGTCCTTTGTTTACCTTCAACCAAACATCCCCCTCAAGCCCCACATGACTGTTCCTTAACAGCCACACTCATCTCAATATCATCATTTAATTTATCACGGCTTCATCTGGGCTTGAGCTGACCACGACATGATTGAGCCAGAGCAGCACCACCCTGCGTATTCACAGTGGAATATTTCCCTGATAGTCTTTATTGATTGGTACTGTTATTTGCCATGAGGATCACTGTGGTAATTAAAATGTGACCACATTTAGCATTTGACTCCCAATCAGTCATTACCTTTGTGTCTCACTGCAGGAAATGAAAAGGTCATGTGTAAAGGTGCTTTCACATGGTGAGGATTGATGAAATGCATGACAGGCAGTTTGAAAACGATTAATTCAAATTTATCAGCGTGGATTTAGACATTTGATCAGGATGTTTGCTTACTCAAACATTCTACAGCAACATTCGGTTGACTTTGACATTATAACATTAACCACAGTTAACTGTTTATAACATATAATTTATTTTGGGCCTGTAAACTGTTAACTTAGCTTTTTATTGGAAGAGTTGGACTTCATTGGTCCCCAGAGGGAAACTTGATTGTTCCGGAAGCATTGACAGGCATGAGACAAACTCTTCACAAAATATGCAACGTAACAGGCCCTCATAACAATGTAAAAACAACATTGTAGATAGTAGTTACATAGAAGCAGATAGTGTGTCTGTGTTTTGCATTGACCAAGACAACACATCTCGTAATAAAAGTATGAGCATGTCGTCACAGAACATCTAGTGGACAAGGCTCAGCTGTTATTCCCTTCACTTTCCTAGCTGTCTACCTCTCTCCTGCCTCTCTCTTTCTTAGCTGTCCTCCTCTCTCCTGCCTCTCTCTTTTCTAGCTGTCCTCCTCTCCTGCCTCTCTTTTTTCTAGCTGTCCTCCTCTCCTGCCTCTCTCTCTTTCCTCCCTTTCCCTCTGAGCTCCTCCTTGGAGCCGGTTTCCACAGGGGAGACGAGGGGGGGGAGAGAGGGGAGGGAGAGAGGACAGAGGGAGAGATAGACGGGGGTTAGGAACTAGGGAGGGGGAGAGGGAGGAGAGAGAGGGGGGGGGAGAGGGGAGGGAGAGAGGGGAGGAGGACTCAGCCAGAGATGAGCTGGCTTAGACAAATGGCCTCTCTCCTAGCTGTATGACAGCTGGCTTCTCAATGGCTCCCAGAAGGCCCCACACTTTAGATCGACAATAAGGTACCAAGGGCGCTGCACAGTCTGAACGCCGCGCAGACGTGAAGGAAAGGTCTGGGATCCCAGATCGCAGCTGTCCAACTCTCGTTACTGAGAAGGGACGATGGGCCAGGACTTTGTCGTGCTGAGCCAATAGTTCCCCAAGGCCCAGACACCTGAGAAATCAGGAAGTTTCACACAAATAGTTTATCATCCCCGCCGCTCTCTCTCTGTCTCTCTCTCTCTCATAAATCCTGGACCCACAGTTCAGCTTCTATCAACAAAATCTAATACACTGAAGGAGCTGTTAAACAAAGCAATTTGTCACACTGTCATTTAAGTGGAATCAAAGGGGGATTTTCGCCATTTACAAAGTCCGCCTCTTATGAACGGAGAAGAATACAAGCTTTAAAACACATGACGCACATGTGTTTGGTGTACAATGTGGTGCCTCTCTGAAACTGGCTTCAGAAAGTTTTCCAATTAATAGCCCTCCTCCCTCCACCCAGGCTGCCTTGAGCGGGGGGGAGTGAGCCAAATAAAACACCACGATCATGGGAGGAACCCAAATATGTTCCTGGTTACTAGGCGATCCCTGGAAAAATCATTAAGATTACGTTACAGAAAACATTTTCATGTAGCGTGTACGTGTAAAGAGAAGTGAAGGGCAGGGATCCGATGGCCTAGAAATGTACAAACGTGTCAGTTTATAAATACACATATATCATTTTGTGTACTATGTTGTTTAAAATATACATATAGACACGTTTGTACAAGTCAAAAATAAAATTTAGGGAATATAAATTGATCATTTTAATTCCTGGATTATATCCTTGTTTGCAGAATGTTCCATGGAAGGTACTGGATGCGTGGCAGTTGGAGCTGTCTTGACCGACACTATATCAAAGAGACATCAGGTTCATTCTTCCTCTCTTTTGTATCAGGTTCACTCTGTCATGTAACACATCATTGAAGTTAAAGCACAACAACAAAAATATAAGAATATATCAAAAGCAATCACAACACTTCATCTTGTGAAGACCCCAATAGCGTTCAATGCCTGCAATCCAGCACAACTCACAAAGCATTTTACCTCTCTTATAAATTAAGGACCTGGTCATAAGCCTTCTCTGAGAACCAGCAGAAGCCTTCCCCGGGGGGGGGCAATTCACAACGAGACAGGAGGAAGGAGGGGAGGAGGAGGAGGGAGGGGAGAAGGAGGAGGGAGGGGAGGAGGAGAACAGGAGGAGGGGAGGTGGGGAAGGAGGAGGAGCAGGGATGGGGAGGATCAGAGGAGGAGTGGGGTGGGTGTGGGGGTGGGGAGGTCAGTGCTGGAGCTACTGCTTGAATTGACCCTCAAAGACAATCCAGCACGATGCAGCAGAATCTGATGGCCATGCATCAATGAGAGGGAGACAGTAGGAGAGGGAAGGCAAACGTAGATGTTTGTGTATGTGCATGAGCTGAGTGTACACTGGAGCCCTCACTGTGTGTGTGTGTGTGTGTGTGTGTGTGTGTGTGTGTGTGTGTGTGTGTGTGTGTGTGTGTGTGTGTGTGTGTGTGTGTGTGTGTGTGTGTGTGTGTGTGTGTGTGTGTGTGTGTGTGTGTGTAAATCATACCGATCTCCCCCGGTCCCTGTCCTTTAAGGGCCCTTTGGAGACGTTTCAGCTATCTTAGAAAGCAATAACAATTTATATATTTCAGAAAAGCAGAACCTACTGTGTGCATGTGGGCGTGCTGCATTGTGATCAGGTTGTGATGATGAATGCAGCAGGTCAGCTTTATTTGCTATTTGGCATCCTGACTGTGTGCAGATTCAACATTGTGAAACGTGAAAATTATCAGTATTTTTCAACCTTCAAATGTTCTTCAAAGTGAATTTGACTCATTTGTTTTGGTACTCACAGCAGGCCAGGTTCCTGATAATCCCCATTTTGATATATCATGTCTTCAAGGCAGGTCAGTTAATGAGCAATAGTTATCGTTAACAGTTTTTGTTTATCTCCTGAGCTTCAACATAAGAAACAGAACTAGCCTATTGGGGAGAAGAGAGAGAGAGAAACAGAGAGAGAGGGGAAGAAAGAGAGAGGGGAAGAGAAAGAGAGAGAAACAGAGAAAGGGGAAGAGAGAGCAAGGGGAAAAGAGAGAGGGGAAGAGAGAGAGAGAGGGGAATAGAGAGAGAGGGGAAGAGAGAGGGGGGGAAAGAGAAGGGAAGAGAGAGACAGGGTAAGAGAGAGAGAGGGGAAGAGAGAGGGGAGGAGAGAGAGAGGGGGGAAGAGAGAGAGGGGAAGAGAGAGAGAGAGAGAGAGAGAGAGAGAGAGAGAGAGAGAGAGAGAGAGAGAGAGAGAGAGAGAGAGAGGGGAATAGAGAGGGGGGAAGAGAGAGAGAGAGGGGAATAGAGAGGGGGTAAGAGAGAGAGAGGGTAAGAGAGAGAGGGGGGAAGAGAGAGAGGGGAAGAAAGAGAGGGGGGAAAAGAGAGAGGGGAAGAGAGAGAGGGGAAGAGAGAGAGAGAGGAAGAGAGAGAGGGGGGAAGAGAGAGAGGGGGGAAGAGAGAGAGAGAGGAAGAGAGAGAGTGGCATGATAAGACAGTCCTCCTGAGTTCACCAGGAGAGAGCAGATAGAGACAGATGGAGTGACTCCTGGTTCATCTCCATCTCTGTACTTCCTGTAACCTCAAAGGGAGAGAAAAAGAAAATGAACAAGGATTAGTCTCAATCTCATTCAACCAAATTATTTTAAATGATTTATTCGGTTAGCCTCAGCCTTGGCATGCACATGTTTAAGTTGACATTTCAATTCTACAAGTAATTTGCATTATATTTGACTCCCGATGACACCCTGATATTAAAGATTCTGCCGGCAGTTTTGATTTCCTCAATTCAAAGAAACGAGCGTTAGGGCTCAGGAGATGGAGATTCCTGTCAATCCCTGACCAAGAAAAAATATAGAGAATTAAGACAAGACAAGGTCTTAACTTCAATCACATTCTTAGGTGTCCACTTGTGACACTCAGCAAATCCTCCACTGGTGCATCCCTGCTTATTAAATAAAGATCCCTTACCGAACACATGTATCTGTAATGTCATGGCAATCTGGTGAAAATTAGAAGAGAAAAAAAAATGGGGATATTACATGCAGCTTCACACGAAGAGGTGAGAATCTGGTGCAGTCCTGTTGCTAAGATACTTGGCTAATGCCTAACCCATAATGCTAATCTGGTGGAATTCACGCATGTCCCCACATATTTTGGCGAGAGGGAAGACATCAGCTGGTTGGCTTGAAGGTCCCTCCACTTTAATCATGAAACCAACGTTAATCTGAAGAAAACACAACCTGTCAGTTAGAAAAGATAAAACAAGAAAATAGTGGGTTGGAAAATTGTAAAAAAAAAAAGAAGAAAACTGAGCTCCATTATGTGATAGAAGACATTTTCAAACATAGCTTCAATCATTGGCTTGTGTCTGGTTATGGATGTGGCCGTTGGAAGTCATGACTTTAGTGTGTAAACTGAGAAGTCAAGGGGGTTATTTGCATGTAAGGTGTAACTTGACTTCCAATCACCTGTGACAGGAAGTTCAGTCCACTTCCTGGGGGAGTGGTCCATTTGAGAATGTAGTTCTGGACTACTACTGTAGAGAGGCCTGTTGTCTGAAAATAGTCTTGAAAACGATGTAAAGATGTGTAAAATGTTTTTCAGAATTCCTCCCCCCCTAATGCTGTATGTTGGACAGTCTACATTTTAGTAAATATTAGTATTTAGTATTTTCCAGATCATTCTAATCTCAAAGGACTTTGTTAACTATTTCTGTGTTTGCCACATTGTCTAGGAGCTGCCACACCATACCACCTCCTCATCACGATGGTTGGCTTAGCTGCTCTATCTTGCTACATTTCCATCTATTTCCTCAAGGTCAGAGCTGTAGAGGTCGCTGGCTAGACTTGAGGCATGGTGTAATGAGTTTGGAATGACTTTTAGGGCACTGGGAGGCAATGACTAGTCCCACCTGACTCGCTCCAAAAACAATTACAATAGATTTGGTGAACAAATCGTTATCATTGAGGTTGAGTTTCTTTGAATTTCTTTGAAAATTACAGACTAACATTTGAAGCATAACACCATGCTGATTTGTCACTGAAGACCAAATAGAAATCAATTTACCAACACGGTACACAATTCCATTTAGAATGTGTTAGTGTGTGTTGACACCTGTGTGTTGACACCTGTGTGTACCCTCTGGTAACAGTGCCCATTCCTCACCAACCCAGCGGTGTATTTAGCTGTTAACAGCTCGCAAAGAGAGAAGAATCAATTGTGTTTTGGGACACCCAGAAATGACACTTTTCAATCGTCCAGCAGGCAGAAAAGAAGGGAGAGACTGATAAAATGTTTTCGCAAACCTCTTACCGCTCTCAATCTCCGCGGGGCTCTAGAGAAAGAGATGAAAACGTTTGTTTACCACAGAAAAGACGAGAGACCCTGATTTCCATCCCAAAGGTAATGGCCAAGAAGGAGGCAGATCAATAGCCATCTGCACCAATTCCTAAAGTAATAACATTCAATACGAAAATCCATTTACTTTTACTTACCTTTACTTTATTTCATTTTACCATAAAAGCCTGCATGTAGCGTTTTGGGAGAGCTTAGGCACTGTGGCTGATTGAGGGCCGGTTGCCACTGTGTTACTGCTAAGCTTGCTTGTTTTCTCTAAGAAAATTGGAGGTGGGCTAGGAGGAGTTCATCCATGTTGAGGGAGAAATATTGCTGGGGAACAACATCTTCATCAAGAACAGTAGAGAGGCTGGGTGTGCAAATGTGTCTCCAATTCGATGGACTAGTGGCAATAGTTTCTGTGTATTTTATTTCTCTCATTTAGTGTTCTCCTTTGTTTTGACTCCTTGTTCATCCTGACCTTGAAAGATGCACCTTGAAACATCATGCAACCCAACCTTTGTCACAATTATGAGAAACTAAAGGGAATTTAAGGTCTAGACAACAATCCGAACCCTAACCTCAGCATCATTGATAAAGGTATTGTTATGGCAGCTGTACATGTTAGCACCACAGAAAGGGAAGGTTGAGATTGTTTTGAAGCCTGATTCAGACACAGAGAAAAGGGGTTTGTTTTTGGTGGATTTGTGTGTGCGTGTGTTCCCAGTGGCTCAAAACAGGAAGTTTAATAAGAGCTTGTCTGTTTGGCTGAACTTGCCTTGGAGCCAGTTCTGAAAACCTCCTGCAGCAAGCTACATGCCAGGTGGACCACACAACACCCTCTCTCTCTCTCTCTCTCTCTCTCTCTCTCTCTCTCTCTCTCTCTCTCTCTCTCTGTCTCTCTCTCACATACACACACACATCCTTGTGTAATGCCAGTTTCCCTTCTTTCAGCAGCCACTTACTACCCTCTCATGAGCACCAGGACTGCACAATGTTTTAATTTAGACAGGCTTTAACTCCAATTACTCAATCCAAACAGGGCACAGGGTTTTGAATATAGAAAACCAACTACTGCACACTTATAAATGCAGCCGCAAACTCGTGAAAATTCCCTAATTCAGTCATTCGGCGTTGGTTGAGTCTGAGCATTACTGCCCCTGTGGTGACGTGACAGTCAGGATTCTTCAAGGTGAAATATTGCGTCTTACTTTCCATGCTAGGCCTGTGTCTCACTCTGTCTACCAAATTAAACAATGGTTCTGGCTGCCCTCTGTGCAACCTTGCAGCTAACTCCAGAGTCTTCCCCAAAGCCTGACAAAGCTCCTGGGAATGACAGCTATCTGTTTTGGCACTGAACTACCCTGTTGTGTGTATTGTGATACCACGACAATACCACAGCAATGCACTGTATGTATCTGCATAGGAATTGACACGATTACCTGGATACATGTTAGTTATTTACATGTTGGGTTTTGACATTTTCAGAAGAACGATTGGTTTGTTTTTGTACTGTGTGTCTGACTGACTCATGAGTTTACCCTGACCATGTGATGTCTTTAGCTATATTACACGGTGCACAAGTTCAAGTGTTCCTGATTTTGACTATATACTGTCCATCTTGCCAACAACAACAATACAATTAAACTTGGTACCTAAAATTCAGCCTTAAGCCAAAAAATGTCCAACACATCAGTGACTTCCCCTTCAAACCTTTTACCATCGGACAGCTATGATGTGGAGTGCCTGATTTTTTGGGACTTTTGTTGCGTATTCATCCCGGCTTAACTTCAACCATATCGTATGAGGTATGATATGTCACAAATATAGCCCCACATCCTAATCCTGCATTGTGTGGGCATTACAACGTGGTATTCCATCATCTACAATAGTTATTAGGCATTATAATGTTAGCAAACATCCAGATATTTTTGAGGTCATCGGTAGGTGTAAAACTCTGTGGATTAAAATGTCCTTAGTCTCAAGTTTCAGAAACCCAGGGAACAGGTCTGGTTGTCCATCCCTCTGCTAGTGAAGGCAGGCCTTTTGAGTGTGCATTGGTAACACAGCGGTGATATGAGGACACCAAATGAAGCATGAATAACTTGACTATGTTGCGAATCTTCAGATCCTAAGCCATTAACACATTGTTTTGTATCATCGTATCATATAATGTGATTTCTAAAGGCACCACTGTCTCCCCTCTGAGGGCTGCCACACCTGTTTGAGGGGATCCTATACCATGCTTAGTGGCACAGGGCACTGGAATAATCTCCCCTTGTACGATTCAGAGGCACATACTAAAGAGCATCATTTACATTCTTACATAATTGCACTGATTGTGTGTGCATGTGGACATGTCTATGCATACAAACTGACTGTGTGTTTTTGCTGTGTATTTATGTATGTATGTGTGTGTGTTTGAATGTGTGTATGTGTTGTGATTTGTTCCTGAAAAGGAACTTCCTGGATGTAAAGTAACAGAGGAGTCCAGACAGCTGCAGCCCTCCGCTGAGGCCCCTGGGATAGCTTGTCCTCCAGGCCCTCAGTCACGTCTGCTTGTTCACTTCCTGTTCTTCTTCCTCTGCAGTCGTCAGCTCCAGCGCTGCTCTGAAACCAGACCATTTTCAACATCTTCCTCATATATGGCCGGCAGGAATGTCCGTGTTATCATTTATTTTTTTCTAAACTTTTCTTTCACACACAATGAATGGAGTGGCGAGGAGAACAGAAAAGCCTAAAACAGTGTGTATTTTAGCACAGCCGACTACTATATACTAGAGTATAGTAGAGTCCTAATCAAGTACTGATCTTTTTTTATTTATTTTTCTAAAACAAAATATTTTTTCAACCTTTCAAAACTTTAAACATCCTTTTTTTCAACCTTTCAAACCTTTTTTTCAAATTTTCTTTAATGTATCAAGCAAAGCATAGAATATCTTGATTAAAATAATATCCAACTGTAAATTAGATTTCTATCGTTACAAATTAAAAAAAGTCTTGATTTGAATGTGTGTGTGTCTGTGTGTGTGTGGGCGAGGTATGTGAATGAGTAATGCCCTATAATTGGTGCCAACACCAACCCCAGTCTTAAAGCTCCAAATGTATCTCATTACTGAGGGCACACATGTACTGCAGGAACCATTAGCAGATACTCCTAACACAAGGCTGGAGAATCGTCCATCGCGGGGCGAAAGTGAGATCAACGCAGAGAGAAGTCCAATAGGCTCACATGAGATCCGCTTCATGCTTTAATTACCTTGCAGTGAACCAACTCCCCCCCCAAAAAAAACATCTTGAACTTTCATATATATTGATCTTAATTATTTCAGCCCTAGAGGGTTAAAACAACTCCAAAGTGGAAACAGAGTGGTTCAATTTATATTTTTTTTAGACCTTCCCTCTCCCCCTTCTGACTGGGATTGTGCTCAGTTGGTGTGGAGGTGTTCTGAAAATAGGGAGGAGAAACTGCCTGAGGCACCGAGCAGAGGATTTGACCTGTTCCCTCGCAGTCGAAGACAGACAGCAGAAAAAAACCTCACTTTTCCCACACTAGCTAGGCTCTGGTTTAAGGTTGGGAAACTCAGCGATACCCCTGTAGGTGTGTGCCTACATTTTTTTTATACTCCTGCGTGGTGCGTGAGGTGCCGAACAATTTGGAGATTGTGTTGACCTGCTCTCGGCTTACACTGCCAAAATAAAATAAATAATAATAAAAAGTTCCAGCGTTTTCTATAGGGTCTAGGGGCCCTGTGCAGTCCGTTTATTTGCGTTCAGTCTTATGGCATCACAGCCAGTCACGCGATGGCATGTAGGGTCCTTGATGATGTATTTACATGGATGAAACATGCACATTGACGGGTTAAAGGTCAAACATAAAAAATAAAAAGTAAAATCTAAATTCACGGGACTCCACCGGCTCTGCATGTTGATTCAGTCACATTCTCAAGAGTTCAGAGTGGACTAAGAAGGACCTGTTTAGGAAGAGTTATCCCTTCAACTGAAACTTAACTGAAACCAATATTTTATAATCATGTATTTAATCATGACAGCTGGGTTTACAACTGTTTCAAGAGAAATTCATAACAAACTTATTTGATTTTGTATAATGATTTTAGAAGTAACTGTTCCTTCAGAGCAAATCCTATTTAAATGACTGTCAAACAGAAGTGCTTTATAACATATATTCACATGATTTGGAATGTTATGATCCAAACTGCGCATCAGAGCCTCTTCCTGACAACAAGACCAGGTGCGTCTCTACATGTAATACCTCATAATGCCATCTCTACAGCCATCTCATTTTCCTCTGGCATCAGATCTCTCTAAGATGTCATCAAACACAGACTACTCACCACCACACAGCTTCTCTGCGTTGCCTTGGGTACGAGGATAACAGCCGACCGGCCCATGTGAATGCCATTTTTAATATTTCTAGGACATGGAATCGCTAACAGACTTTTTCTCTTTTACCCCCCTACAGCATATTTTCATGGTGGAGTTCGGCCCGATCATGGTTATGATAATTTGATCTGCGAAGACACAGATATTTGAACTAGTGTACAGGGGGATGCAAATCCTTGGGTAAATCCCCCATGCTATACAGCCGCCGGGCGCTGCTGCAGTTTAATATCTACGTGAATGATTAAAATGAGAAGGTGAGCTCACCGTTGTAGTCGTAATAAGTGTGATTGTGCAACAGGGGTTGAGGAGAAGGGTAATGGTTATCTGACAGTAGCATGACCTTCATGGTACACTGAAGCTCCAAGATGCTCATTTAATGAGGTTGGATAAATCATTAGAACGTGTTCCAATCACACAAAAAGTACAAATTGAGATGAAAATCCTTGTTTTTCTCTTTCTTTGTTTAAAAACATTTCTCGTTTATTGAATTCAATTTCACACATGCAGGCTTTATATAAAATTTATGTTTTACTACATACGTGAAATCCATCACTCATTAAAATGCCAAAGAAGAACACACAAAACACATTAAATCAGTTCAACAATTGATTTATATTTGAACACATAATGCATTTATGTTCACCTGATTCATCATTCCTTATGCTTCTCACAATCTGCAGAATTTGCTGCTCCAGAACATTTTATAAAATACTATAATAAACGTATGTCTTGAGCTTGCCAAGCCCAACCTGGTGCTGTAGGGCAGGACCCACCCTGGTGCTGTAGGACAGGACCCTCACTGGTGCTGTAGGACAGGACCCACCCTGGTGCTGTAGGACAGGACCCACCCTGGTGCTGTAGGACAGGACCCACCCTGGTGCTGTAGGACAGGACCCACCCTGGTGCTGTAGGGCAGGACCCACCCTGGTGCTGTAGGGCAGGACCCACCCTGGTGCTGTAGGAAAGGACTCATGGAGGTTGACCACAGTGGCACAAATATTTCCCGACTTTCTGAGAGAACTGCTGGCCAATCAAATACAAGAACAATTACATCACATGAGCACATCTATTGCCTATTTGAACAAACAGACACCATTGCACATAATTGTTTTTATATTTAGGGTAATTAGCAAACATACTTGCAGTTGTACAGATCATTTTTAGATTTTTGTGTCAGGTTAACTCGATCTAACTAATGCTAACTGCAGTACTAAGCTATCTTCTGCTTCCAGAACAAACTTGCTTGACACTATTCCCTCTGTGTATTAATATGCTTTGCAATAAGAGGAGATGGCCTTATAAACCAACAACTAGCACAGCACATGCCATGTAGTCATCAGCAGAACACATGAGGAACGTCGAGAGGGCAGCTAACTCTCCAAAAGAAATAAACTCATTTGATACGCAATGAACACTTAGAGAGAGTCCTGCTGTAAACAGAGCATCATTCCTCATCGTGTTTATTTTGCCAACGGGGATCCGTTTACCTGTAGTGATGCTTCACGACACTGTAATGTCCTCAGTGAGTTAAATATATAATAATGAGATATCAGTACCAAGAACCTTATATTTTTCTTATTTAAGATTTGGCGTTCAGTCTTGTGATGGAAGGCTGTCTATGAGGAGACTGTTCAAAGTCACAGGCTGTCTGACGAAGCTCAAATATATAAAAGGACGATGGGTCGATAGCGTCTGCAGAAATCTGATAAACTATCTAATAAAAACTAAATTGGTTGCCTGGTGTATTGTACTGAACCAGAGACTGAGAAAACAGAGAATGGAGCCAATTGGCCGAGGTCACGAGGGCAGGGGTCAAAGTATTTTCCAATCATAAGGACGGGTGTCTGATTTTTAAATTAGACTATCAATCACAAACTAGAAACAGTAAAATCTGAACTGGTGTGTGTCTGTACCTGTCACTCAGGTAAGACATCTTAAATAATTACTTACACAGTGACTTACAGATAAAACAAACATACTTTTAGATAGTGACGTATATTGTGTGGTCATCTTTGCATGGGCTACACATCAGCATCAGACCCTGGACTTGTTGACAACACTTACTACACATACGACAGCTTTCTCCAGCTTTGTACATAATAATAGAGATACCCTCAACATTCTCCGGGGACTAAATCCTTTAATAGAAGTGGAGCAGAGTCACTGTCGATCCCTCGAAGGTCTCAATTCATCTCTCTTGCAAATCTGTTGTCAGGCAACAAAGACGCTTTACGGCACAAGTTGCCCACGTCGTCCCAGAGATCTCAGATCCCCTGCTCACGCTGCTACGGCACGGGCCATAAGCCTGCAAGGGTACAGACTGTCTGTTTCAGAAGGCGGATAGGGCTTTAACCCACAGCGATAAAAGGGAGGTAGACATGATGGAATGGAAACCGCACATAAGCCAGTTAGAGTATAGATAGATACCAGTAAAAAAATTAAAATGGCTTGTGGAAGAGGAACTATATTATGAACATATTGCTATATCATGTACACCATGCAGGGTTGTGTATCCTGAAAAGTTAGCACAGTGCTGAGTGACAGGCAAGAGCATGCCAATAAATGATTAGCTGAAAAATCAACATTTGGGTTATCTGAAGGCTTCAAGTTGTTTTCCACAATATCAGTCTTCGACTGTTGCAAGACACATGGGAACACCTCTGAGTGCTGTGTCATCATTCCATCAGCGCTGTGCAACCAGCGACAGGCCGCTCGCTCATTAAACATTTGCCGTCTAAATACAGCGTTCCCCCCTGGGGGGTCCTGCTCTGAAGAGCAAACACCGGAAGATACTAAAACGTCAACCGAAAACTGAAGCCGTCTTCGATCTGAACCGTCGGTAACTGGGGGAGCCTGTAGCAGGAGACAGGAGAGGGACCCTGTTCATCACTCGAACACAAGAGTCTCCAGCCAAGATGAAGGTCGACGTTTCCTGTTCATGTGTTTCAGAAGGAATGTCACCCGTGACTACTGAATGTCACCGTGAAATATCAATTCATCTCCACCCACTTCCCGTGTCTTCACGGCTGTCTCGTGACACCAGTGGTGAGCAGGAGCTGCCGAAGGGTCGTGACCTCACTGCACAGCTCACCTGCAGAGGTGGCGCTCCACATATATAATAACGCCTCCGTAGGTTTAGGTTATCAAACGGATTTATGGTCTCAGTGTGTCTTATTGTCGTATGTGCATAACTGTATTGCACTGCTGTTCCGCGATTATAAAAGCGCAATACAGATATGGATTTATTATGTTGCATAGCCCTACCCAGGCTTTTATTAAAACTTGCACTATGTAATCGTATTTCCATTTTTAGAAAGGATGCATGACATCAAAGAAGACTTTAAATTCAAAACAAAAAACGGTGTCACGAACACAATACTGTATGCAGTTTGCTTTCTGCTCTGCCAATGGGGTGTTAGTTGAATAACAGCACCACAGGTTACCAGGTGATGACTAACCACTCCCAAAGAAGACTACTTTCTGAACCACAGTTACAGTTACAAGGATCTGCAGCTCCTTGTTTCCTGGGGAGAGATCCCCTCTGTTGCAACACCTCACAAAAATAAAAAAGGCCCGTAAACGTAGTTACTCTGCCTTCTTAATCTGTCTGTGTGTCTGACGGTATAGCATCGTCTATTCAAAGCAAGCTGGGGCTGAACTATCACTCAGTATGCTGGAGCATGGAGGTGTTGTTTATTTATTGTTTTTTATTTGTTTCATTTGATCATGTAAGGAAAAAGTATGTGGGTGGTATATAGAGATACAAGCAGTAATAGCAGTAAGATAGTTTAGGTTTCTCAAGTTCCACTGACTTCACAACATTTTCTGATTCTAGACAGAATGAAAAGAAAAATCTCAATGGAGCGCCACCACCTACATGTGGACCACCACCCACTACACTACCCACCACGCACTAGACCAGTGCATTGAAAAAACCTACAAGGAAGAAATTGAAGTAAGCTGTATACAAGTTTATAAATTTGTACAAACTTTCACATCTTACAGTTTGTTTTATTAAAATCACTAAAAGCTTTTAATTGTTTTTATTATTATTATTTTGGCTAGTTTTATTTGAGTAATACATTACTATTGTCTTTAAAACGATAACTTCCCTCTTCATCATAATATCGTAAACCATCATCAAGTGCATTTGTACCAATATATTTACATGCCTTTGTGACTGACTAACAAGATCAAGAGTGAGAGGAGGAAAAACAAGGATTTTGTTGTCCTGCATTTAAGTCTTCATCATGGCAAAGTGTGGTCGAAAAAACGTTTTTTCAATAAGAATGAAAAGACAAGGTTGAGAAAACAATAATTTAATGTTCATCAGACACACAAGCTCTTTCCAATGGAAGTGTATTCAGGCAACGTGTGCTTACTCCTGAATGTTGGTTTATTCTCCTCCTCATGACTGACCTTTTACTTCCTATGTCACAGACCCTTTGAAATGTCTGTTTATTTTTGAGGCCCTAACAAAGATACCATATTCTCACAGATGACTTATGCTTACAGGGAATTCTTGAATTACTACGACAGTTGAAAATCTCGTTAGGAATGATTTCATCAAAATCTGCCACATTTATGTATTTTACTGAAACTATCCATCATAGCGTCAGAGGGAGACTCATGAAAAGTACGCTTTAGATGCCCAGACCTTAACTTTACTGATCAGAGCAGACAAGATCTGAAGGATAAGACAAATATTTAGCCCCGGCGTGAACTTTGACTGAAAATACGACCCTGAATGGCATTATCTTTCAACTGTCTCAAATTGAATACAAAGGTCCCATGTGTGCCAAATGTAAACATTTGTTCAATTTAACAGTTTAAAAAACGTTGTTTATATTTGATCTTATCCAAAATTTCATTGAAGACACTTGATAGAATTTGTAAAACTGTAAACACGCCTACAGCCCATAATGATTGACACTTCTCAAGAACAGCATTTTAATGTGGATACGCAAACCTCAATAATTGAAGTCATATTCCGTTCTCTTTGGGTCTTTTGGGAGCAGTGCTGTTTGTGCTGTGCGATCCCAGGGAGGAGACAGACATAACACACTGTTTGCTCTTCCACGCAAACGTAAGGCAAAGTTCAAAGGTCACGTGAGGTGACACTTGTCAGTCAAAGCACCTTCCCAGAGAGCCTAGCCTGTCAGCTGTCACTCTCGTCACACTTTCCCATGGTTCCTTTGAGCTTCGGCAACTTGCCTCGGTTTTCAAATAAACAGATCTGATTCCTCCACAAACAGGTCGCCACCTCCCCTTTCTATTAGCAGCGAAATCATTTAAAACAAATGATTCAACTCTTTCATGAGAGCACTTTTATTGGTCATGAAGACTCACCCTCCCACCGACATCTGTTTGATTTTATCTATTTGAACTTTATCCTCTTGCGGGATGATTTATCGGCCCGCGTTGGTACAGCCTGTTAATGTCAGGCTAAAATAGAGAGTGTTAAGAGAAGGGGCAGGAGAACATGCTTGTTCTTCCGATCAGGAATACAACAGTTTTGGTAAAGCAATGGGATGGTGCCAGCAGTTGTGTAAAGTGTCTAAAACGCATACACGCAAGAAGAACATGTATCAATAAAAAAAAAAAATCACCTTCCACAGAGCTGCCAGTAAAAGACATCAATTTTTACCTTTTAACAAATGTTAAAGTTCTTAAAAAAAAAAAACAATAAGCACACAAAGTTTTGCTGATACTGCTGATTGTAAACAAAAACAAAAATGTTTGTTTTAGAAAACTGAAATCTCGTCACTGTTTTCACTTCAACATGCTCCAAATATATTGTTTTCCAATATGTTTTCCTGATCTAAAATATTTCATAATTTAATACTCCTTTTCGCTACCAACAGAATATTCAGTGTCTTAAAAAATGTCTCCCAATTTAATCAACTTTGTGCAGACATTTTACATAACAATTACAATATTTGAAGACTTTTATGTTCATTGTTAATGTACAGTCGACGATGTACATAACATTGTACACCTGTACGCTAATTTCTGAGAGAAACTCTAGATGAACTAGGAACAAAAGCTAAATTTCTACAAGAAAGATTCCCAAACTTGCAGCGCCAACATCCCAACTCTCTTCTCTTTGGCTCGCTATATTTCATCAAATTATGGAGGCTAAAGAGTGAGTCTGCTCTTGCCCTGCTGTGTTGTAGAAGCTGTGGGCTCAAGCCTGTGGCCAGGCCCCGAGATCCCCCCGCTCCCAGCTGCCTATAACTCATCCCTCGCCCGGCCTGTGAAGGGAGCTTTACCTCTTCCATCCCAGGCCTAAAATATCCTTTCAAAGGCCGAAGACTGGAGCCAGATATGTAGGTGTTTTAGATAAGGTAGGGATCGCATTAAAGGATTGCTCCTTTTTAAAGTCGTAGCTGTTTTTTCTTCTTTTTTCTTTCCTTTCTCGAAGGCTTGGGAACGCCAAAGAGAAGGAAGAAGAGAAGAAGTACCGAACTAAGGACGGTAGCTTACGTTTGTGGTCAGTTCACAGCTCATAAAGGTTGGGGAATAACATGCAGCCTCTCTTAGCGTTCGGAGAAATGGGAAAGGCGAAGGCAGCTCAAGGCGTCCATTAAGAATACTGACACATACACAAAAAAATACGGGAAAACTCAAACCATATCGATTTCTTCAAACTGTATCTATAATTACAAGGAAGTCCGAAAATCTAGCCCTCAGAAAGATGGATTTTAAACGCGAGTACTTGATGCCCAATGCAAAACCGTTCAATTAAAATCACTTCCTCCCAATCTCAAACGGAGTTTTGTTTATAAGGGCAGAGACTGGACCTACAGAGACTCTTTTAAAAATGGGTGGTGTGATACCTGATCCATGGCGTGTGAAAGCGAAAGTAATTTTAAACAGTGGTCCGTTAAGACCTCAGAATGTCGGCATGAGCATGGCATTCCCAGCCTCTTTTTGTCCGTGCTTCACTGTTTTATAAGAGCTTACTGTCTGCCTCGGCGTTTACTTAAAAACGTTATAATTACGCGGCAAGCATTTTTTCAAGGCCGAGCCTGTTTACTTTTGCCAGCTTAACATGCACAGGGTCCAGCCGACACACAGGCTCTCCAAGGTCCATGTCGTATTAGCGGCGGTGTTTGTGGGATTGGGTTACAGTGAGATTAGCCGGTTCACTCCCTTTGGTGCCTCGCTGTAGCGCTCTTTCACCCAAAGGGTTTCAGCAGTCATTCTGCCGAGGCGGAAATCCCGCCTCCCTTTTGAAATGAGCCGGTGTTTTCCTTTGTAGAACCCGTGGGTTTGAAACGGGAGCGGTGATTGAGATTCGATAGAAGATGAGTGGTTCGCCCCAGTTCATGTGTACAAGAACTGGTCACAGATTATACGTCTCATAACAATATTTTCCCTTTCTAAATCACATAATCTACCACATCACGGGGTTAATAATAGGCATATACAAAAAGAGAAAAAATCCTCTCAATTCACACATTGCAAGAATTACACTACAAAACAAAAAATCCTCAAACAGTTTAGTCCATGTTTGGATTCCATCTACAGGAGGGAAAAATAGTAAATACAAATAATTTTGACACATTTACACTGACACAAGGGCATCCTAATTCTCTATGCTTAAAATGCAAGGACATTTGAAATCTCACACACTCTGACATAAATGTTTAAAGTTATAAAAAAAAAGAAGAATAAAAGTCAAAATTTATATAATAATGAGTGAAAAGAAATCACGAAACCAGGAGAGCTGAACTGTGCTGAGCATGTTGTATCGATGGCTGTTCACGCGTCCTTGTTTTTTCCTCTTACCATGCACTGCTATATTATGTTTACATTAAAGTTTCAATAAGGCGCGTGTGTCTCAAAGTATTAATAGTCAGAATTATGCAAGACCAGTGGAAGCTTGAAGGTTGACTGAAATAATACATCCCTCAGCTTGTTGCCGTCCACAACAGCTTAATCGTTTAGAGAAAATTGCAGGCAAGAGCACATGGTTCCCTACAAGTCAGTGACTGCCTGCCACAGAAGAGGAAACACCACACATAGATGCATTCTTAGAGAGCTGAGAGGGAAAGGCGAGGAAGAGACTAGAAAGGTTATTGCAAATAGTCTTTGGTAACACTTGAGATCGCAAGGAGAAAGAGGAAACTATTCCGATGACAGGAAGGTTACTTGGAAAGCAATAATCTGAGATTCAAAGCAACAATCTGAGATTCAAAACAACAATATGAGATACAATCTTCTGAAAATCATATATAATCAAATATGTGTGATTATAAACTGCAGGCAGAAACAAGACTAAGATAAACAACTTCATGTTGTGACGTCCAGCCTTTGCCTGTCTTTGCTCGCCCGAGGCCTATGAACCAGCCAGTCCAGCAATCCAGCCTCACAGGTAAGCCGCTTCCTTCTCTACCCTCTAACCACCTGTCCTGCTCCTCTGCTCTTCCACGTGAAGCGGGTCTGTCTGTGTCCTAGCCCACATCTCCACTCAGAGCAGCAGACTACTGTACAGCATGGGCAAAGATTAAGGCAAATTCTGATAAGGACTGAAGGTTGACTCACAGCATTAAGGAGGATTAATGTTTAGCTCTTTGTGGCAGGGCACTTCTCAGTGGCTGTGTTTACGCAGTGTTGCAGCCCCACATTAATCCAAAATTAGTATAAAAGATCAGCCGTGGCCGCCGGGGCGAGTCTCACCAGAGCTTAGGCTCGTAATCAAACCTCACTTTGGGACAATGAGCGCCTGGAAGGTCAATGAATGCCTGTGTTGAAGGGAGCGAGGCATTGAGGAGGGTGAATTGAGGTGTGTGTGTGTATGGGGGAAGGGACGGTGGGTGTTAGGGTGTGTGTGTTTGTGTATAGGGAAGGGGGTGTTGGGGTGTGTGTGTGGGTTGTGTGTGTATGGGGGAGGGGGCGGTGAGCGTTAGGATGTGTGTGTGTTGTGACGAAGGGTGATGAAATAATCAAAGTGAGATCTGCAGAGTATATAGCATGGTGTCAGCCTCCTCCTCAGTTGGGTGTGAAACTGAAGTAGCAGGAAGTAGACGTGCTTCTGTAGTCCTTAGACATCACATTCACTCTGAAACCGAAACTTTACATTTTCACTTCAACATTTTAGGCCTACATTTTCTATTTTGGTCTTTGTAGAAACTATAATTAGAGTTACTTCTAATTAGAATCCCAGAACCACATATCTTGTAAGGACAGAGTCATATGACTTGTGGTCATAACGATAATGTATTGGGTCGTATAAGTACACTGTACAAACACATTAGTGACAGACACAAACGTCTACATGCAGTGGAGAGGGGGCGTTGCTCGTACAGCAGAACCTGTCAGATTCCTTGCACTACATAACCTTTTAAATGCTAGATCTTTTACAGCAAAATAAAAGTTTCTAACTTAAAAAACAAGTTGTATAAAATCTGCAGTAAATGTTCATTGGCCAAACTGATGTCGGCCAGTGAAGTGACACTATATTCCAACAGTACATTCATTTGAGAAAATGGGAAATAATGAAATGGTCCTGACCACTGTCTGTGTGATACACTGTAGTGTGCACATTACTTTAAATAAGCAACCACAGCCAAAGAGACTTTTCCCCTGAAAAGCCACTACAAAAACCTGTCATTTTTATTGACAACTTACACTTATCATCATCTTCTATGTTGTACGATGATACATACATATTATTATTTTTTTATAGAGATTTTATGGAGCCGGAGATAATTACAGTTGCCTTGAAAAAGAAACAGAAAATCATCTCTTCCATCAGCTCCTTTAGACTCGTGCCAAACAGCGTCCTTTGTAACTGCGCGCTGCAAACCTCTCCAGCGGCCTTCTCCCTGTCCGTACTCCAGCGAGTGAGCAACTGACGGAAATCAAATGAAAGGGGACTGGCACATGCAAAAAACAACAACACAGCGCGTGGACCGTTTATGGCATTTGCACTACGTAGCGGTAAAACCAAATCTCTGAAGTGTGAGCAGCGTTGTGAGCCCAGCTAGGCACCCCCACTAAGCAGCTAACTGGCATCCCCATGGTAGCCACCCAGCTCTCCAGCTAAGATTAGACAAATTAAACACTATTATGCACGTCACTCTTGCAGCTGGTCTTTTAAGTGGCTTCATGTTAACTATCATAATGGTTTGCTTTTAAAAACCCACAGTCTTCTCCCTAATTTACAATATGAGAAACTACTTCTGGCTTCGTGGTGGGGGAATATTATTTTTTTTCTTATGCTGCAGCGGAAAAAAAATGAGGTTTCGTTTTTTTCGGAGCGCTGTTCGACAGAATTGTTGAAGTCAGCGCAGCAGAGCGCTTTTCTACAGTGCCTTATGTACCGTCTCCTCTCACTTTGAAGACATGTTAGACTTTAAAGGTGGTATTTTCATAATTGGTCTTCTCTAAAACGCAGTATGTGTGGATTGTCTGCCTCTCGTGAGTCCATGAGTTTTTCATGAAACTCTTCCAGCTTCTCCCTTACCCTGTAAACCAGTGTGGTATTGGCCTGGATCCAGTGGACTTAGTTCGGCCGGTGATGGATAACCTAGTTTCTGGCCTATCATCGCCCAGAAGCATATGGGATGTGGTTGCAAGGAAATACCCCCCACACAGCGTGGTCTAGACACGGACACAGGAAATGACAACATCCAACTTCCTGTCATCTTCTCTGTGATTGAAATACATATTGCTGAGCGCTAATATGACATGGTAGCTATGAACTGCTTTCAATGCAAAGTTCTTATCCATGCCAACTATTTAAACAAATATATATCAGTCCTAACCCTAACATTGAGTAATGCAATCAGTAAATACAGTTTGCCTCAATCTTATATTATGTACATGAATAATATATGTACTTAAACTGCCATGCTATTTTTATCTATTTGACACTACAAGGGTTTATGTGTATGAATGTGGCATACAGTTTCATAGAGCTTACAAAACTATTGCGGTACAGACATCGGTATCATTGCCTGGAACATGGAATCTGGGCATCAACATCTACAACAGCAGATTCTGGGGTCCATGTTCTGGACAGTTATTTTCTCTCAGTCGAACCCCACGTGGCCGACGTCTAGTAGGAGAGTGCACACAACTTTCCTTACGAGGAAAAAAAAGATTTAAAAAGTTTCCCAGTTGGGTTTGTATTCAGTGTCTATAAAAATAGTAAGGGAGTAACTCACACCTCAGTAAAACAGAATCTCTCCCTCAGCCTGTGCTGGGTTAGATCCATAGCATTAAATACCTTTTAGTTTGAGTTTCAGATTTACAATGGGATTATGTCGTGCATTTCTAGCTAAAAGCTAATGATTATACTACCATCTCCTATTGACTCTACACTCAATGTTCACTGTCTGCTGTGTTTTCTAAATCCTGTGGAAAACTAAGTTAAGTATTGAAACGTGAACATCGTATCAAACGTTATGAAACGTGAAATGAGGGACACATGTTTGGAGATTCGCTGAGACATAAAGAGCATAAAGAGCATCAAGACTGTGTGTGTTCCTTGGTGCAAGAGTGAAGCACTGGCAACGACTCACAGGCCACAACACAGCAGAGATTTACACATGACACATTTGAGTCAGGCAGAGTTTTTATTCCAAAGAAACTATGCAAAGAACCACACACTTGTTTTTTTCATATTCACACTTTTAACATTTCCAGTCTGTGAGAGGATGACATTTCATAGCGTTGTCCTCTCTTCTGGCTAATTCTTTTTAGACCCCGGGACATTACTAATCCCTGCCCTTTTTTCCCATACGGACTCTCTTCTTCATACAAGGAAATTTGGAAGATATCAGACTGGCATCACGTTGTAACCGTCGTGCATTTGGACTTGTGTAAACCGTCCGTAAACTAGACACACTGGAGTTCGATTGGTCCCCAACTTCCTCAGTGCACGAGGAGGGATCGCTCTCCATACACAAGACTTCTTCTCAGCATCAAAGTGCAGCTTGGCAGGTTTAATGGTGCACATCTTTCTTTGGTTAGACAGGACAGCTCACTGAGGAACCTCATGATTTATGCTGGGGCGGGTTGCGTAAGACTATGGGAAGTATCTGTGGTTTTTACCACAGGGGGGCCTTGTCTTACTGGATGACACAAGGACGTAGGAATAACGGGGGAGAGGGGGCGTGTTGACCTGCAGCTGGGATACGAACCAATAAAGGGCTGTGATTTAGACCGATGACATTTCATTAATACATGAATGAGTCCATACATAACTGATCAGAAATCAATTTCCCTGCAAGATGACCAGGTCATTCTCATATGTGTTAGGTCACTCTGGCCAAGGCTAAATGAATAATGATTGAAGGGCTCGTTTCTAGGAGCGGCTGGTGTTGTGGTAATCTCCACCAGCCCCCCTCCCTTTTCAAGTTTAGATACACGCCACACACAGTCCTTTGATAATGACCACAATTATTAAATTTCACATTCACCCTCACTCATTTAAATATTCACTTCAAAAATAGATTTTATTATGAACCCCAGCACCGCTTAATAGGCACCGCAAGGTCTCACTTTTCCGTACCAGTACGTCTAAAAGAACAGGTTTTGCTGCCTGCTATTCTATATTTAAGCTTTGCTGTCATGCATGATCCTCAATGGGATTTCACTGGCACCCATCATGCCTTGCACCCGTATCAAACCACCCGGCCTGCTGTCTCTCGCACCGAGCCCTCGCACAGAGCACCGATGCAAGGTAACCCTCCTCCGCATGTGTCCCGTTACTAATCTGATCTAATCTGGAGACTTTTGGAGGTCTTAGAGGGACTGTGGGGGACATCAAAAGGAAACATGTCTTAATTCCGGGACAAAGACACAGGGGTTTAGAGGGCTGGGTCTACTGCTTAAAATGCTTCTGTTGATAAACTTGGTCGACTGTTTTGTTCTGGCCGTCCAGTTTTAGATTGTGGAGCGGCAGGATTTCTGACCGTGAGGAGGGAGAGGGGATAGAGCCGATTGTTGTTGTGCTATCGAATATTTATTCATTTCCACGTAATAACAAATACGTTTTCATAGGTAAGCTACAGCGATTCAGAGTGTTGGGGCATGATTTTCTGTGTGGTGCGTAGGTAGACAGTCAGACTGCACCAGGCAGCGTGTAAAGGGCAGCAGTAATGTGACTTGCAGCAAAGGAGGAGGGTTAAGCTCGCTGCACTGACTGCCCAGCAGTTTAAGAGCCATGGGGGGGAGTTGCTCTTTAACAGTCAAGCACTCAATGTCCCTGCGCTGCATTTTCGCCTATTAACACATCCACCGTGTACCCTCTCAATCTGGGACGGTAACGGGAGGCAGATGAGAACGACCTCGTCGCCTCACACGGCCTGGAGGAGGAGGAGGGGGGAGGGAGGGAGGGAGGGGAAGAGGATGAGTAGGGAGAGGAGGAGAGGGAGTAAGGGGAGCGTGAAAAGGAGGAGGGAGGGGGAGGAGGAGAAATTTGTCAGAGTAAAATCACCTCAACAGGGGGGAGCCCTCGAGGTCAGCGTAGCTGAAGTTTGGGGTGAGTGGAGCGCGGCTCCTGAGGGTGGGGAGCAGTGTGATCCATCACGCCCCGGAGAATCCAGTGCTCCCAGCCACGGCTGCTTGGTCAGCGCTGGGCCGAGCCACGTTGGGGACAAACGGCACCATTCATCACAAACACAGAAGGAAAAGTTTATTGAAAAGATCCTCAGATGGAGGCTGATGATGAGGGCATAAAGCGTTTTACTTGATGTGAAGTTGAAAAAAACCATATTTGCAACAATCATAATTCATGTAAAAAATACTATAGTATATATGGTGTATGATTTCTATAGTCTGTTTTGGAATAACAAGAACATTATAATCTCCACCACCACCTCGTCTCTCAAATGTTAGTTTTTATCTGAACTTTCTCTCTGATTATCACATTTTCGTCTATTTATATTGTGCGTAACGTAGTACAGATCATGGACTCAGCGAGCATGGTAAGCTTTGTGATGAGCTATTTGTAAAGCAGCCACATAAATCAAGCATTTTTTATCCCAGTCTGACCTGTGGCTGGTCCTGGCTCAGGGCCTGAAGGTACGAGGCTGGCCTCCTCCCTCCTCCGAGGCTGGCCTCCTCCCTGGCTAGCCTCTTCCAAGGCTGGCCTCCTCCCTGGCTGGCCTCTTCCAAGGCTGGGCTCCTCCCTCTTCCAAGGCTGGGCTCCTCCCTCTTCCAAGGCTGGCCTCCTCCCTCCTCCGAGGCTGGCCTCCTCCCTCCTCCGAGGCTGGCCTCCTCCCTCCTCCGAGGCTGGCCTCCTCCCTCCTCCGAGGCTGGCCTCCTCCCTCCTCCGAGGCTGGCCTCCTCCCTCCTCCGAGGCTGGCCTCCTCCCTCCTCCAAGGCTGGCCTCCTCCCTCCTCCGAGGCTGGCCTCCTCCCTCCTCCGAGGCTGGCCTCCTCCCTCCTCCGAGGCTGGCCTCCTCCCAGTGTCTCCAGCCCAGCCTGGGACTGATTAGCATGGGAGCTACCGACTCCCCTGTGAAGAATGCTGCTGCTTTAAAACAAATGTTATTGTTTGTCACAGGAAACCAATGTGATTACTGTTTTTCTCTATCGCACACACTCATGCTGTGCGTAAAGCCATATTTATGCATGTGGTTCTCATTCCCCCCACACCTTCCCCCCTCTCCCCCTCCCCTGGTGAGGCAAGCAGGCACCTTGAGTTTTCGTCTTGATGAAGTCACACCTAGGAAAGGTTAAACAAAACACCAGACTGTTTACTCAAAGTATTTGACATTCGGGAGAAGGCAATCTGTTCACTTCAAACAATAGATTGAGTTTCCTTGTGGCACAGTTTCAAAAGTGGGAACGAGCAGCTCTGGAGCCATCAGTGTCTGTGTTATCTCAGACAGACGGTTAAACTGAGGACTTTTCACACAGTGTGGTGTCAATTCTGGAGTTATTTTAGGGTCTTTAGCTGTGGAAGTTGGCTGCTTTGGGAATGCTGGGGGTCTCCGTGTGTGTGTGTGTGTGTGAGAGAGAGAGAGAGAGAGAGAGAGAGAGAGAGAGAGAGAGAGAGAGAGAAAGAGAGGGAGAGAGGGAGGGAGAGAGAGAGAGTCTTTTCTCATGTTTGTTTGATTTAACAGATGATTTACAAAATGAAAAGTCCTTCCAAAAAAGTGCCCCCCTCTACCTTCTCTCTCTCCCCCCTTCTCTCTGTTTCTCTCTGTCTCTCTCTCCCTCCCACTTTTTCGCTTTCTCTAGGGATTAATAAAACACACGCAGAAAAAAAGGGGAGATAAAAAAAAGAGAAACAGTAAAAACAAGAATAAAGGTCTTGAAAGGCGCATCTCGTATGGAAGCAGAGAGGCCTGGTCCCTGGTCTGCCCAGCCTCAGAATTCAAGCTGTTTGTTTTGCCGTATGTCGACACCATCTCTCTGTTCTCCCAGTGTGGTTTCCTGCCACACAGTCTTCCACCACACCATCTATACAAGCTCTCTGCTTGCTATCCTCCTTGCTCCTCCTCCACGCTTCACCAACCAATGGGCCGCCACGAACCCGCCCCCGAAAAAAAGAGTATATACACGTTATGAATAGAGCCAATTAAGGAATTGATCTTGTTTGAAAGTCCTCGTAATATTTTAATTCCGAAAACATGTTCTCTGCCTCCCAAGTAATGCTTCTCATGTGAGGCTGTGGTTTTTGGAGAGGGAACTTGAACGTGCTTGGTGGCAAACATTTGTTTATGTTCTCGCTCGGCTGGTGCGTCGTTTCAAAGGGAGCCGTGCGTGTCACATAATGGGAGCTCATATCTCCTCCCAATTGAAAACACATTGGTGCTCACTCAGTGCTGAAATGTCAGAGCAGCAGGCTTGTTTTGTGCCAGGCTGAATGGAAGACAGATTAGTAGAAGCAGCATTTTTTTTCTTTCTCTGTTTTTGAGGGTGCAGAATGCTGATAATTGACCCATTCAATCTGCGCGTCAGTTGATTGGTTTAGTCACACTTGGCCTTACAATCCCCCAGACTTGCAGCCCTGTGTTATTACAGTATGTGGACGTTATTTAAAATGTGTGTGTGTGTGTGTGTGTTGGCTTGGGGGCAGTGTGGGGGCGTGCAATTAGGCAGAGGTGGAAGTCATAATTTGAGGCAATGATCATAAGGATGTTAGTTTGTGTGTGTGTGCGTGTTTTTGTGAATGTGCATGTGATTTTGTGTGTGTGGTGTGTGTTTATATACCAGTGTGTATATGTCGGTGTCTCAGTGTGGCTTTGGAAGGCCATGAGATGACAATGTTTTTTCTTCTTCTCTGCTTAATTTTCCACTTCCACTGTGCTAAGCTCAAGCACATGGTTAACAAGGCGACAGTTTTAATTGCTCCCACCGCACTGCTCACACATACTGCTAGAGCGATGACAAGCAATGTCATTGACTGGACCACCAAGCTCACTGCAAGACTGTGGCGAGCTCACTTCCTCCTCCTCTTCCACGACGCCCACATTTAATTTCATTCTAATATTCTGCGGAATTCAAGAGGTGCTTGGCTCTACAACTTTGATTGAATTTCTAGAATTAATCAATTCTGACATTTCGTTTATGTTTCATCACATGAAATCACAAGTAATATGTCTTCCTTTTTATAAAAGGTGTGCTGTTGAGTTGAACAGCTTTTAAATTAAATTAGTATTTTTATGAAGTCACAACTTCACTGGGTGACATTTACTATGTCCTCAAAATGGTAGTTGACAAGGTTTTCATTAAATACTAGGCAAGTTATTTTCAGCTTCAAAGCAGGTTTACCAAGCAGGTTTATTCTCCCTTATTAGTTGTTATGTGTTCTTCACCAGTGAAGCAGTTACACTTCATCTTTAATACCCTACAGTATATAAAGTTCTTATACAATCAGCTCTTAATAAAACAAAAAAAATGTACACGCCAACATCAAACCAGATAAAAAAATATGACTTGCAAGGTGGTCAGGTGGTCACAGCGAAAGGAGTTTTAATGAACCAACCATATTAGAAACAATACACTCTTATTACACTTAACTCTTCTTATTACCTGAATAAATACAGGCTCCAGCGCTCTGAGGCGATAAGCCTAATAGCTTCCCTTCGTAGCAGCGTGTTCTGCTGACAGAGGAGAGTGGACACAGGGCTGAGAGAAGCCATGCAGTTAGCTTCCAGTCCTGCTCCTCCGAGGGCAGGGACAGATGGTCAGCACAGAGGCACAAGCAGGAGGACCAGGGGAACACGTCTTATCTCCACTTTAATTTTTCTCCTGAGGTGAGCATTGAGGAGATCAGTGACACTAAACCCGTGGTATTACCCGAGATATTGCCCCCCCTGTGCTCTGCAAATGAAATCCTACCGACGGCCGGGGAACATCATGGTTAACACTCTGAAAATCAGTTTCTGTGCCTCCAGACCACAGCTGGGTGCAACAGGGAAGGGTGGGAGGTGGGAGGAGGAAGAGAAGAAAGAAGGGGGGAGGGAAGTCAAAAAAGTCAGAGAGAGGGAGAGGGCAGAAGAGGGAGAGTGAGTCTGGAGAGGGAGAGAGAGAGGGAGAGTGACAGTGAGAGAGACAGTGAGTCTGGAGAGGGAGAGAGAGAGGGAGAGTGACAGTGAGTCTGGAGAGGGAGAGAGAGAGTGAGTCTGGAGAGGGAGAGAGAGGGAGAGTGACAGTGAGTCTGGAGAGGGAGAGAGAGAGGGAGAGTGACAGTGAGTCTGGAGAGGGAGAGAGAGAGGGAGAGTGACAGTGAGCCTGGAGAGGGAGAGAGAGAGGGAGAGTGAGAGTGAGTCTGGAGTGGTAAGGGGGAGAGGGCAGGAGGGTGAGTCTGGAGAGGGAGGGAGGGACGGAGAGAGGGAGAGTGAGTCTGGAGAGGGAGAGAGAGAGGGAGAGTGACAGTGAGCCTGGAGAGGGAGAGAGAGAGGGAGAGTGACAGTGAGCCTGGAGAGGGAGAGAGAGAGGGAGAGTGACAGTGAGCCTGGAGTGGTAAGGGGGAGAGGGCAGGAGGGTGAGTCTGGAGAGGGAGGGAGGGAGGGAGAGAGGGAGAGTGAGCGAGTGCCTGTTGACTGATGGATGAGCGAGCCGTCCGCCAGCCCAGCGTCCTTGTGGAGCAGCTTCCTGCAACTGAGCGTGCTCCTTGTCTAGCGCAGGGAGTTTGATTTGAAAAAAGAAAATGGTGAAACTGGAACCATGGTCCACCTGTTTGGGGGGCTGGGGAAGGGGGGGAGGGCATGTGGTGGGAGTTGAGGTGGGGGAGGGGAGGAGGGTGAGAGGAGGGGCGATGGAGCAGTGGGGTGCACAGCAGAGCCCTCACCAAACCCCTGTGATCATAACCTTCAGAATGGTGAAGCAGGCCAGCTGTCCGGCTCGCGTGGGTCTGGGTCTCAGTGTCTCTGTTCCGAGTCTGTTCTCCTCATCCACGGCACTCCTCACTACCTCCACCCCTGCTAACGACCCACGCATCGCTTACACTCCCCAGAATGTTCAGTGGGAATCTAAAAGGCCATGTTTCCACAAACACACACACACAAGTGCATCTACACACGCACACACGCACACAGACAAACACACACCAAGTAGAGGACCTTTATTTATAGGCCCTGATCAGGAGTGAAAACAAGCCGTACTGTCTGTAGAAGACCCCCTGCCCTGTCCTCCTGAAATAGAAGGTGCGCATCCAGTTAGCCAGCCGGGGGACTTGTGGCTTCTAAATAAAAAGCTGGATGTTTACTCACAGCCAAATCTACCTCCACCCTGTTCCAAGACCAAAAAGGTGCTAATCTCCAATCAAGTCGAAAAAGGCAGATAGTTAGCAAGGAGAATCTAAACATAGATGCTGGGGGGAGGGGAACATATTCCACTTGAGATCGAGCTTAACTTTGATCTAACTACATGTTGGAGATTGTGCAGCAGTAATGAGGACTTCTTCTGTGGGGCACTCTGGGTAACATGCAGGCTGGTGGATGCAGATCGGGGAGGGTTAGGTTACATCTCTGTGGGATGGAAACCACCCTTAGTGTGAGGGTGTGTTGATATAGAGATGGAAAACTGGGGCCTCAGTTTAGAGAGAGAGTGCAAGGCTGCATTACATTTACATTTTATTCATTTAGCAGACGGTTTCATCCAAAGAGAGGCACATGTAGTGCATGTAGTCATGGCAGTAGGACAGCGAGGACCAGAGGAGGGGTTACTCACTGTCAACTCCAACTGTGTAAAAAAATGATTGTTGCACTGCGTTTCTTTAACCACAACGTTTATCTAGTTATTTTCTGGATTTCTGTATCTCAATATCTACCGCTCCATTTGTAGTAGTAAAGTTTGAGTGTGTGTTGTTAAGTGATTCATAGCAATTCAAAAGGCCTTGATCGACGACTTAAAAAATCGATCTGTTTGTTTGTGAACACAACTTCCGTTTAATTGATTTATCTGCAGTAAAATTTGAGCATGGCTGATGTCCATGGTGAGCAGAACAGCACAGGTATACAGTTCCTGCCTCCCTTCTCTCTTTCCAGCTGGTGTTTCTAACATCTCATGTTGCGTATCCCTAACACGTTACAGACAGAGAGGGCAGACGTCGTAAAAAGAAACGCACACACTCGCCCACCTGTCGTTCCGGCGTGGGGCTGCGTCGGCCTTCTGAAACCCACCTGCGACGCCTGGGTCTGGGGGAGCGGGAGGGGGGCTGCAGGGTTGGGTGGAAACCCAATCAAGCAATCTACGGATGCCCTGGACACAAACCCCCAAACAGGTGGGGTTCCCCTGGACCCAGATCAGGTTTCCTCCTTCCACTCCCCATCACAGGCCTCGCTAATGTCCTCCGCCACGCACCCACTTTGACGGACAAACCAAACTCTGTCATGAGCACACCTCCATCGAGCTTGTATGGACTTCACGGTTGTTTGACAGCATGTGCTTCCACATATGTAACGTGACCCTTAGGGGAAAACACACAAGCCCACGAGAGAGAAACTGGCCCTTGGAGACTTCGGACGGGTCAAATGAATAGGAACAACGTTGTGACTTCAGAAGTCTGGATGACTTCCTCACACACCCCTCGGAGAAAATGTGATATCTCTCGTTTCACAATCCTTGCAAGGCATTACGTTTTCAATGAAGACAAAGGCTTTCAGTGAATGAGTAGGAGTATAATAATAAAAATAGATTAATTCTGTGAAAGTTCAGGAATAATGACTTCTCCCCACCACAATGGAGACTAAGGAAATTGGGAAAGTGTAAAAAAGAAGTCTCCAGAGCCTACGCACACTCTGCAAGTCATTCTGGGATCTCTCCCCAAGCCAGGGAACTTTACACCACAACCATTCTGCAGACGGCCGGCTCTCATTTGCGCTCAAATCTGTTTTCTTGACATTGATTGGTTATTGTTGAACTCCGAGGACACCCAACACTCTGCCCCCGAGGACTCCAGTTGTGTGGTGAGTCATCTCAACGTCGGGCTGTTGACACAGTGGAGCGGGCCGAACTTGGACTGCACTTGACTCCCTCCGTGTTCAGAACGGGGGCGTCCGATATCCACAGGCATGTCTGACATAGCTCCCCTCTAACAGAACAATGCAAGGGATTAGGACCCGGAGCTAAATTTAAAGAGCTGAAGCATCCGTGTGTGAACTGGAGGGTCAGTTGGAACAACGACAGGAACATATGTGATGTCAGCCATCCAGGCCATCCTGCAGTTTGTCTACCGTCATTCCTTAAAACAAAACACTGAACAGGAAAAACACTGACAGACGGCGCCCCAAATAACAGCGAATTGGGGGAACACGTCTTTGCGGTGTTTGTGTTGAAGCTGGAACAAGACGATTTAATGAATCAAAAAAAGAGACCTTCTGGAAAATAATCAAGAAAAGTTTCGCTTTATTTATGGTGACACATACATTGACCTATTTGAAAAGCAATTGTGTAGCTCTGTCTGGGCTGTGTGGCATGTTTTAGTGGCCATGGGGCCTGTCTGTCTCCCAGTGCCATGACAAGTATTAATGTGGAAATGAAACCTTGCCTGATCAACAAGCAAATAGGATCCACTTGTGTGGAGTTGTTTCAGGGATATCCATGGCACTTATTTTTAGTGAACTACCCCGTGAACCTTCCAGTCCAAAAACACATTCATGAGATAGTTGTGTTGCTATTGGCATTTTTGAAGCTGAATCTTTAGCCAGGAAAAACAAAATCCATAATCTTTTTTGTTTTAAATATATTCCATAGAGAAGGATGGAATGGAGTTCGGAACTACCGGAGAGTTCCGTCTTCAGCGTATGATTTAGCGCTGGTCAATAGGCTTCCTGGAAGACTGATGGTATTTTTGGCCTCAACAATTGTTAGAGCGCTCCTGGATGAGATTCACGATGCAGAAGCATCCATAAATTCATATTTGTTGTTGTTTCAAAGTAGCAGCAAGGGCCAAAGAGCTTACAAATCTAAACAACGTTATCAAATGAAGATCAGTCCCTTCCCTGTAGAATATCACAGCACCTAATGTTGTTTGTGTTGTTAACCTTTTTTTTTGTTTTAGGTATTGGTTCACACATGCATCACTGTGGAGGTTAGCACTAGACAGTTGCTTGTGTGAAACACAGTGAATCCTCCCACCTCTAATTACCAAGGTCAGTAAATCATTACCCTCTGAACAAACCCGTTGTTTCCCCCAGTGCTAATTTACTGCAGAGAAGAAAACTCTAAGGCACAAGGCAATATGAGAAGACGAGAGAAAACCTCCCCCAAACCCAAGATGTGTTTTCCTGTTTGCTCGCCAAACAAAGCACAGGAATTAATGATATGTTGTTTGATGGAAAATTATATTGATCTTTCCTTTTTTTTCCTTTTTCTTTTTTTTCATTTTCCCTTTCGGAAACCAAATCCTCCCACGCAAGCTTTGCCTCCGAAAGATCGTTTTCCGAGAGTTTAAAGATGCCAGCCTTGCACCCACTAAATTAGGCTCCGAGAATATTTCCTCCAAATCCATATTGACTCCACTTATAGAAATGAAGCATTATGTGGGTGTTGAGTGGAGCGATTGGAGTGGGTTTGAAAAATGACACGGCGTTCTGGGGTATCAGTTACAGCATCTGACAGGGAAACATCTGGTTGGGCCGAACTCCAAAGATCCCAAACCCAGCTGAGAACAAAAGACTCTATAAGGAGGATAGACTTCCTTCTAAACCAACACCACTGAGTTCTAATTCAGAATCTATTTGCACCCTGGTTCTTTTTTCTGGCTCCTACTGTCGTACTTTTTTTGGTCCAGATGGTGAGAAGGACGAAGACTTAAGTAGAAATTAAAAAGTGAATGTGGGTCCTGCTCCGACCATGTGTTCTGAGTTTGATTCGCTGGGTCTGTTTGTAGTGTTAAATGTGAAAAGTTCTTCATGTTTTCTTTGATTTCTTCTAAACCTTGTCGTGTCTGATGTCCATTTGGCTGAATCTGAACCTCTTTCACAGAAAGAACTTCAAGCATATCAATCATGTGTGGTCTGTTTTCCTTCTAAACAGGACTATATGGCAACATTCACTGAGAGCCAGATAGTGACACGCAGTGACTAAGCACTGTACGTCTTAAACAGTAAGACTTCAAGCATATCTAGGTAGAGGTAGACATCTAACCTTTCGGTATATGACCGCTCTCTTAACCTTTAATCACCAAAAACTATGACATTTTGTTCACTCCACATGACCAGCAATATCTACGCAGTAATCAGAGTGGACTCTTCTGAGACAGTTAGCCTCAGGAATGTAGCGTCGCAGAGTGATTTACGACCCTCGGGAGGAGTTCATGACCTCACAAAACACCTTTCAAACGTTACATCCTCTGAACTGTAACTCTCTGGACATCCTCAGGTGGATCCATGACAGTTTTAAATGTTTTGTGGATCTGTACCTGAACATGTAGAGGAAGGTATTCTGTGTAGTTACTGCGATTGACATTTGATTCGTTTAGCGGTAGTCAGAGTCACAGGACGGTCTGTGTATCCTAGGCACAGTGCAAAGCAACCAGATCTCAGCTGCTAGGCATGGTGAACAACAAGAATACCTCATCTACAGTGCAACATATATATTGAGGTCTAAAATAATATATTACAGGTTTCTAAAACAGAAATTTAAAAATAATAGTTTGTTGCGGCAAACCAAAGAGAGCATATTGCTTGTGAGACCAATGAACTCCAGAAATCATGTTTTCATAAACCTCCATTGTTGGTCTATTGTTGCCTCTTTGGACATCGTACATTGCTCTCTTTAGAGTAATCTATCAGCCCCCGGGTGAGAAATAGCCTTCTATATTTGGTTTTCCACCCTTTAGGTCACTCTCTCAGTGGGCTCCAGAGCAGCTGAGGCCACCCTTTCTATCAGTCACAAACTCTGGCCCAGAGCCTGTATTCCCTGTCATCAAAAGGCTTACGCTAAAGAATCTCCATCCTAAATCTCATAAGAGCCGTGCAGGTCAAAAGGTTTTCAAACAATTTGACACAATCTTCCTTTCGTTGTGGATGAGGTAGTGAGTTTATGACTAGAGGGCGTCGTTGGTTGTGTGTCTGTCAGAGTTCCTGCGCCAACAATGTTTTGAAAACACCCCCCGTTCCTAGAAAGTCCAGTTGTATGATGGGGTGAGGGCTGGGTTAGGATGTGATCATCACCTCAAAAGACAAACGCAGCCTTAATCCCAACAACGCAGGATCCAGCTCTTGCTTATCAGCAGCATGGGATTTCTCTTCTGTCTGTCTCCATTACGTCAGATACACAGACCTTGCTACCACTGAGAGAAGGAGGTAAACGTGTGTAAGACCAGAGTAAGAAAAACATTCAGGGAAAAAGAGTTGAAACTTGGAATCACTACTGTAATGCTGCCGGCTGACCACAAAAATCTGGCTGTGAACCACGTTAGTCTGTTATCGTTATTTTGCTTTTTTTCCCTCTCGTTCTTTTCGTCTGCAATCCTTTACCACTGCCTCAGCGTTTTTCCCTCACATCTGAAGGAAAGCCTTCCCACCCCGCTCCCTTAAGAAGCGCTGGAGCCTCCATCAAAGCTGTTATGCTCCTCTCTTTACTGTGAGAAAAGGAAAAGCAACGAATAAGGTTTTGACGTCCCCCATTACAGTTATTCTGTTTTTATATGGGCCGTAAACCCTAGTGAGTGTGTGGAGACGGAAGAAGGAGCAGGAAAGGGAGAGAAAACTGAGGCTGATGTTGACGTGGAGAGTTCTGCCGTTATATCCGATGTTTCCATGTGCATATTTTTTTTTGGGGTCACCACACTAAAGACTGAGCTAATTAATGACACCAGCAAGGGCACCAGTTGTATGTTGGTCTCTTACTTGCCAGTCTAGACTTTCTTCTGCAGGCTGATGTGGATACCAGAGAAATGAGGTACCAAGAAAATGTGGTGGAAGTTTTTCAACAAGGCAACTTCTTAAAACAACAATTACCTTTTATAGTTGTGGGGTCTTGGCAGCTGACAAGGTCCTTCAGTTTGGGCCAATTACTGAGAAAGCACTGCTGAAGTTACCAAAGCACATAAACCCAAATGTTCAGTCAAAGCTCTGTGTAAATCTAGTCATGCTCCCTGCTTTGGGGTGACAAGGAGCTTACATTCTGGTTGGTGTTGGTCGGGCTAGCTGGGAGTCATGACAATTCTGATCCACTCATGGTGTCTCACAATGTGAAATTCGCACCTCATAATTTGCTCGAAGCAACTGTGGATGGTGGCATAATTTCTCAATAGGAACATGAACGTTTCCTGGCAAAGTTAGGAAGGATCATTTTGTATGGGGAGGGAGTAATTGTTGGATGAACAAATCACACAACTCCAGTACTCTCTTTTAATCCCAGGGCAACACATTTTACGATGTTGAAGATTAATTGTCACTAATCTGTCACTCATTTATTTCTCCTTCCTTTGATTTATTTGCTATTGTTTGCAAGTTCGTGTTCCAGATTATTTTCAGTATCTGCTTTACACCGTGGGAAAACAAACAGTACAAAACTCACATTCAAGGTTTTTATTCCATTACTGTAATTAGTTTAACTTGTTTTGTTCTGCACGCAGGTATAAGATATGTCCATATTAATTACTCTTCATAACACAGTCCATCAGGAGTGTAATCTCCTTTGGGGAGTAATAAAGTACCACTCTCTCTACTTTCTGTACTTGAAAAGCTGTGTTGGCACTCCACTGAGAGTGGGATTCCTGCTCACTGGTCAGGTTACCACTGTTTCACGAGACAGAAAGGGCTGAATGAAGTCATCACACAGTAGAAGACAGCACAGGACTGCCCGAATGGGGATGTTAGAGGGAGAAGAAAACTTGGCAGAGACCTCGAAGGTCTCTTGAGTTGAGTGGGGAAGGAGAGAGGAGGCGATGGGAAGTGAAAGGAGAGAAGAGGGAGTTGAAAGGGAGGAAGGAGAAGGAGAACAGGGGAAAGGGAGTGATAAGGGGGGAGGAGAAGGAGAGAGAAGGAAAGCTGGATGTAGTTGAAGCGGGAGAGGGGAGGCGGGCGGAGACAAGAAGGAAGAACGGACGGATCCTAAGATGGACAGAAGTAGAAAGGAGAGCGTGGCGCAGCAGAGAGACGGCTCATCTGGCTGCAGGCCCAGCTGGTGTCTGTGCTCCACTGCTGAGGGTGTCAGATCTTTATTCCCCCCTGGAGACAGCTGAAGGTGTCAACACAGAGCCTCAGTTACCTCCCCAGCAAAACTGGATCTGTGTTTGTGCTCACAACTATTCCACTGTCACAACACACAGATCCCATGTTGACATGGAGTCTCTCGTGAGTGCTCACCGAGAAGGACTGGATTTTTTTCTCTTTCACTTTTCCATTAGTCACGGCGAATTAAACGACAGTGATTCCTGGCTAGGAACATTCAATCTCATCAGAACAAACAAAACTGATAACCAGTATTGCTACCAGAAATTTTATTGTTTTAAAGAGTAAAAAAGGTTTGTTTCATTCTTGTGTGTCCATTGTAGGAGACTCAGAAACAGCCAAATGCAACAGACACCGTTGAGACGATTCGACATAAGGGAGGCCCAGGAAACGGCACAGACCTTGCTACCATGTTAAAGTTACGGTTCAGATGGACATTCAAGCCCCACCTACTACAAAACAATCCTTCTTGTCTGGGGTTTCAAGTTCTCAGAGATTACAGACAGGCCGTTTAGGGGTTAACCTCCTAATAACAAATCATGCTGCTAGGAAGGCATTTAATACACTTCTTAATGGATTCCAGAGAAGACATGGTTCGGCGATTGAATGCGTTCGTCTGAAACACATCCCCCATCTCGCTTTTTAACTTTGACAACTGTAAGAGGAGTGAGAAGAGAGAGCGTTTTAAACAGATAAGAGGAATCCATTTCCATTACATTTGATTCCCCTTAATGTATCGCGAGCTGTATAAAAATATAGTCAGTGGCCTTTTATCAGAAGATAGTAGAGGAGAGAGCTACAGTCAGAAACAGGAAAGGAACATTCCTGGGAAATGAGGTTAGTTATGGTCCGCGAGGTTGGCGGGAGTGGCAAGGATCCCTTCAGACATCTTGCTCATCCTGATGGATATGAATTACTGTGATTATAGGACAAATGCTTTGTTACTGAGTATTTATGTCAGTACTTTGCATGTGCACTGAAGCTTTTCGTTTCAATCCAGTACAAATAATCCACCCTTAAACTCACATTTAAAATATATCATCCATGTATGATATGTCAATATATTGTACAGAAATGTAAATATATACTGTGTGTGTGTATATATATATATATATGTAGAGAGAAAGAGAGAGACGGAGAGAGAGAGAGAAAGAGAGAGAGAGAGAAAGAGAGAGAGAGAGTTTAATAACAATTTCATAAATCTCAAGCATAATGTCATTGAATTAGCAGGGACTTAGGTGCCAGCTACAATATTAAATCTGTATTTTCCGGTTCACTGATCTTGGTGGCCACATATCCAAGTCCCACATGATATACTAAGAGATCCTCCAGCATTTTCCATCACCTTTAGCAAGGCCTTGGCAAGGAGACACAATAAATAATAAATGGACTTGAATTTTCTGATGGAATTCCGATTTGCGCATGGTACAATTTTGAGGAAAGAGGATTACAGTTAATTCCTCACGGTGGCCCTATCAACAGTTGCTGTTTGTAGAGCAGATTACCTGTGAGATCTCCATATTTTCATGACATGATACGATATGCGCTGTAGTTTAAAGAGATGCGTATTAGTCCAAAGCACACATTCAGATATAGCTCTCATAAGCTCAAGTAGAATTAAAGACACTTTCCCCTAGAATACAGGCTTGCTTCAAAGCTTTCAAAGCTTATCTTAATTGTGCATTTGCACTAGAGCAAGCAACATAGAAGATGGTTGTGCATTAACTCGGCTAGAATTGTTTGTCAGTCTGAACCTATCATTCCGTTAACAAAGTTGGTTATTTTTTTCCATGCATAGAATGGAACTGGTCCATGTTCAAGATACCATTCACCTTGTAAACTGTATTGAGATAAGGACGCTCTGTGTTGGATGAAAGCCGGTGCTGACATCACATAGAAACAGTGGGTAATGTCTTCGGTACATCAGACTGATTTAGTGTCCCATCTGAATTGTGCTGACAGCATCTTCAGAGAACTACACAGGAAATTACACACACACACAAACACAGATGACACACATAATCACAGACAAAACACTGTCCCAGCCTTCCCTAATATGGGGATGAATCATACAAACACACAAACATACACCCACACACATACAGAGCCACAACAATGTCCCAGCCTTCCCTAATACGGGGTTGAATCAGATGCCTGCATGGCCGCGCCATTCCTCATTACCCAGCATTCCAGTGGGCCGCATGCCTGGCGGTATGGGGCGGGGGGGGGCGGGTGAGGGTGGGTGGGTGGGTGTGGGGCGGGTGAGGGTGGGTGTGGAGCATGCGAGGGTCCTGGTGGGTCCTGGTGCGTCCTGGTGACAGTGATTGATTGAAGTAAGATTGATGGCTGCAGCTGATCCCCCAGCTCCGTTTTCAATTGTTGTGGACCGGGACTTCTCACCTTGTAAAGCCCTGAGAGGAGAGTCTGGCCTGGGCTAGGGCCAGGCGGTGGGAGGGGGGGTGAGGAGAGGGGTTTGGGGGAGGTGTGGGAGGGGTGAGGAGAGGGGTTTGGGGGAGGTGTGGGGGGGGGGGGGGGGGAGAGGGGTTTGGGGGAGGTGTGGGGGGGTGGGGTGAGGAGAGGGGTTTGGGGGAGGTGTGGGGGGGGGTGGGGTGAGGAGAGGGGTTTGGGGGAGGTGTGGGGGGGGGGGGGGAGAGGCATGATGTTTGGCTGAGGTGAACAGGTGCCACCCTACCCTCCTCCCTCCCGCCAGCGCCTGGCACGACATCAGCCTCCTCTAGGCTCGCAGGGGGCACCGTCGCTCAGCGGCCCAGCGGGGAGCACTTGGCCCTGGGCAACCGGGTTGGCAGGAGACCCATGGAGCTCCAGACCACATCACACCGACCCCCAACCCCCCTCCTACCCCCGTCCAACCCCTCCCGCCCCTGGCCGTGACCTTCCGAGACACAGCCCTCTCCTGCCTGAACGGCGCTACGCTGTTCCCACATTCCAGAGCGTAGAGCCAATGCGGCCGAGCCTCCCTCTCTCTTCCCTTCAGCGTTGTTTGATGTCTGCTTCAGCCTCCTCCGGTTTCAACACCATCTTTTATTTGGCTCCTCTGGTCCTGAAGACGGGGGGGATCTGCGTGTGTGTGTTGGACGCCGGGGTAATTGGACTGATACTTAATTGGGTGTGTGGAGAGAGCTCAGCAGCTGTTATTCCTGCTTCCAGCCTTGATTTGCTGTGAAACGAGGAAAGAAAGACTTTTGTTGTTTGTTTATTTTTTTTTTGCTTTCAGCTCCAGTGTGAAAAAGCTCATGGTTTTGCTGTCGCAGACTACAAGTGACTGCTGGCATTGGATTCAAGGCCTGGATGGGGGTGAACCATGCCCTTCATGGTTTATGATCTTATAGTTTTTGGCTGGTGGATCTGTCATGGCAAGGCATAGCAGTTGATCGATCTGTTTCCCCTAAAGATCCTAAGTTGAGTGGGATTGGCAGCAAAGCCTTGAACCTGTTAGTATACTCCCCTGATGACCTGGCGGTATTTGAAGTGCCCTCCAGGTCCAGTGAGCAGAGGGCTGGTGGACCAGGAGAAGCAGTGAGGGTTAGGTAGGGTGGTCTGCAGGGGGCAAGCCTCGAACACGGGGGAGTTTCTGCCTGTTTCTGTGGGGATGAAGGGGCCCCCCTCTCAGACCGTCAGAGCACCATGTCACACACACACACTTACACTGTGCACACTGTCAGCGCACCATGGCACCCATACACACACACACACATCGCCTCACCATGAGTATAGGTGTAGCACACACACACACACACCATGTCACCCGTACTGTGCTAGCAGTAGAACCCGACACATGCCAGGCCTTTCCCTCCCCTGGAGAACCCAGGTCTTGTCAGGTTCTGTCTGCTCCCTCACCGGGCCACTACATGGTTTGTGTTATCTGTTGATGTGTCACGTTAAGATCGGGTATGTTGGAATTCTGTCCATGTGCTGCCCAGATACGAGCATTGGGCAACACTCTTGTTCCGTTCAACTTCAATCTTGCCCAGGAATGCGTCGCCAGTCACACCTGAAGGGGTTACTTACAACAGGACCCAAGAAACGCAATGATCATGCATCTGTCATACATATATCTATCATACATAAAACATACAACTATCTATACACTGTAAATATACACCTAGCATACATACAACAAAGAACTATCTATTTATACACATACAGCTTCCAAACTCAGTCCACATCTTTGGCTCAGGTTACAGTTCCTTCAAACAGTGTTTGCTCGGTGCAAATCCAGTTTACAAGAAAGAAATGTATCCCAGCGATGCGTAAGGCAACAGATATGATGTTAGTTTGACCGTGGATCGTCTGGTTCACTGACATGATGGCTTTCCAGCGGGAGACCCCTGGAGGTGCATATATCAGCAACATGACCTTGTGTTTGGTCAGGGATCGCTCCACATCACTGTGAACTTCAGATAACTGTGGTCGAGACGTAAGGTGCTTTCGAGGGCTTCGGTTCAGCCTAATCAAAATGGAATGGGATGCAATAACACTGCAATTAATAACCATAATCAAATTCGTTTGTTGTTCGCTATTAATTCCAGTTATCGGAGAGGGGACGCACCAGAAAGCTACAGGAGGGCCAAACATGGCCTGGATGAGACCCTCTCACACATGCACAATGAGTCATCACAGGGGAAGGGAAGTACAGTATTAATAAGATATCAAGTCAGCCACTATCAGCTCAGAGAAAAGCTCTGCTCCCCTCCACTCTGTCTCGTCTCAAGCTTCTACCTCTGAGAAAACCTCCTTTTATTCAACACTTCAAACTTCCTGGTCAAAGGTTTAATTTGAAATAAACTAGCCAACATATTGGACACAGATAATGTAAATATATACATAAACAGTTACAGTACATGTACATTACATTTATGCATTTAGCAGACGCTTTCATCCAAAGCGACTTCCATAAGAGAGCTTTACAAAAATGCATAGGTCACTGATCATAACAACGAGATAGCCCCAAACATTGTGGGTAGCCAAAACATGAAGCATACATTTTAAAAACTAAATAAGTCCCAAAGGGAACATTTATTCATTTAGCAGAGAAGAAGGGAAGAACCATAAGAGCATGTAGTTGAACAAGTTACAATAAAACAATTTAACAACATGAACCTAAAACAAATGCAAGGGTGTACCTGTGGAAAAAAAGCAGTAAATATATACTTTGGTACGTACAGTATATTTTGAAGTGGTGTTCGTAAGGTGTAGGACAAGGAACAGCTCATGCTTCTTCCACAGAATCGAGGCGGTAACGATCATCTGTTGAAGGGATGTCATAGTTGCCTGTGTCCCTGTTTTGACGTGTCCTTGTCTGTGTCCTGGTAGGGCAGGAGGGGAGGGGGCGCATGAAACAGCCTGGAACAAGATTTAACACTTCTAATTACATCTATCAGCGATGTAGGATTTTATGTCAAAGCCGGTGTGTTTCCTGTTAGCTAAACATTACTTGTGACAGCCCTGCAATTAATTGTAACCCCAGAGAAGGGGAATGTGAGCAGGCCTCGTGTGGCCTTGACTGACACGCAGCCAGGCCCCGCACACACACACACACACACACGGAAAGCACAAGACATCCAACGACAGCTTAGCTATCGTGAGTCGACCAGCTTTCCCTCCCTCCAGGGGGCCCAGATGTAACTTAGCTCTCAGCGTTAGCGCTCGCATCGCACAGAGGCCAGCGCCAGAGAGACCTCCAGCTCGTGACAGCGTTATTGCTGCGGGGTGTCATTTTGGAGCGGCTCTCTTAAGGAAGATACCCAAACAGGAAACGGAGCCGTCATCTGCTTAACGGGGGTTAGGTGATTTATTGGCATGTTGAAGCATAACTGAGAAAGAGGAACGTAAAGGTGTGAGATATGGAGGAGGAGGTGGCGTCGTGTGACTCATCAAGCATGCCACTCCTCCGTGGGAAGGACAGTTTGATCACATCTTTACACGGAGAGCGAACTAAATACAGGCTTTCTTACTACCCGATCATCTACTGTATCTAACTGTCCAACGGGGTAATACTTTGCTTAGATTGAACACAGTGAAACATAAAGAAGGGATTCAACATTTATATTTTGTCCACCCCTCTAAGTGATACCTGACTCACACTAAACACACTGACATACGTTATGATTGTGTCCGCTGGTGTGTGCGTGTGTGTCTGCTGCCGCACCTGTGTGTGTGGGGAGTGTGTTACAATGGAAACTCCATTTACGTTCTATAGCATGACGAGCATGCCAAGGTCACTGACGCAGCAGTAAACCAAGGTGTCAGTCACCAAGGTAGACTTGGGGACTTTATTTTCAGCTAAATTTACGAGACAAGCAACTGCCATTATAATGAATTACGATATCACCTAAGCTTAGCCCATTAAGCTTTTATTCAGAACTATGTAGCACCTCACATATCAACGCTGTCTTGTTGGTGTCGCCTACATCATCCACAACAACACAATGACGTCTGCAAGCAGCTACAATGCAGCTACAATGGATACAGATATGTAATATGTTGATTCTCCTTTCATTGTCGGACTTTAAGGTGAAGTTGTCATTTAAAACATTTAATTACTTTTAATTATGACCTCAAATTGAAACAAGTAGGCTACGAAGGTGTTGGCATTTGTTTTAGTAAGCCTAAGTCAACTAGCCGAGACCCTGTTTGAAAGGTTCAAATTAAAGAGCAGTTTGGCCATCAAAAGAAGCGTTCTCTAAAGGAACATGGCAGTAGAAGCGTTCTCTAAAGGAACATGGCAGTAGAAGCGTTCCCTAAATGAACATGGCAGTCTTCCATCAACAGCTCCTCACTTTTCAAAATGCGTCCAATTATGTGCCAAGAAACACTATAATTGCTGGGAGAAGCTTTGACGCCTGTCACAAAAATCTCTGGTATAACCATGGAGGAAGTACGAACTTTGCCGTCATATTGACAGCTAAAACCAGACTGTCAGCTTTCATGGTGTCCACAATTATTTGGTAGTGTTCGCCACAAGCAGTGTCACTGCATACTGCAATGATAATCCCAAGAGCTGTTTATAAACATCAAAAGGTAGTAGGCCTAGTAGTGACCCTGTCAGACATGCGATGTTCCACTTTGCAAAATCTTCTCCGGTCAGATTGCTGCAAGGTTTGGTTATTTTGATTCAGGACAGAAGGTGTATCTTCACTGGGAGAGAGCATGATTGTTTTGGTATTCAGACAATTGTAGTGATTATCACACAACAAATGAATCCTACCTAAGCTAAGCATTACATCAAAGTTCACGAAAGAAGATAGAAAGAGAAAGCAACTGTGAAACGTTCTAGAAAAAGATCAAAGTCCACTTTTTTTCTCTTTTCCCGTGAACGATTCAAATAGGGCAGAATGTGACATCATTACCAAAGATGGTGGTTGTAGATTCTCCTCAGGATTACAGCCCTCTCCCTTTGAACCCCACAGGCGCCCACAGAATCACCCGCACAAAGACCTCAATAAGGGATCTATGTAGATGGGCCGCTAGCCAGCACCAGCACAAGAGGGCTAGCTACAGAATCAATTATTCTACCAACACAGTACCTACACACAGCCCAGGAAAACGTAATTATAGGAAGAAGTTTTAAATGTGAAGTTTTAAATGTTAAGCTTTGACGAGGCTCGGTTCTTTCCCTGCTTCGGTGCCGTTGATATGAAACAACGACGGCAGTTCAGAGATTGCGAAGACGTGGCAAGCTAATCTTCCCATCCTGCTGTCAGGGCAGGGAGCAGTCTCTGTCTTCCCTAATAGTCGGCAATGAGCAGCTTGAGTAAACACAATCAATGAAAGACACCGGGATATGCACCGCCGAGACTCCCAAAGTCTCCCCCTATTACCTTCCCTCCCCCCTCGCCCCGTCCCCCACCCCACCCCTCCCCACTCCCAGCGGCACTTAACAGCCCAATCTTTGTGAATTCTAAACAAATTACAAACCGTGACAATGGCATTGATCCAGAAATGAATGAAATAATGAATAGATGGCAG